>NC_022015.1:50913310-50918310 GCF_000317375.1 Microtus ochrogaster | reverse complement strand
CCAGTGGACATTGGGATCTTCCACAGAAGAAGGTTCTGTGGACCAAGTACTGGTCTCACAGTAAGTGTCCCCCAGGGAAATTAAGGGCATGAGAGTCCCTGGCACAAGTTTTAACTATCCTGGGGGTTATATAACTCGAGCAAATGAACTCCACTGAAACTTAGTCTCTATTTTTTTACAAATACTAATAATACATTTTCTTTATAGACAATACAGCCTGGATATTCCTTATCCAAAAAGCTTCAGATGAAAAGCATGTCTGACTTCGGATTATTTTGGATGGTGGAATATTATAATCATACTAAGGTATGAAACTCATGTCTAAATGCAAAGCTCATTTCATGTGTCCTTTATGCACAGATCTTAGATAATTTGATACTTTCTGCTTTCTTTTTCTTGTGGTGTTGAAGGCTGGAAGTAGAGCTTCAAGCATGCTAGACAAGAGTTCTCCCACAGAGCTGCGTCCTGAGCTCCAGAGTTTATGTTATGTGTTCAGCATATGTGCTTCTTGACTCCGTTGTTCACATGAGGTCCAGTCTAAGTAGTTTTTTTTTCTTCCGTCTTGTGAGCACTCAAATTGTTCCAGAGGCTAAAGCATTTTGGATTCTGGGTTTTCAGATTAGGAATTCTCAAGCTAATTCCTGTTAAAACACTGGCCCAGGGAAGCACTGTTGTCAGGGCTTTAGCTACTGGAACCTGCCTTAGAGTCTGGAGTGATGGCTTGAGCATGCTGCGTCCCCTTCCACCAGCCTCCCCATTCCTTCCATGTTAACGGTTTCTTTTGCTCGATGTAACATTGTCACTTCATTAACTTTTGAGGAACTAGATAAAGGCTCAAAGTAATCTCAAGAATAAGAATGTCTGGGGCTAGAGAGATGGCTCAGTAATCAAGAGCAGTTACCACTTTTGCCAAGGCTCCAATTCAGTTCCCAGCACCCACAAAGCGCTTATAACCATCTGTAACTCCAGTTCCAGAAAATCCACCCTCTTCTGGCCTTCTAGGCACCAGGCACACACATGGTGCACCTACATACGTGCAGTGAATCACTCATACACATTAAATAATAAGTATTAAAAAAATGTTCAAAGCTCACATACACAAACCCACCCACTGAAAATAATTTACAAAATAAAAGATAGTTTCAGAGAAGAGAAATCTTTCCATTAGCAAAATTAAGATTCCCCCGCCCCCTGTGTTCGGACCCAGGCTGTTTTCACAACCCGGCCCAGGAACATTTAGTTAGTGCCATTTCATCAGATACTGCCTCTCCTCTGCACTCCTGTTGTCTTCTAGAAGCATTCATTATCTCAATAGAACTCCCCTGATTATTGAGGCATTGTTATTCTGCTGCTTCCCCTGTGACCTCTTCATTTCTGAAGTCACCCCTTTTGCTTCAAAGATGACAAAAGACTAAGAATACTAATTCTCTCTACTGTTGTATTAGCCAGGTCCCGTAGTCCCCACATGTCACATTGGAGAAACCAGAGTGCATGATATCATTAGTAGAAATTAGCCTGATATATGCAGACGGGGAAAGGTCACTGTGAAATCTATTAACATGTACATATTAATGTGCACTAATAATTATAGCTAAAAGAATTATCTACTTAAAAAAGAAAGTAGCAATTATGATAATTCAATTTTGGTGAAAATAGTCAACGCTTCCCTCCATTACTTTTGATGTATTTTCTATCACTTTATACAGAATATACATATATTATTTTTCTTCTTATAGTGATGGTTATAGTCTATAGCATTATCTACTCTATACTTCAGCTAACACTTTTTAAAAAATGATTTGAAGCCAGAGGAGAGTTGATTAATTGTGCTGCTGTAGTGTTGAAATCAACACAGAACCATGAATCTAAAGTCCCAAGTCTGTGTATTCTTTTAAAAGCGATTTTAGAATTGCTATTATCTGAGTGGTTTGCCTGTATGTGTGTATGTGCACTACATGAATCCCTGATGCCAACAGAGATCAGAAGAGGGTAAAAGATGGTTGTGCACCACCACAGGGATGCTCAGAATGGAACTCGGGTCATTTGAACGAGCAACAAGAGCTCTTAACTACCAAACTAACTCTCCAGTCACAGTGTGTGAATTTTTAAGGTTATGGTGGAACTACAGACCTTAGCCTCTTGTGCCAATATTTAATATCACTGGGTATCCACAGGGTTGTCATTATCTATCTGCTTCTTCAATGTAATTGTTAATCATGGTGACTTGATCAGATTTGTGGCTCTCTCTCTCTCTCTCTCTCTCTCTCTCTCTGTCTCTCTCTCTCTCTCTCTCTCTGGGAATGGGAGCTTTCAGATATCAGACAAGATTCTTCAGCATTTGAATGAAAATGTGCCCCAGCAGTCCTCCAGAGCAGCCTCAGACACGACTGCATCATTGGACGAATTTGCTCTGAAGCTCCCAGGTTGGTGAACTAAACAGCTGCTGGATTCCTGGCTCTCTAGCTTGCAGAAAGGCATTGTGCAAGCTAATCCAACAAGTCCCTGCATAATTCCATTCTACCTCTCCAGAGGTTCTGATCCTTTGAAGAGTTCTAATAATTTAGTCTGCTTAGTTCCACTTTCTGTCAAGTGTCATTTCATCCATAAGGAAGCTGACCTGTGTCACAGATCCTGTATAGTTTCCCTCTGAAAATTTATCTACAGGGTTTGAAAGATGTGGAGATTGTAGGAGCCCATGTGTGACTCAGTTTCCGTCTGGAGTCCATTCTGACTTATAAGCTATTTGAGTTCAAGCTTGCCTGCCCTGCTTTTTCCGATAACCTTAAGGGCTACGAGAGACTTCTGGTTCTGCCCGTGAGAAAAGAGCACTCTATCTAGTAAAAGGTATACTGCTGACAACAAACCTCAGGAACAAGATAGAAAGTGAGGCTGCTTCTGAGCGGCAAGCGATGTTGGAGAGGAGGCTGCTCACTCAAGGACAGGAATGGTCTCGTGGTTAGTTAGATACTGACTGACCGTCTGTGCTGTGCTTTGTTCTGCTTCTGTATATAAGCAAGTTCTGAAATAAACTCTGAACCGATTGGCTGTTTCAACATGACCAAACAGATCTCCCAATTCTATCCTGTATTTTCTGTCTCTGTTCCTTTCATCTGACAACTCCTTAGCCTTGATGACTGATCCAGGAACCCTAGCTGACTTTGTAGGAGCAGGCTCTGGAAATAGCTCTGTAGACCAGGCTGCCCTCAAAATCAGAGATCTACCTATGTCTGCTTCCTGAGTGTTGAGATTAAAAACACTGCTACCACTGCTGGCTTGAGAAGGCTCTTAAGAGAAGTGGGGCAAATACGCACACGGGCAAATACACAAACACACAGACACACAGACACAGAGAGAGAGAGAGAGAGAGAGAGAGAGAGAGAGAGAGAGAGAGAACAGCAGCATCAGCACATGGAGAGAAAGACCTTCTGCAAAGCAGATGGGAGACTCAGAAGCCCAAAAACACAGTATTTTTCATCTATTTATTTTTATTGAAAGTACATTTTTTTCATACAATATATTCAGATTACAGTTCCCCCTCCTCCAGCTACTCCCAGATGATCTCCACCTCTCCACCCACCCAAATCAACAACATCCTTTCTTTCTCACTCATTAGAAAATAAACAACCATCTAAAAAATAATAATGATAAAATAAAATTAGATAGAAAAAATCTAACAAGCTAGAATAGGACAAAACAAATGGAAGAAAAAGGGAGCACAAGGAACATACAGAGACAAAGAAACAGCACATCCGTGCACACAAAAATCCTATCCAAACAAAATGGGAAAGCAGACTTTATCAGCAAAAGACCTATAAGATTAAAAACAAATCAAAATAAAAAGACAAAAAGAATAAACAAAGCATTATGAGATGTACAAAACAAACAAACCTTAATAAATACCATTCAATTCATTTTGTGTTGGCCATCTACGGCTGGGCATGAGGCCTGCCCAGAAATGTGGTTTGTATACCCAGTGATACGCCACTGGAAAAAAAACAAAACAAAACTAGCTTTTCCCTTACAAGTGGTTATCAATTGAGAATTGCTTCTGGGGTAGACATGAGGGCATGTGTCCACTTCTCCTTTCAGCTTCAGGACCCCATCTGGTGTAGACCTGTGCCTTCCCTGTACATGCTCCCACAGTTTCTGTGGGTTCATCTGTGCTTCAGTCCTGCTGTGACTAGTAGGCCTTCCTTCTTGATGTCTTCCATCCTCACTGCCTCTTACAATCTTTCTCCCTATTCTGAATACCTCTCCGAGCCCAGAAAGGAGAGTTTTGGTGGAAGACATTTCATTTAGGACTGAATCCTCTAAAGCTTTTCACTCTCTGCACATTGTCCAGTTACGGGTGTCTATTTTTGTTCTTATCCTCTGCAGGAGGAAGCATCTCTGATAATGGCTGAGTAAGATGCTGATCTATGAGTCTAACAAAATGTTGGTAGGAGTCATTGTATTGTTATGTTCCTTTGACAAAACAACAGTTTTTGGTGTTCATGGCCTATTTAGTCTTGGGTTCTCGGCCACCTGAGTAGTGTGGAACATGGGTTCCGTCTCATGAAGTGAGCCTTAAATTCAATCAGGTAGCGGTTGGTTACTCCCACAATGTGTGTGTCACTATTGCACCAGTGCACCTTGCAGGCAGGTCGCCATTGTGGATCAAAGGATTTGTAGTTGGGTTGATGTAGAGTGCCTTCCAGTACTGTGAACCCTAGTCAGTAGGGGTGAGGCCTGTAAGTAGGCACCAGCTCAGCTCTTTTGTATTCAGTGAGTTGTTTGGGTGTTGTCTTCAGCAATGGGGCCTTGCTGTCAGTTTGGGGAGAGCACCCAATAGATTCAACAGTAGCCTAAATTGTTTGGGGGGTTTCTATGGGGCCCTTTGGCCAACAACTCAATTAGATATAACCCATTCCAGGCACTGCAGGTTTCATTTGGTGAAGAGAGATGTCTAGTGGGGGCTTTGTCTTTCCCATTATTTGGTGATTCCATTTAGATTTCTTTCA
>NC_022015.1:50902282-50912910 GCF_000317375.1 Microtus ochrogaster | reverse complement strand
TAATAAAGAAACTGCTTGGCTGGCCCTCATAGGTTAAAACATAGGTGGGAGGAGTAAACAGAACAGAATGCTGCGAGGAAGAGGAAGTGAGCTCAGACTCGACAGCTCTGCTCTCTGGAGCAGAGACGCCATGCTGCCCGCTCCCAGGCAGACACACGCAATGAAGCTCCAACCCAGGATGGACGTAGGCTAGAATCTTCCCGGTAAGACTGATGCTACATAGATTATTAGAGATGGGTTGATCGGTATATCAGAATTAGCCAGTAAGGGCTAGAGCTAAAGGGCCAAGCAGTGTTTAAATGAATACAGTTTGTGTGTTGTTATTTCGGAGCATAAGCTAGCAGGCGGCCGGGGTGCTGGGGACGCAGCCCCACCGCTCTTACTACTACAACTCAGGATTATTATTTTTTCTAGTTTTATACATTTACCTGTGAATTTCATTTTTAACAGCTTAGTAATATTCCAGTGTGAAAATATATAATATATCACATTATTTTAAATCCATTCCTCTGTTGGGAAACAGCTAGTCTGCTACCAGTTTCTGGCTATTTGAGTAAAGGAATAATGAACATGGATGAACAAGTGTCTCTGTAACAGGATGTAGAGTCCTTTGGTATATGCCCAAGAGTGTTATAGTTGGATTTTGAGGTAGATCGATTCCCATTTCCCAGAAAAACTGACGCAATGATTTTCATAAAGGTTGAACAAGTTTGCAGTCCCATCAGCAATGGATGAGCATTCCCCTTACTTCACATCCTTGCCAGTATAAACTGCTATTTGTTTTATTGATCTTGGCCATTCTGACTGGTATAAAATGAAATCTCAAAGCAATTTTGATTTACATTTCCCTGATGACTAAGGATATTGAACACTTTAAGTATGTCTCAGCCATTTGTGTTTCATCTCTTGAGAACTCTGTTTAGATATGCATCCCACTTTTAACTGAGTTATTTGTTTTCTTGATATTTAGTTTGTTAATTCTTTATGTATTTTGAATATTAGCCCTGTATTAGATGTGTAGTTAGTAAAATTCTTTTCCTATTCTGTGGGCCTCCATGTTGACTGAATGGTGATGTCCTTTACCATACAGAAATATTTCAGTTTCATGAGGTCCTGTTTATTAATTTTTCATCTTAGTGCCTGTGCTATTGTTCTTTTCAGAAAGTCTTTTCCTAAGCCAATGAGTTCAAGGCTATTCTCCATTTTCTCTTCTATCAGGTTCTGTGAATCTGGCCTTATGCTGAGGTCCTTGACCCATTTGGGGTTGAGTTTTGTGTAAGATGATACGTATGGATCTATTTGAATAGTTCCCCTGTCCTGATTTAGGGTTGGTGACTGATTGGTCTTGAAGTCCTCCAGGCAGTCCAGAAGCATGGAGGGCCTACTGGTGGAAGAAAATAAAAAGTTTCTGGGTCTTTGCTTTCAGGTCAGGAGAGTGAGGAAGTTTGCCTTTATTACATAGTTATGATACCTATCCCTATCTGCCGATCACAGAATCTCATTCTTCATTCTTGCCTATGGAGGCCAGAAGTGGGCATCGGATCCTCCAAAACTAGAGAGAGAGATGGTTGTGAGCTTCCATATGGGTGCTAGGAGCCAAATCCAGGTTCTCTGAAAAAGGAGCTCCTAGCCACCATCTTTCCAGCCCCTAACTCCAGTTCCTTATAAAGCATTATTCTAACTCCCCGGTGTCTCCATATCAGGCTGTCAGTGTGGGAAATGGTGATGTGTACAGCAAAGGCTTGCTTCTGGTCAAGATTTTGATGGTATCTAGGCTTCCTAATATGACTGGATGTGTGGTTCATCACTATTATGCAAAGTCACAAGAAAGAGAAGGAAAGGGCATTGCTATCCAAACCACCTGAAGGCCAATCTCCCTTAAGGCTATTAGTACAGACTTCATGTCTGGGTCTTCTCTTCCTTTATAGCCCCTTCCCTCAGACCTGACATCTTGTCTTCTGTCATACTTGGAACCATGTCAACTCTCTCTCTCCATATAGGCATAAATGATACAGGCACAGGTACATATCTAGGTATAGACATAAATGGCATAGATATTGATATATACATCTTTCTCTCTGTCTCTCTCAGAGTAGCCTTGGACAGGCTTTGTAGTCCAAGCTGGGTTTGAACTCTTGCTCCTCCTGCCTCAGCTTTCTGTGAGCTGGAATTACAGGCATGTGCCACCACCATACCAGTCTTTTAAAAATATCATCACTAAACATCCTGGATTTGCCTCATTGATACTTTGTCTTAGGGCCTGTTATTTATTGATTAGAGCTGGGATTTCTTTGTTTTCGTCAATGTGGTTTTTGTGTTTTATCATGATCTTCTAGTATCAAGAATCTTCTCCTCATTAAGTCATACCCCACTTTGACTGAACTTGCTAGAAGAATAAAATATATACTTCACCTACACATAAACCTGTGATGTCTTAGCCAGCGTAAGATTTCAAAGGCATTTCTAAGTTGCGTTTATAGTCTCTGTGTATCAACCTCAAGAAGATTAATTTCAGCGTTTGTATTTCATTTCGTCGTCTGCCTTCTTTAAAAATAGCAACGAATAACACTGGAAGACAGCTTTCCATGAGTTTGTTTATTGGATTATCTTTAATAGTCTCATTTTCTTATTTATTGCCGGGGCTCAAGTACAATGCAATCTTCCTTAATGAACACGCGCAGGCGCTGATGGTATCATCAATAAAGCAGTGTGGAGAGGATAGCATTGTTATGGTGCCTTGCAAGGTAGGTTAGCCTAAAAGGAAAGGCATGCGTGTTAGAAAGGAGCCGGCCCCACCCCCTTCCTCATCTGCTTATGAACATACACCAGACAGTCACTGATTTTCCAAGTGAAAGGTCTTTTCCTGGCCCCTGGCAGGGCTAACCTTATGGCAAAATGAAAGAGTATCCCCACCATCTGTCACCGAAACTCAGTCTCCATCCTATATCCAAGTCTCTGAGCAGTGAGAAAGCCAAAGAAACGGATAGACTTAAATGTACTGGGAGCTGTTTCAGGAACAAATGTGTTTCTTATTTGTCTGCAGAAGAATTTCGAGATTGGCTGGTTAACAGGCCTCTCACTGACAGCTGCAGGGAAGGTTAGTGATCACAGGCTGGAGGTACTCGGGAAAGAAACTCGTTGTGCCATGGAGCCTGATGGGAAAGGAACAGAGAGAACTCCAGGTCCTGAAATGGAAGCGGATTAACTGAAAGCCCAGAAAGACCCTGCTGGGGGGGGAGAAAAATGAAGTCAGAGACTTGTGGAGACAGCATTTCGTGTCTACCCAGGGAAGGCAAGCAGTCCTCTTTAGAGAAGGGGAAAGGAGATCTGTCAGCTTTCTGGTATTGTAACAAGTACCTGAGATAATCAACTAAAAAAGAGAAAGGTTGATTTTAATACATGCTTTTGGAGTAGGGCCCTTTTCCTCCAGGAAAGCATGCTCGCCCCATTGCCATCTTGGAGTTGTTACTCTGGTTTGGTAGCTATGGCAACTAATTGAATGGACCAGCCTATGGTGATGACAATAGAGCTGTTGATATTTCTTATAAAATGATAGACACAGGCCTCCAGGCTGTGATCACTAACCTTCCCTGCAGTTGTCAGTGAGATGCCTGTTAACCCTCAACGGGCATGCAACCCTTATTCCTTCCTGTATGTCCCCACCTGCAAGTGGTCTTGGGAAATGCTAGTGTGTATGGAAAGTGGAAGGTTAACAAAGAGGGGACTCTGACACAGCCAGGAGGCTGTCATCTGTCTTATAGACACCCATATTTTTATAACTAATTCACCCATGCTCTGTAAATAAGCACAAATAAATGCCTTGGTTTTCAAAGCCGGATTTTGATAGAGCGGCACTTTGTCTGTCACTGGTATACTATCTGTGGTGAATAGATGCTTGTGTCCATTTCTCTGAGAAAATGTAGCACAGTGGGAGGTGTCAGTCCGTGGTTAGTCAGCCCATCGCTTCAGGACCAGTGGCGAAGCAGCACATCCTGGCCCATGCACATAAGAAAGGAAGTTGCTCTCCTCACGGTGGCCGAGAAGTGAAAATGAAGAGAAAACCAGGATCCCCATATTCCAGAATCAGCCAGCTTTTTCCTACTCCACACCCTAAAGGGCACCTAGTGGCCCTTCATGCCCAGGACCAAGTATTAAGCACATGAACCTTTGGAAACATTTAAAATTCAAACGGCCACAGTAGACAATGTGGTGTTCTTGACAGAGGCAGTTGTGGAAGGCTTCTCACATCTGGGGGGCTCAGCTGTAAGGAGAAAGAACGTCTGTGTGAAGTCACGGCCTTTGTGGACAAAGAGATGCAAATCTTAGTGTACACTGAGATTGCTTAACTCCAGTGTCATCGCTCACCAGAAGTTCACTCACAGGCTGTGTTTCCAATCTCAACACAGTCACAGGTTTGCAGCTGAGACATGGAGCTGTGGGCATTTCTATGTTTAAATCCACAGGCAGCTTAGGAGACAGATGAGTTGTTGACTTCCCTGGTGTGTGTTTGCCTTTCTTTTCTTCTCCATCTGCCTCAGAGTTTTGTGTTTCCTCTGGAAACAAAGATGCAGGCACGCTTAGCACAGATACTTGAACTGTCAAGCCAGAACTGAGCCCTGGTTAAACTCGAGGGACAGTGAGACACTTGTTAGTGGCCAGGGCAGGGCAATCTAAACAAAGACAGCAGTGGCCTGAAAGGTAAAGACGGTGACACGCCAGAGCACAGTAGATGCTCCAGTGCCCTATGGGGAGCTTCCCAGGAGACAGCGTAGTGAGCCCAGACCCGGAGTTCAGTTCTGTCAGGTGGGGAAGGAAACGAGGCTCTGGGAGGGAGTTCTGGAACCACAATACCACAAAAACCACAGTACTGTCTCAGGCATGACTGTCACTACACATAAGAGGAACACCCAAACTCAAGACCAGCCTGAGTCACCTAACTGCTTCGGGCAAACCCCAGAGCAGCCTACACTTGCTTTCAGGGAACTATTTTTAAAATCCATCTTGAAAATGTTATTTTTATTAGGAAATAATGATGCAGGTTTATGAGATCCAATGTAATATCTTGATATATGTTTATTGTAGAATGCATAAATCAAACCACCAAAGAAGCATTTATTTCCTAATCATCATGAAGAGGAAAAATAAGGATCCTCTTCTTTCAAATGATCATGTCTAAATAATTTATAAGAAAGAGAACTAAACTGCTTCCTGATGAGAGAAATTTTAGATTTCTAGCAAAAGTGTCTGTTGGTTACCAACTGAAATGTGTCTTTCTAATTAGATCTTGCTGAGTTTCTGTGTGATTCAGACATGGTGCCCAGCCTTCCAAAGACTCAGCGCTCTCTTCTCAACCCACTGAAAACGCTGCTTAGTTCTTTCTCTGCTCCCAGTTAGCCACCGAGATCCCCCAGTTCTGCTGAGATTACTCTTTTAAGTTCCTGCACACATTTAATAAAGTATTATTAAAAATAAAATTTAAATATCTTATCAATCCATTTAAATAGAAGAAAGGAAATCTGAATTATTTTAAAATTATTTTAAAAGAAACTAACTTGATTTAATAGCAAAAAGAATGAATTTTGGGCTGGAGAGATGGCTCAGTGGTTAAGAGTACTGGCTGTTCTCTTAGAGGACCCGAGTTCAATTCCCAGCACCCACATGGCAGCTCACAACTGTCTGTAGCTCCAAGATCTGACACCCTCACAAGTCACATATGTACACCAATCAATTCACATTTTAAAAAAGTAAAAATAAATAGGTTATTAAAAATGAATTTTGTTTCATTAAAAATAAGGATTCTGAAAGAATAGGGTCCTGGATAAGAATAACCTATAATCAGCACCAGATTGTTTTACTATTTATTTATTTATTTATTTATTTATTTATTTATTTATTTATTTATTTATTGTATATCTTTGAAAAGAAATTTGCTAAGTATTGCCCCAGTTAGTGTATGGCTTTAGCCCTTGGCACACTGTGACCATGCTTAGCAAACACAACTCTTCTCACCTAGGACTCTGAAAAGCACACAGAGCTTTGTGGAGGTGTCCAGCCTGTGGAGGGATGGAAAGGGCGTCATCAGAGGGGACAGGGCTGCAGCCAGAAAGGAAGAATAACTATGATTGGTAATAATTAAGGGAATATTTCTAAAGAGGATTTTAATGTTCCCAATATAAAGAAATACATCTGAGGTGAGCTATGCCAATTACTCAAATCTGATAATTAAATTCTCACTATAAATATATAAATACTTTATGTCAGTTAAAATATATTTTCCCAGGGTATGTAAAGCCATGAATTTAATTCATAGTAACACACAAATATACATCATACATATTTTTTTAAAATGTGGAAGGCTTTTTATTTCCACTCAAAAAGCTATTGAAGTATTTTTCAGAGGTCAAAGGCCCCAACAAACAAGCATTTTCTTAATGTATCAGCCCCTGGGAGCTTGAATTTTACTGCTGTGTTGGTCTGAGGAAACTAAGCTGGCCATTCATTATCAGTTTTTCAAAATGCACGTCAAAACTTCCTGAAGGCCGGATCCCTCTCTGTCTATCTGCGCCTGCAGCTGTGGTTTGTCAGTAACGATTCTCATGGATACCCCTATCATTAGCGTTCCCCCAACTCCAGTTGGCCCAGCTGGATCTGTGTTTGTTAACTGCCCAGTTATAAACACCCCTGCTTCATTTTAAGCCTGACTAGACATGTGCCTACTGCTCTTGAAGGCACACAGGAGCCATCAGAACTTTTCCTCCTGGGGGAAAAAAAAAATATTTCATGAAGGGATGAAGTCCCTTCTAGTTTTTTTTTTTTTTTTAAAGTAGTGATAACCTTTATGACAAAAATAGCCAATAGCTCATTATTACAGGATGTTATACTAACTTTATTAAGGTAGTTTCATAAGTGTGGAGCACATAGTTGTTTTTCCCCTCTAAAGTTAGTAAAAGTTCTGTTGTTTTAAAGCAGAGCTTTTGGCAGGAGATATGACTCAGAGGTTAAGAGCACTTGTTGCTCTTGCAGAGGATTTGACCTTTGTTGCCATCATCCACACCACAGCTCACAATTGTCTCGTAACTCCAATTTCAGGGCATCCAGCACCTTCTTCTGGCTTCCATAGGCTCCTGCATATATGTGGTGCACACACATGTAAATAAATCTCTTTTTAAAAAAAAAACAGAATTTTTCATATGGAAGGTATTTATTGTTTTCTTGTGTCCTTAGCATATTTCTACAAAATAACTACAGACCATTTTTCTCCAAATCATTCCAAGTATGTAACAACATTGAAAATGGACATCATTATTTCTTCCTAACATAGGAAATATTTTCATAGTCACTATGGTACTTCTGAAAGAAGGCTTATTTTCCTTCATGGAGTCTAGCATGTCAAAGGAAAGGGACATATGAGGGTGTTTTTATCTGTGGCCACTGCTGACGATCAAGGGCTTAACTACAGTTTACCTGAAACATTCGGAATGTAGGCAACTTGGCTGTTTCTCTGTGTGCTGTTGTTATAGTTGAAGCAAGAATTTCTGCTCAGACATTTTAGTCATTTTGGCGTTCTCTCCCAAAGAGAGATGACTAAGTTCTAATCCCCTGTGCCTGTTAGTGTAACCTTATTTGGAAATGGGGACTTTGAAAGTCAAAGTATGATGAGCTCTGCAACCAATGAGTGCTGTCTTAAGAGAAGATTTGGACACACGCTCAGACACATCACCAACACCCACAAACACTACAAATACAGCCACGAAGATAAGACGGTTATAGGCTGAAATAAAACAGCTATAAGTCTAGATGCTTGAGAATTGCTTCAGGGCTGAGGGTATAGGTCAGTCATTTGCCTCCAGTGCATGAGGTTCTAGGTTCCTTCTTTAGCTCATAGAAGGAAGGGAGGGAGAGAGTGAGGAAGGTGGGGAGGGGATGAGGGGGGAAGAGGGAGGAAGAGGAAATATGGAGGCAGAAATGAGGGAGGAGGAGAGGGGAGGGAGAATGATTTACAACTGTCAGAAATTAGAATTCAGTTATGGAAGTGATTTTTTTCCCCCAAAGCCTCCAGAAGGAAGAAACTCTTCTGACATATTGAGTCCAGACTTCTAGATTCCAGAAGAGGGGAGAATAAATTTCAGTTTTCTTGAGGTCATCTGTAGCTCTATGAAATGTGTATATTCCACTTATAATGGATCTAGTCTTTAAGAGGTGTCATGTCTGGGGTTTGGGGAGATGACTCTGTAGGTAAAATGTTAGCCGCACAAGTATGAGGATCTGAGTTAAGATCCCTTAGAAGCCACATAAAAAGCTGGGTAGTAAGCATGTGTCTACAAGCCCAGCACTGGGAAGCAGAGACAGGAACGTTCTAGATTTAGTGAGAGAAACTGGTGGAAAAAACAAGGTGGAAAAGCAATTGAGGAAAGCATCCCAATGCCAACTTCTGGCATCCACTTGAGCCTGCGTGGGTACACTCCTGCATACATGCGCATATAAGCATGCAACACACACACACTCCCTCACACACACATGCACACATACACACAATCAATCGGCAAAATGAGAGAGACAGAGTAAAACATACATAGGGTATTTTTAGGTACTTTGGGCAAAATACTGTTAGGCACTGATGATTCCAGGAGGGCGTAGGAGATTACAAACTAGTTGAGGTGAAAGATAAACAAATAGATTTCTTCTTATTTCTATTGTGGAAAATTCTTGTCTTTTAGAATATCTAACCCAAAAGAAAATGTATCTAATGTCAAAGATTCTATCTGTATTCTCTTCTTAATAGTCCTCCACTAGTCAAACTGTTCACTTTAGTCCAACAGACGTCTATTGCTTGACTGCAATCTTTGCATATAGTAAGTATATTACTGGTTTCATATAAGTGATAAAGGTGAAGGAGACATCCATTTATTTATCATGAAGTTGTAAAGAAACTATCACTGATACTATGTTTGTTGAGACCTTTTCTTTTAGAATGTTGCTACAAGCTAAAAAGTACACAAAAACCAGAAATCATTTCATATTGAAAAAAAATGGGAAAATAAAAAACACAGTCCTCGTGGTACAGTTTTGTTGTTGTTGTTGTTTTTAATGTCAAACAGCTGTATTGTGTTTCCAACTCAGATCACCACTGTTTCAGTCTGTTTAACCTTTTAGGACTAGGGGTAAATTACTAACTTATTCTTACTCTTCATAGTTCTTGTGGCTAGAAGTCTAAGATCAAGGTCCATTGTCTTCCTCAATTGCTATCCAAACTATTTTGGGGACAGGTTCTCTCACAGAAGCTTGATGACTCAGCTAAAAGGGCTTCCCAGCAAGCCCCAGGGATCCTCCTGTCTATATACATACCTACCAAGCCAACTCCCTAGGCCCTCTGGAACCTCCGTTATAAGGTAAGAGTTGTTTTGTTTTGTTTTCATGAAAAAAAAAAAAAGACTCCAATCACTTCTAAGAGTAGTTGATTGATAGGCTGCTCTGGGTTTTGTTCTGTTTTGCTACATCTGTTCAGTGTGAGACCCCTGATCATTATCAACTTGCTGTACAGTCAGCTGATACTATAATGAGGTTCTGAATGTGTGAGTATGTAATTCATGGCTTTCAAAAATATGCCATCGCTGTCCTAACTCTGCAAAAAGAGATGAATAAATGTTGGTTTCAATTTCTAGGCTTTTTCTAATGGACTAGATAAAATAAATTCCAAGAATGTCATTGGTTTAGTTTTGTTGGTCTTGGTGGAAAATGTCATAGTACGTTTGTCATGTTCAAATAATGTGTACTGTGGTGAAGTTTTCTCAGAGAAAAAGAAATGTCAAGTGAATAGTCCTAGACTCAGTGAGATAGCTGTCTACAGATCCTTTTCTCCTGAAGTTCTCTGTTGCCAGATTAAGGCAAGCCACCCTGAAGTTGCCTTCAATGCAAATTTCAATATGGCTCTGCATTCAGGAAATATTCAAGTCAAGAGGTTCCAAGGAGAGGGATGGGGAGATGGTTCAGGTGGTAAAGTGCTTATCATCACTCAAGCATGAAGGTCTGAGTTCAAATTCCCCAACAAATGTGTCTATAGCCCCAAAGCTGGGGTAGTAAAGCCAGGCTAGTGTCGGGAACTTTCTGGTCATCCAATCTAACCAAATCGGTGAGGTCCAGATTCATGGAGAGACCCTGTCTCAATAAAAGAAAATGGAAAACAACTAAGGAAGACACTCGGCATCAACCTCTAGCTTCAATGCATGTTCACACACATGACTTGCATGCACACACACACACAACACACACATACACATATATACACACACACACACACATGCACACAACACCCAAACACGCACAGTGCCCCCAAAAGAGAAAACTAAGAGGCTACTATTCAGATATTCATTCCTGTCAGCTGCCCGCATGTAGTAATAAGAGCAGCGGAGCTGTGTCCCCAGCACCCGGCCACCCGCCTGGCTAGCTTATGCCCCAAAATAATTACACGGAAACTGTATTCTTTTAAACACTGCTTGGCCCATTTCTATCTAACCTCCTCTAGGCTAACTCTTGCACCTGGACTAGCCCATTTCTAAATAATCTGCTGTAGCCCACGAGGTGGCTTACCAGAGAAGATCTTAACCTGCGTCTGTCTGGAGTGGGAGAAT
>NC_022015.1:50900481-50902072 GCF_000317375.1 Microtus ochrogaster | reverse complement strand
CTATTTTTCTTCTGGAGGAGAACTCTATTACTTGAGAGGTAATTCAGTCTATTTTGCCTGTATGTGGAGCTGTCTAAACTATGTCCTAAATTTCACTGCTTTCTGAAGGAGAAACCTATGGATCCTCCCAAACAGTGTGCTGAGGTCTGCATTTTCCCCAGACCTTGTGACTCTGCTGATCTTGAGCTACAGCTGATGATGATTTTTCCCTTGCAGGTCATCTCATTTAGGTAAGTTTTAGAGTCCTCACTTCTAGGGTTTATGCTAACAGTTGATCTCTTTCCCTTCCACAGAAAGAAGGCTACTCTGTTACCCAGTTATCAGTACAGTAGTTCGACTTTGATGATTTTATACTCCTTTCCAGTTCAGGTATTTCTTTACTCGACTAACAGAGTGAAACTTATGACAAAAAAATTATGTATAAATGGGGATGGAGATTCAATCAGTGGTGGAGTACTTGCCTTGTATATGCTAGGCTCAGTACCATGTGGTGGTGGGATGTAAAATGTTTGCGTCTCAGCGTCTGCTCTGATAAATAATGTGTTAACTCTCTGGATATTGTTTCATTTGACTGGGTATAGAACACTGGGTGTCTTGTTTAGAATCCCTTTGTAGTAGGGAAACAAAGATATAAGACAACTCGCCCCCAAACTCCTTTTCCATTAGATCTAAGAGGAAGCTGGAGCAACTGAATCTTAAGGTCCTTGATTTTTTTCTACTGCATTTCTCAGTGAGACTGGGGACACACACTTCCTTACACAATTCTCTATACCAGGTGGGCTCTAGGGATTGGACTCAGGTGGTTATTCTTGGTGGCAGGCATCTTTACCAGCTGAGCAATCTTGCCGATCCCATGTCTTTTGAATATGTATTTACCCTCAATTAAATAGTTGCTTGCTGGTCTGAGAATGACTTTGAATAGGTATGTGCAGTGGGATGCTGGGAACTGTCTGACCTCCTTGCCCTAGATTCCCACTCAACTTTTAAAGAGCTCAACATAGTGCATTAGAAATGGATCCTTTTTCACAGTGCCCCTCCTTCACCTCTTTCCTGGAGGTGGGAATGTGTGGGAGTGTTTTGGGAGTGAGTGACTAGAAGCTTTATGTAGCTTTCCTTCAAGGATGGTAAATAGCTGGGTATTGGTGAATAAGTGGGTAAAAATGAGTGGTATATTCATTGGTGCTGGAGGCTTATTGTGGGATTTTGCTGAATTCCAGGAAATGATGGGTCTAAGTGGGTGCTTTTCAGAACCACCAGGCTAACGTCTGAGCTACACTTTGAGAAACACTACCGTTTCTGATCAAAATGGTTTGGTTCCATGTCAACATGTTTGTGGAGTGCTCTAATGTGTTCCTGTATATACATGAGACCATGTATACCCACTGTTAACTTCTTAACATGACGACAAGGTACCTCAAAAACAAGAACAATGACAACAACAACACAGTTTAAAGGAAGACAGATGCATCTGATTGACTGTTTTAGTCTGTGGTCATTTGGCACCATCATCCTGGGCCTGTGGCAGTGTGGTGGAGATGGCATAGCAGAGTGAGTTTCTGACTTCAGGAGAGAGAGAGAGAGACAGAGACAG
>NC_022015.1:50894788-50899396 GCF_000317375.1 Microtus ochrogaster | reverse complement strand
GTCAAGAGAGGAGTGATAATGATAATGAACCACTGTCCTGATTAGATTGAGACTGAACTTCTCTACTGTTTCAGCCATGGAGACAGCAGTGTAGAATGAATCAGTTTTGTTCATTATACAGTTCAGCTCGGGATACAATGAAAGATTTGGAAAAGGTTAAGACAAATGTGTAAGGTAATACATTTGAAACTCACATTCTTGGCTTGGAAATATTCACCTAACAAAGTAAGACCATGGTCTGTGTTTGAGAGGAGTAATAGAAGGATATCAGGAAAATGTCAAGGCAAGAAGATGAAGAGGAGGAGGAGGAAGAACAGGATGTTGTTTTTTTGAGATAGGATCTTACTATATAGTTTTGCTTGGCTTAGAACTTGGTATATAGGCCAGGCAGGTTTCAAACTTGTGGCAATCCTCCTGCTTCTACCTCCCAAGTGCTGTATTTCAGATACGTATCACTGTCTTAGTTACTGTTTTATTGATATGAAGAAACACCATGACCAAGGCAATGTATAAAGGAAGGCATTTGACTGAAGGCTTGCTTACAGACTCAGAGGGTTAGTCCATGACGCTCATGGCAGGGAGCATGGTAGCAGGTAGGCAGGCATGGCGCTGGAACAGTAACTGAGAGCTTACATCTTACCTGTAAGTTGAAGTTAGCAAGACTGAGACTGGGCCTGGTATGGCCATAGCTAATTCCCAGTGACATACCTCCTCTAACAAGGTGACACTTCTTAATCCTTCCCAACCAGTTCCACTAACTGGGGACCAAGCATTCAAACATATAAGCCTATGTAGTTCATGCTCATTCAAACCACAACAGCCACTAAGACTAACTAGGCAAATGTTAACTTTTCCAGGAAACACAAATTAAAGTCCAACCACCCTGGATAGGTATCACCAACAAACTGATGTTATTTCAACAAAGTTCAACTTGGTGAGAACGATTGAGTTTATTGTGCTTTCTTAAAGAGTACAGGTGAGGGGTTACTTAGAGGTGTATGGGTAATCCTGCTAACAGATGTATTGCCATTAATTCCCACCTCATTAAAGAGATGGCAAACTCATGAAGTCCTGTTGCCTGTCTTACTTTATGTGGTCTAACATCTCCCAAGATCATGTGCAACTGCGAAGTAATACTTGAACCCAAGTAAGGGCCTCCTGATCCATTACCATGGATCTGGCTACCACTGTTTGTTCTGCTCTAGTTGCCATGGCTCCAGAACACAGCCCAAGAATAGGATCTTGTTGTGGTCAGATGAAAAATGTGAAAGATGTGATAATGACTTTGTTTTTGAGACAGGGTCTGATTTTACAGCTCTTGGGTGGCTTGGAACTCACTATGTAGACCAGGCTGGACTCAAACTCATCAAGAGTCCAAATCCTGAGTGCTGAGGTTAAAGGTCTATGCCACAGGGCCTGACCAGCTAGAATGCTATTTTTGTGCCTCATCAATGCATATTCTCCTTCAACCTATACCCATTCTTGTTGCCTCTGATACGAGGAAAAGTACTAGTCTTCTAATGTTTCTGTAAAGGGGGAAAAGTTGGTATCCTTGACTCATGTGACACACAATTCCCTCTTAAAGAATGCAAGATTCTTCCTTTTGGATCCAATCTTGGGACATGGATCTGTTTTGACTGAGAAATACACCATGGAAATACAGTTTTCATGAGGAAGAAACATATCAAATATAGAATGTAACTTGTGACTTACAGACTCCAGCTAAAAGTCAGAAGGCAATGAAGAAAGCCTAGTGGTGGGATTCCATTTTCCATTTTCCTTCCACCACATTGATTTTAGTTCACTACAAAACACTGATTTTTACATTCCACTTATCCAAATCAGGCTTCCTAGACACCCTGAATAGGCCTTTTACAGAGGTTCTCAGTCGCGTTAAGTGATGTAAACAGCAAGGTATAGTGATGTATACCTGTAATTCCAGCAGTGGAAAGGCTGAGGCTGGAGGACACTGAATTTGAAACCAGCCTGGGCTACCCACTAAGACTCTGGTTTTGATTTTGTAAAGGTGTGTGTGTGTGTGTGAAGAGTCCTTTCTGTTCTTCCAGAGGACTCAAGTTTGGCTCCCAGAACCCACATGGCTCCCAAGACCTGTAACTCTGGCTCATGGGATCCTACAGTCTCTTCTGGCCTCTGGGGGCCTTGAATACAACACATGACATATACTCACACAAACATACATGCACACACACACAAATCTTAGAAAGGGAAAAATAATGAAATATTTAACCCCATTAAATGGCGTGTTGTGTTTAATGCTGTCCAACCTATTACCCACTTCACCATTTCATCTATATAGATGAAGGCATTCAGGAGCAAGAGTTAACATTTCCAGAGTCACAGATTATTCTCAGAATCTCACTGTGTAGTCCTGCCTGGCCTGGAACTCACTTTAGACCAAGCTGGCCTCAAATTGATAAGAGAGCTGACTGAGTCTCTCTTCCAAGTGCTGGGATACTGGCACTACTCTGGATATATGAGGTTAAGCAAAATACACAAAAATTAATTTCATCCTTTTTATTCAAAAGTGGTTGTCAGGAAACTTAAAATTATATACTTTAATTTCTATTGCAGCACCTGTATAAGGATCTTAAAACACTGCACAAACCCTCTTAGTCAACAGTATTTTGAGTAAGTTTTATTTTCTTCCTTTTTTTTTTTGGTTATTGGTCCTATAGAATAGCCTCAGCACTTCAGACACCAGAGGATGTTGCCTGCTGGATACTGAACTCTTGATGTTCTTAGTAACTGTAGCTCATGGCCTTTTTTTTTTTTTTTTTTTTTTTTTTTAAATCTCCAGGCCAAACAGGAATGGCTGCATATTACCATCCCTTCCAAGAAGGTCTTTGAAAGCATAAATTAAACTGAGGCAGCACAGGGTGCTCTAGTCCGAATAGGATATGTCTCGGTAAGCAAATTCACACCATTTCTAGCTTCTGTTTAAACACATTGCACTTGTGCTAAGTATGCCTAAACCAGACCTTGTTTCATCACATCAAGATGTTCCTAGGAATTAAATAAAACTGAGTTAACTGTGTTGAAGAACCATATACAAAAAACAACCATGGACTTCAGAAATTTAAGATTCCTACTATTCTTAATACCACAAAAACCTACTTAAGAAAATTCACAACAAAACATGAAAGAGCCCAATGAAAGGTCTTAATAAAGGCAACATTACTGTTAATCTTTTCATTTTATACCCTGGTTCTAAGTTTTCCAGGGATAAGTGTCATCTTACTACTTTCTTCATCCAGTATTTCTTGCTGGCAGAATCCTCTTAGTATTAAATTACATAGCCATCATGTCTTACACAGAAGAGTCACCAGTTATATGTGGGCTTCTTGCTAGTTACACGTCTCAATTTACCAAGTTAACCGACAAACTTTTAAAAATTCACCACAGAAGCCTCACTTTCCTCTAAAGCCACAAACATATCACCCATGCTTTAAAGCCCTGCCCAAGGTGACACATGAGTAAACTGAACTTGCTTCAAGTAAGTATCATCTGATATTATTTTTCTCATCTGGTAATCTAGGCAGTAATAAAATTGGTTATGTGAGCCCAGATCTTCAACACAATCTAATTTTTATGTCAATTGAATAATATAAGTATAGCTAAACATGGCACTTTAAAAAATATTTTAGCTTATCTGTAGGATGTAAAATGCAAATGGCTAGACTAACAAGTTGGCAGAGTAACCATTCTTCTAAGTTTTTACTGCAGAATGACTTTACATTAACCTCAAAGCATGTTAGAAGCCATTTAATCCTCTATGTAACTTTATTAGCTATATCCAAGGAAGGCTTCCTTGTTAAATATTACTCTAGTGAAGTATTTTCCTCATAGGTGTGGACATAGAACTAAAAAAAAAAAAAAAACCCCAAACAAAAAATGTAGGGGTTTTGTAGTAGACACCACAGAAAGCCTCAGGCACTATTTCGGTATTAATTTGCATGTTTGACTATCTTTAGTGATGGGAGGGACAAAAAAACAAAGCATGGAAAAAAGGCCAATGAACTTCAACACCACACACAAGCTATTTACACATGAGTGTTTGAGCTATTTCTTTGTGAACAGTTCCTGCCCGTGACAGAATGCTAATAATGTATAGATTTCTTATTACAAAATTAACCCCTGAACTGCCTTTGTATATATCATTTCAGATGCACATAACCCCCAAATCCTAAAGTGTCTCATACAGCCCAGATTGGCCTGAAACTTGTAGTAATCCTCCTCTTAGCCTCTGGAGTGCTAAAATTAGAGGTACAAAATGTTACATGTCTAGCTACAATCTAAGTAATGCGGTGGCAATTGCAAAAAAAAATCATCAGGAAAAAAATTCAAGAGTATCAATTTGCATATTCTCAAAGTTCAAAAACAGCCTGGTTTACATTGCAAGTTCCAAGAGAGCCAAGGTCTACATAGGGACCAGTCTCAAAATTCAAAAAACTTCTCATGTGAAGAATGCACCCCCTATCGAAAGGAAAGTACTTAGTTGTTGTAAACAAAATGGATTTATATTTGTGCTACAAAGCTCATTTTTACTTGGACAGAAAAGTACTCTGTGGGAATATAAAATTGTACACA
>NC_022015.1:50875134-50893458 GCF_000317375.1 Microtus ochrogaster | reverse complement strand
GCTCTTCAAGCTGATGAGGGAGAGGGACTTGATGGGGGAGGGGGAGGGAAATGGGAGGCGGTGGCAGGGAGGAGGCAGAAATCCTTAATAAATAAATAAAAAAAGTAGACATTAAAAAAAGAATTGTACACACAATTCAGTTTTTGTGTTGGGTGCTTGCATGCAGGTCAAAGGACAGGAATTTCTCTGGGTCCTCCGGTTCAAACCCATGTGCTACCTACCAAATCTAGAATGTACCCTGAAGTGTTGCAGTTACAAGCAGTCATAATGTAGGTGCTGGAATTTGAACTTGCCAGCCCTCAGGCACACATTCTTCATGACAGTTATGACCTAGTATCACTGACATCTACTTTAAAAATTGTTTCAAATGAAGACACACATTAAATGAATTTATACATATGCAGGTTATTTACAGAAAGAATTATCTAAGTTACGACATTTACCTAAAATGAATATTTACCTCAAGTGGTGGGTATTGGACAAGCTGAGGCTTCATATAGCCATATAATCAGTTTGAAACCCTAACATATTATATGAAACACCAGACATGTTTAGCATTTTGCTACTACCTTAGATATTTACTCTTTAATATAGACATCTTCACAGAGAACCCAACTCAGAAGAATGACTCCAATCACTTCAACTGACTGTCAGAGTTAGAGATCTTAAGTTAGGCATGGCAGCTCACCTATAACACAGCACTTGAAATGCTGAGGTAGGAGTTTGAGATCAGCCCAGGCTAAAAGGTGATTTACAGTTGGCAGCTAGTCTCAAACATTATCAACAAACCAGCCAGGCACGGTGGGACAATCTTACAATACCAAGACTGGAAGATTGCCATAAAATCAAGGTTAGCCTTGGGTACAAAGCAAGATCATTTCAAAATCAAAACCAAAGCTGCACATCTTAAGCCTCTCTTATGTAGCTTTATGCAACCAAACTCATTTTTATCCAAGTCCTAAATATCATTCTGAAAAACTAAGTGCAAACATTTAAGTGCCATTGAATTTTAAACTCTTTACTGTAGTTTTATGTACTTTACTGACATTCCCGATTTACGTGCTATCATTTTAACAAATGGAGCAGGGCAGTGAGGCCTTAAAGCAAATGATAGCCCAATACTAAATCCTTAGTGCAAAAACAACATACTCCACCTTTCCTTCATAACCATCCACTGGGTTAGAAGCCCTAGAGATAAGGCCTACTTGATTACATGCAAAGATTTGCCTATTTAGAGGACTAACATAGGACTTAATTTCAATACACATAGCAGTGAAGTCTAGTCTAGAATGAGACAGAGTCCAATAGTCTAGGAAAAATCCAAAATATTAAGTGCCTTACACACTGAAATAATTCTCCCAAGTTGATATTCTTAAACTCTCTAAATCCAATTCTTAAGGTCCCCTTATATATATCCAAATCCTAAGCCTCTTCCCAAATATGCTTTCTTTCCTCTCCACATTAGGGTCAAACGCATACAGAAATAAGGCAGTTGTTTTCTTTAAGGAAAAAAGTCATACCTACTTTATCATTCAGGATTCTTATGTCACCAGAAGAAACACAACATAGAAAACATACATATATACAATTATTTAAATTTCATTCCTTTGAATTTTAGGATCATTTCACCTGAGCTCTGAATTTGTCTAGCACTTGCCACAGCTGAGGAAGTTTCATGACCAACTCATAGTATTCACGTGACTGAGTTCAAGAACTAATCATGAAAAACAAATTAGAGATATAGTCTTTATCAAGTTGAATGAGTATTTCACTATTTTCCTTGTTTTAGGTTCTAAGGCTTAAAAACCCAATGAACAAGAAGTTTCCCTCTGTACACTGCTTTTATTATTTACATAATACAATATAGCATCAATGCTGAATAGCATGATTATGTGCAATACATAAATATGAACCTATCTGTACACATCTGCAAATCTAACTCAGAACTAAAGTACATAAAATTGAAGCAAAACTGAATGTTTTAATAAAGAAAAACTAGGACTGAACACTGCAATAAATCAGAAGTAGTGCCTTGTGTACACACTTAACTATTTACAGATGAAAACAGGCATTACCACAACACTAATCTAACTATACTCATTTATATATAAAAAACACAAGTTTCATACATCACAAAAAACCTTCCATTATAACACAGAAGTGATATTACCAGACAAGCATCAGTGAAGTATACTGCCTTTTCTAGTTGTTATTGTACAATGCTGTAGATAATGCAGCCCATGCAATACACCCAAGAACACTAGAGTCCTACACCCAAATACAATATGATAAAGCAGCCCTCTGCAAGTGGTGCTGGATACCACTAAAGAAGTCTACTGCAGCCATGTTGGTTATGATTTTCCATGCAGAAGGGTACAGTTACATTAAGAACTGAAGTCTTTAAAAAGCTTTAAACATTCTTTCTTGAACCAAAACATTCAACAAAAGATGCACATGAAAAATTAACTGTTCAGATATCTTTGCAACTTAAAACTCAGATGCATGTTATTTAACAGAGCTGCTGTATGTGAAAACCAAACGTAGAGTTTAATTTCTTCTTGTAAACAAATCCTAGTGCAGTTCTGTGCTACAATTTTTAGTAATGAGAATGCAGGTATCTTCTGGTGCAGGCCAGCACAATAAGCTCCAAAGATTATGTCAGGCACCCTGTTGTTGACTCGATGGTTTTATTTATAACCAGCTGTGACGTTACCTTTCGCAGAATGTCCTAATTGACAGCTTTTAGAAGACCAATTTAACCAGGTTTACACATGGCACCAAAATACTGGTTGTAGCTTTCTTCCTGCTTCCAAAAGTCATGTCGAAATTAAGGTGAAGTTTGACTATGGTAGTAGACTGCCAGTCCTTTTCTGGTGTACCATTTTTTTTTTAAGTACAGGCACATAACACTAGCCAAAGATTATACCTTGATTACATTCCCAAAAGGCAGATATGCTGCAAACATGCAGAGATTTCATTCATTTAATTTGGCACATGGAACTAAATTTTGTTCCCAATATCTGTGTATTTTAATTTGTTGTGCAGATTTTTGTCCAATTTTACTGAGGGGAGGGCATATACATATTTGTAGGGCTGTATCTATCCAATTCTGCCTGTAACAAACACCCAAACATCCTAAAATATCAATTATAAGACAGACAAATATAAAGCAAAACTCTGGAGAACATCAAAGGAAAATGGCCATGCATCTGCTCTTTAATGTTTTCCTACGATATATTAAAATAAAAACAAGTTTCAGTCTTTTCACATGTAGTAATTTATATTCTCTGGATTTTTTCAGCCACAACAACTGGATTCTCTTTTCTGATTTTTGCTGCAGCTTCTGCTTTGTAATCGTATGGACAGTTGTGCTTGTCAGAGTAACGGTGAAGTCCACAAAACAAATTTCCACATCGGCAGTCAAACCCTGCACAAACAAGAAGAAATCACTTGGCAACTTGTATCAATTGGGAAAACAAGCACTCTAGTCACTAGAGAAAAAGAATGATTTTTATTGCTTGATTAATTATGAATGACTCAACTCCTGACAATAGGGTAGAATTCAGGCAAGTTCTAGAATTAGGATGACTTTTCAAAACACAGCCTTACCACACCACACCACAGTGGAGTGTCTCAAATGAAAACTATATACAGCAAACTGCAAAATTCTGTTGTAAAAAACACCTAGACCATATCATGCCTGGCTCCAAGTAGGTATTCACTTCTGTCAGTTCAGCTTCCTTTTCTCTGTAAGCATCAAAGGAAAAGGACTCAAAAGGGACAGATTTTACCTATTAAATAAAGAAAAGTAATTCACAAGGCCTGAGGTTAATGATAATTACATGATTAGGCCAACATTACAAGTGGATGGAAATGAAATCCAACTTCAACAACCCACCAGGTCCACCCTTTCTGGATATGTGAGGATCCTTCCTTTCTTTTTTTTTTTACATGTGTAAAACCAATAGTTCCTTTTGGAGTTAATACCTGTAAGGCCAACTTTCTTTCTACACATAAAACATCTGTTCTTCTTTGGTTTGGGCAACTCAGGAGCTTTTTCTTCACTTTGAGAAGTACTGGGTTGAGAAACTGACGGACTGGGCTGAGTGACAACTGAAAGACAAGGTTATAAATTAGAAATTTGTGTGGCAATCATTAACTGACTATTATTTAAGTTTAAAAGAATAATATTTCAGAGAAACAGCTAAGATTCAGATTTTTTTTTTTTTTTGGTTTTTCGAGACAGGGTTTCTCTGTGGTTTTGGAGCCTGTCCTGGAACTAGCTCTTGTATATTTTTAAGTAGCCCTTTCCTAAGTTTGAATATTTTCTGACAATTACTATACTAGTATATATCTCTACTAAATGACCTGCTAAATTCCTTTAAACAAGAAAAGCAGTTGCTTTCTAAAAATTTAAACAAAGATTACCAAACATACTGGATAGGTTTCTGAAGTATTCATTTTAGACTAGATCCAGATTTGTTTTCGTTGTTCTGATACATAGTCTTACACCTGTAGCCCAGGCTGCCCTATAATTTGATGCCACCACTCTGCCTAATCCCATGGGTGGCAAGATAACAGGCATAGAACTAAACTGGGCTTCCGACCAGTTTTTTTTTTTTTTAAAGGCACAACACTGAATTTCACTGTTACTTTGACTAACTGACATTATCAAAAGGCTCCACCCTTTCTTAATCCTTTTGTTAATTTCTATTAACAAGCTTAGTCACAATTCAGACTGCTTTACTAAAGCTCCAAACCCTACTAGTTCTTCAAAATGAAATTCCAAAAAATCTAATACTTATATTAAGCCTAACTGTATCTGCTTATAAACCTAACTGCTTATATTTATATTAAACCTAACTGTATACTATAAAAGATTTACAGTGTAATTCAAAGAACAAGAACAGTAAATTTAGCCATACAAAACCACTGCCTAAACAATAAGCCAATTCCAATGCTTAATAGGACCAAGTTTCCAGGACAAGCAGATTGCTTTAATGTAAACTGATCTCTCAATTCTTATTAGCAAATATACAGTGCTATCAACAGCCTAGTAGCAGAACAACAGAAAACATTACACCTTTTTTCTAAAACTACTATGATAACTTAAAATAATTTTCCCTAACGCTATGAGAGTAAGTAGTTAGCTATATAAGTGTTAGCCATTCCTTTGCCCACGCCTAAAATGTTATAAGTTCCTTAGACATACAGGGGAAGTGGAGGATAGAAAAGTAAAAAAAAAAAAAAAAAAATGCAGTGAATCATAGATTTCTATTAAGTAACAAATGTGGTTATTAGCTACAGATCTATTTCCAAGTAGTGAGTGAGAGAAAATGAAGGAGAGTGTGTGTGTGTTAAACATATTTAGTCAGTTTTCCATTTCATGACCAAAAAGTTTGACTTTGGGATTGATACAGTACAGGGGGAAAACAAAAAACTGGCATATTAGCAAGTCTTTGAAACAGAGTGCTATTCCCTGCCATTTCCCCCTACATTTGTTTTATACTTCATTGTCTCCCCTCCACTAAGCTGATTTGAGTAAATCATGTGCATACAGATAACACTAACACAAGTCGGTCTTCTTGTAACATTATAGAACAACATTAGGTGGTGCTATAAAAATAGCTCCCAAACCACTACTCATCAAAAATAAATGCCCTTCCATACCATTAAATTTCACAACACATGCAATGGGGATCCCATACTTTTTTAATTCTCAGCATTAGTACGTTCATTTGCTTTACTGTTTCCTACAACACCGACAGACTTGAGACTAAACAATTATAAAACTCCCCATGGCCATGACATTTAAAGTCATTAAGTTCTTACCACATAAACAGTTTCCAGACTACTTGATTGTTTTTAGGAGTGAGGGTAATGGGGGGAAGAGCAGAAGAGGGTAAAAGTACTAACTAGTTTATATATATATTGATACTACTTATTTGCTTGGTCTGTAATTTATAGTCCTTCCTCTTTGGTCCTTCAATAAAAGGAGTGAATCCCATTACCAACTCAATTCTTTCTCATACTTTGAAATTCAGAACTGAACTAGTATTAAACTTAAAAAGCATACCTGGCTCTGACACCTCTGTTTTCGGGGTAGTTATTTTGTCCTCTCTTGAAATGCTCATTTCTGTCATTTGTTGAGTTACAGGCAAGGCAGCCACAGGCACATTTCTATTTGAGTTCAAGCAAACAATTATTTTTAAAGATGTTAAGGGTATTATTTTTTGAGATAAGTTGTCAATTCAAGTTCAAATTATGTGTTATTTTCAACATGATCACACGGCACCACATCAATTTAGAAATTTGGAAAAGATATTGGATGCCAAACATAAATAATGAGTAAAAATAAAGAAAGTAATTTCATAAATGGCTCATTGACTCATGGCTGCATATCTGTATAGTATCACATTGTAGACCTAGAAAGTGTTTTAACTGCCTATAATTTAAGGACAAAAGGAGCAGCTGTGTGAAGCACCTTGTGAGGCACTGTAATACAGTCAGTCTTACTCTTTACAACCCCTAATCCTCAATTACAAAGAAATAAAAACACAACATTTTTAACAGTGGTCTTGAGGGGTTTATGGAGTTAAGTTGTGATATACACCTTTAATCAATGATCCAAGAGCCAGACATTTATTAATGGAATCTTTCAGTGCACAATGCAGGCAAAGCCAAGGCCACCTGATACAACCACCTTGATTATTGTACATATAGCACAAACATCTAGACTTTTCTGTTAGAGACAGAAATGTTCACTCTTACCTTGACTTTTCAGATGTGCTGCCAGCAGCACCTTCACAGTTGTTTAAGCTTGCATCTGCTCTCTGTACAGATGCAGAATCTGAGGTAGGACTGTTGGAACCACTAGCTGTCCCTATTTAAAAAAAGGGAGTTGTAAGAAACAAATCAGCACTACAAAAGCCCATTTAGTAAAGACTTAGTAAGTATCAATACTTGCATTTAATTTAATGATTTAAGCACCTTCACTGCACTGCAATCCTACACTTGATATTCAGACAAAAAAGGTCATATTCCAAAGAATACATGTATGAAAACTTCGAAAAAAAAAAAAAAAAAAAAACTAAAAATATTACAAGATCTTTGTAGAACAGTCACTTGTTCCTGAGGTAGTCACGGCAAGCACTTGGGCTGTTGTCTTAATGTTTAGCTCTTGTCAGGCACTCTCTTCCTTGAGTTTTCGATATTCTCTTGATTCTTAGGTTTTCTCTCCACCAGTTCAAGTGTTTTTTTCCTTGGAAACAACTTACCCATTGGGCTCATTCTGCCACTGTTCTGTTGTCTCTGAAGATGTTCTTTGTAGCAAACAGAACACATTCCATTTGTTCTGGGGTTCCCATAAAAGCCACATCCTGTACTACATAGCATGGGCCCTGGGGTCTGGTTAGTTTCCTGAGCCATATTTTTCTGCTATAAACAAAACAGAATTTTAGAAATTAGCATGTCACAAGAAAACAAATTGAATACAATCACCAATATTTCTTTGATATTTTTAAACACCAAGTCTGCTACTAACAAAAACCAAGACTATGTTAATTAAACAGAAATGAGTATCTTATTGCCTTTAAGAAACAAAGAATGTGAAAGAATTGTTCTAGAACCAAAAAGAAATTATACCATTAAATAATAAATGCATGATTTTATCTTTTACTACTGAACTTCAATTTCTGAAGATGTCACCTTGCCAGTTTATTAGGGTTGTCTGAATCAATTTTGAGTATTTCTCTTCTACTTTCAGCTCTTGTACAAGTCAACTATTTCAAATGATGGTTACTTCAATAGGGTAAACACATAAACAGAAAAAAATCCAATTAATCACTATCTGATATTTATTAGTTCACGTTGGCTGAATCCTGGATTTAGCCCTACAGGTTTTAAATTAAGATTACTGTATGTTATTATATGCGCATTAAATGTTTGCATGTATATATGTATATGCACATTACTCTGAGTTAACAGCTGTGAGTCACTATGGGGGGCGCTGGGAACTGTACCCAGGTCTCCTTATGAGATCATCAAGCACTCTATAGTCCACCTACAGCTTTCTTCAGACCACACCCTGAACCTGACTTAAAGACATACCTGGGCCCCACCAGTAATACTTCTACTAAGACAAAAGACACCTCAGTGGCTAGAAACCTGCGAAGCAGAAATTATCAGATTTTTCAGTCTCTATTATTTATTTATTTATTTTTTTTGGTTTTTTGAGACAGGGTTTCTCTGTAGCTTTGGAGCCTGCCCTGGAACTAGCTCTGTAGACCAGGCTGGTCTCGAACTCAGAGATCCGTCTGCCTCTGCCTCCGAGTGCTGGGATTAAAGGCGTGCCATTTTTCTCTTGCCAAAACCCAAAACCTTTCCAAACCTAAATTTGATGATGTAAGCAATATAAAAACACACTCTTTGGTCATGGTTAATATTTAATGCTAGGCTACCAGATACAACTTTACATAGCAAGCATACCTGGGCCTTCCAAAAGTTGTTTAAACTGGCATAAAAATGAGCTAAATTTACTAAGTTTCCAAAAAAATTAGGAAAACTTACTTTTCAAAAAAATTATGTAAAAAGCATTATTTGGGAGCATTTGGTTAAAAGGAAATTTAAGCTACTACACAGTAAGACACAACCTACTAACTCCTTAACAAAATTACAAAAAAAAGGAAGAAAGGAGAAATAACCAATTTGACTGGACAGAATGCTGACCCTAAGTACCCAGTCTTGAACAGTTAAATGCAGCAATCTTTCCTTTCGTTCGCACAAGAGCACTTAATTTGAGCAAATCAAGCTTGTATATAATGATTAAAAGCCACTGTTTAGAACAATAGTAGTAATTTAGTTGACACTGTCTCTTTAAATAGTGAGTGGAATTTAGCTGACTCACTTCAGAGCTGGGCAGCATAAATATTTCAAGATTACTTATGCAGTTTAATAAACACTTTCAGTTGAGGTTTTTAAATGTTGAGTGTAACACAAGCACAAAAAAATAATTCAAATAAAAAATTATGTATCTTTATTTTTTCCACGCTGACCTTTACTCTATGCAGAAAGTTGGGCGTTTTTCAGGAACTATGCTAATCTCAGTTACTACACTAACTTCCAGTGACACCTGGCATTCTCTAAAAGTATACGGAGGGAATTTTAAGACTAAGGGTTGATCGAGCCGGTTTTTAGTCAGTAAGAAGGTACTTTTCATACGTGAATGAGATCCCACACCTAATGACTTCCCCACTTAGACAAGGACTCCACCTTCTTCAGAAAACAACTCAAATTCTTGAGCACACAGAAAGGCAAGAAAGAAGGCGTAAGACCCCCTCCTAGTAAGTCAGATTTTAAATGCCATCACATGTGCACAGCTTGCTTTAATATTTCTCTGAAGCTCAGATCACATGGGAGGGCGCTTCAGCCTGTCACAAGGCTGCAATGTGACAAGCTGAGCTGGATGGAGGCTCTCACATAAAGCCTAGTCAACAGGGGCCTCTGAAATCAGCTTCTATTTATATCTCAGAGCCTGCCAACTCCTACACAACCCCAAGAACTAACGATGCAGTATTCATGTATCTCACATAACAAAACAAAATGCAATTAAGGCCTCCAGGTTTTTCTAATGCAGGATCAAAGAACAATTTCACCTTCAACCCACAATACCCAAGCAGAATTAAATAGTTATTGAAAAGGGGGCAAGAGGGGAGTAAGAAGGCAGTGGAGAATGCTCGGAAGCATAAATATTCCTTACATTTAATGAAAACTATAGGCTGTTTGTTAGTTTACATATAGTGTATTTATTTCCCTTCTATTCTGAAAAAGCAAAACAAGTTGTTAGAAACTTAGTATTCATCCACTAGCCCTTCCAGGTAGAGCTGCAATGGGTTTATTTTGTTTTTGAATAACGTTCACCGCTTTTCTTAGTTCATAGTTTAAAACGAACGTCGCTGGACTAAAGAATTTTCCAATTCAAAAACTGAAATGAATGAGCTTTTCTTTTAAACTATGGGTTGGCCATTTCAGGTGCACATAGCTAAAAATGGCAAGACCACTCACTAACCTCGAGTTAAGACCCGAATTCTAGGCTCTAAAGTGCCACTGAGCCTGACCTTGGGCGAGTCCTAGTCTACAGGTCTCGGTCACCTCAGTTCTTTAAAAGCTTCTTTTACAAATTTAACACCAGTCCTGGGCACAAAAAAAAAAAAAGGTACAACTAAACAAATCCGTCATTTGGGACGGGACACTTGAAGGATAAACTTGGAAGGTAAAAGTGAGCTATTTTCATCAACTTGAGATATGAAATCTCACTTTTAAAGAAATCATCAAAATGAGAAAATTTATTTTTATCTTACTATTCCCCCAGTTACTGACTACCAAATTTAGGAGACGACGCTCTGACCTATATAATTACTTCCTCCTAAATATCCAGGTAATATTCTTCGGCAACTTCGGTCGACAGACAACTTATAATACCTTCCTCAAAATAGAGCTCCATGGAGGGCATGGAAGGCGAGCAAAATGTTAATGTTCCCCAAGGTTCCCGTAGACAAAGGGAGAGGCGCTCCACCGGCCTCCGTGACCAGGATCCTGCGGGGGCCGCTAAATCACGCCGGAAAAATCTAAAAAGCCTCCGGGAGCGAGCGGCGGGGCCGGCTTCCAGCGGTTTCGACCGAGTCCGGGGCCCGGCGGCCCCCATCCCCCTCGCAGCGCAGGCCGCGCACCGGGAAGCCCGGCAGGGCCTGCTCCAAAAAGCACTGAGTCATGCACTCGGCGGCCCCTCGCAGGAAAGACTCGGCGGCGCGGGGAGCCGGGCGCGGCAGCCGCCTCGGCCTTTGTCTGCCGGCCGGACGGTCGGCGAGCGCCGGGAGCCGCAGCACGCCAGGCATTGTCCCGACCGGCCGCTCGCTCGCTCGCCCGGGCCCGTCTTTGTGCTCGCTGCTCGGGCGTGCTCCCGCCCCCGCGCCGTCCCGGCCCGCGCCACTTACCCTGCGGGGGCCCGGATGCACTAGCGAGGCGGGCGCGCGACGCCGGGCGGTGGGCCGGGCCGAGGCCTCCGGGAAGGGCTAGCGGCCGCCGCGGGCCGGAGCGGACCGGAGGGCGGGCGGAGCTACGCCGACGCCGCGGGGGCCTCCTTTGTTCGTGCAGAAGCGCCGAGGCGGCCGGGCCCCGCCGCGGTTAGGGTGGGAGGGCGGCGGGGGAGGAGGAGGAGGAGAAGCGCAGGCCGCGGGGCTACCGCCGCTCCAGACGCTCTGCCGCCGGCGCCTCACGCCTCCACAGCGGCGTCCCGGCCGAACGACGAGGCGCACGGAGCGCGCGGGGAGGCCTGAGCGCAGAGAGGCCTGGAGGACGGGGCTCTTCGGGCTTCCGCCTCCGCCGGGGAAGCTGCGCGGCTCCGGGCAGCGAGCGGACGCCTGGCTGGGTGCGCACGGCTCCACGATCCGACCGACTGACGCTCTCGCTCTGACCGGCGTTCGGGATCTGAGGGAAAGGACGGAGGGGGCGGGGCCTGTGCGTCAGCGAAAACCCGGTCGGCGCGCCGCGGCGCGGTGACGTTGCGGGCCAAGGCCCCGCCCCCGGCCTGCAGGCACCAGCGGGGGGCGGGGCCGCGCCTGGGGGGCGGGGCTAGCCCGGAGGTTGCGGTCACGGTAAGCCTAGTCATTCTCCGGCCGCTGGCTCCCTGGGTGGAGCTGCCGCGGCCGGTCCACGAAGGCAGCGCGTCTATTTTTAACCCTATTGTCCGCCCCCAGCCACCCTCGTCAGCCCAGTTCTCACGCCTCGTCCCCAGCTCCGCCGCTGTACCTTCCCCACGGGACGGGCAGCGCGGCCGGGAGGAGATTGGCACGGTTCCTGCTGTCGCCGCTGCTCCGCCCGCCGCCGCCGCCCAAGGTCGCGGTTCGCTGCTGGCTCTGAGCTACGACCGCCCGCCAGCCCCAGTCCCGCGCCGCCGTTCTGAACTGTTAGGCCAACCTGTAGAAAAACCTGGGAATTGACTATTCCAGCGAAGCACGGAGAATCGGGATAAGACTGAAGAAATGGAGCGAGGGGACAAATAAGCCGGACCCCAGGCAAGGGCAAGGTGCTGGGTGCCTGCCCAGAGCACGAACAGAAACACTTCTGCTTGCCTCTTCGCGGCTTCTGGGCACAAATGTAGTTTCCACCCACATACACAACATGGTTAGGGCTACCTTAGCGATAACTAGAATGCAGTTAGGGCCCTTTACCTCGAATATTTAAGAGTTCTAAGCTTTTCCCCTAGGTACCACTGGAGTTGGCCTTGCCTGGAGCACAGGAACCTTATTTCTAGGTCATACTTACTGGGGATTCGTTGTTTTGATATTGTGCGAGCTATGTGAGCAGTGTGGGGGAGGGGTTCTGTCCCGATGCTCCAAATCGAACACCTCTGGGACATAACATGTTTAAAATCCCCTTTTCAGGGTTATATTGCTATGGTCAAGTAATGTATTTGAGATTTAGTCTGGGTCATTGGTTCTAGAATCTTTGGTGTTTATTTCCACTAACTAGTAAACATTAAAAGTAACGGCTCCCGTTGACCAGCTATTTTCAGTGTCAAAGATTTTTCATTTAGGGTTCCTTAATTTATCACAGTAATTTCCTGAGAAAAGTGTTGTCCTGTCTATTTGTCGGAGTGAGATAGTCGTGATAAAGGATGCTTGCTTGGAGCCCTAGAGGGTGGAAAGGCTGATGGAAACCATACTTTTGAGGATAAAAATAAAAAGAGATTAAAAAAAAAAGAGCAGAACTTACTGTCTGTCTCCCTTTATTCTCCCGTTTCAAAAAACGAGTTTTTGCAATTTAAACGACAACAAAGCCATTTTAAAATCAAGCTGCCGGCCAGGCGGTGGTGGCGCACACCTTTAATCCCAGCACTCAGGAGGCAGAGGCAGGCGGATCTCTGTGAGTTCGAGACCAGCCTGGTCTACAAGAGCTAGTTCCAGGACAGGCTTCAAAACCTGTCTCGAAAAACCGAAAAAAAATAAAAAATAAAATCAAGCTGCCGAGGCCTACACATCTGCTGAAATCCTAATCAATAATCGGCTTAGACTTTCTGCCTTCAAAATCAAGACTTTTCTGTTTTATTTATTCTGAATCATTTTTGGATTAAGGATTGCTTAATGTTAACAAATTAAAACTGATCAATATTATAACTTAAAATTGACAAGTAACACAAAAATCTGTATACACCTGTATATTGTCTACATGTACTTATGCTTGGTGACACTGACTTATGTATAAGTGAACTGTCAGATAAATAAAAATTGCTTGCAGTATATATAACTAGAGTTTTAAGAAAAGATAAGCCTCGGCTCTAGCAGATTCCACTACCTGTGCTGATATGCCAATTCAAGAGACAGAGTTTGGTTTGTTTTTTGAGACAGAGTGCCATGGTGGCCCTGACTGGCCTGGAACTCTCTTTTTTTTTAATTTTTTTTTTATGATTTATTTAACTTTGTTTTTTATATGAATCGGTGTGAAGGCCTCAGATCCCCTGGAACTGGATTTTCACACAGTTGTAAGCTGCCATGTGGTTGCTGGGAATTGAACCCGGGTCCTCTGAAAGAACAGTCAGAGTTCTTAACCGCTGAGCCAGCTCTCCAGCCCTGGAACTCTCTTTATAGACCAGGCTGGCCTTGAATTCACACAATTCGTGTGTGTGTGTGTGTGTGTGTGTGTGTGTGTGTGTGTGTGTGTGTGTTTTATAGAATCCCAGACTATGGTCTAACTAATCCAGCAATGGAGGCCTATGAACGGAAAGTCCAAGAACAGAGAAGTGTGCAAGTCCTCAAGGCTGGATGGAGTCAGTTGGTCTTCAGTAAACACTGGAATCCCAAAAAAGTATGCTGTAATGCCAGTGAAGGAGTGGACTTGCTACAAGGAAGGAGCTAGCACGCAAAGGGCAAAAGCTTTCTTCTTCCAAGGCCTTAGGCAGGCTTCCAGCAGAAGGTGTGGCCTGCATGAAAGGTGTGTCTTCCTGCCTCAAGATCCAGAGTGAAGGTGTGTGTCTTCCTACCTCAAGGGTCTGTCTGGACGAGTGGATTCACCCACTTCAAACCAAGCAAAATATCTCTCACAGGTGAGCCCTCCAATTCTGGATTGTGTTCATCCCAGATATAGTTAAGTTGATAGCTAAGAATAGCCATCACACATGATAAAGATAGAATTAAAATGACAGCTTCGCTTCTGGCATTATTAAGTTATCCTGCCGTGGATAGCTCTACTCCCCCCCCCCCCCACTTCAGGAGAATCAAGGCCTTTGCTGGGTTCTGAAATCTTTCGGGTGCGATTTGACATTTGCATCATGTTCCTTTATTTCCAGTCCTTCCCACATTTCAAAGACGAGGGCAAACCAACTCAGTATTTAAAAGTCACTTTTGAAATTGCCAACCAAAAGGATTATGGAGTTATATTTAGAGCGGATCAGTTAAAAACGAGATGTAGCAGCTCTTTACAGTGTTTGCCTCTGTAATAATTAGGGGCTACAATAAGTTTGCGGCGAGGAGATGGCTTAGCCGTCAAAGTGCCTGCCGACCTGAGTCTGATCCCTGTGGGCAGAAGCAGAGAACTGTCTCCTTCCTGTTGTCATCTGTCCTTCACATGGGAATACACATGCACTAGAACATCAACTATTTGTTCTCAGCTAAATGAGTGGCTGGCTGCCCCCAGCCCCGAGAAAGTAATAACACATGTATCAGTTATGTAGACCTTGTGATGATTTGTATATTTTTAATTTTCTGTGTATGAGTGTTTTGCCTGAACTATATCTGTACACCATGTTCATGCCTGGTGCCTACAGAGGTCAGAAGAGAGTATTGCCTTCTTCCCCTGAAACCAGTTGCAGATGGTTGTAAACCATGAATAGAGCTGGGAACCCACCCAGATCCCCTGTAAGAGCATGTTCTGAACTGCTGAACCCCAGCCCTCCAGCCCTGACCTTGTGAAAAGTTAAATGTCATATGCACTTTCACTACAAACTGCTTCATTGATGAATCTTTAAATAAGTAGCATGATAGTCTTTTACCCAATTCAAGATCTTTTCGACACAATTAAGATATGGTCAATATCGAAATAAATAATTTTTAAGACTAAAAGACTAAGCATTGTGTAAATCAAGAATTGAATTCAAAGGAAGTGAATGGCTTAATATGTACATGTAATTTGCCAAAAAATCATCACCCTTTAAGAAACAAGATCCTTTGGTCTTAAAAACTCTTAGAAATCTTTGTGACTGAACACAACATGTCAAATGTGAGCTGTTAATTTGATTCCAATGCCAGCAGTTAACTGAGAATTACCCAGAGACCACCTGGGCTCATGGGTGGAGTCAGCCAGTAAAATAGTCAAAGACCAGGCTGGTGACTCAGGTCCAGCACCTAAGATGATCCGGAGCTTGCTTAGTGAGGAATTGCCCTATGGCCCTAGCTATCAGGCCACAGGAATGAATTACAGAAAGTAGGCAGACACCTTTAGGAAGGGAAGGATTCTGGCAGAAGACTGGCAAAGGAAGAGAGGGCAGGATAGAGTGGGCCGGTGTCCTAGAGAACGCAAATCCTAGGCAAAAAGCCGAAAGTTGGCATCTTAGGTTTGTGTAGGGTTTTCCCACTTGAGTGTTCATTAACATCCAACAACCCGAGTGCCATCTGCCTTGGTGTAGAGCGGACCGAAGCTGAGTGTGCAGTATGTTTCTTGATTGTTAGGTGTCTAGTGCCTCTGGCCTCGGGGCCCTTGGTTCAGAGTTGTGTCGAGAGGAACATTTCCCTTTTAGTTCTTGGCTGCATTTCTTATTTTGATGTCAAGCATCCTTTCCTAGTACATAACTCACTGCATACAGCTATTAGTTAGCCTTCGACGGTCCTTAACAGGCTGTCTCACGGCTGGCTCTACTTCTCAATGCAATCTCTAAATGCTGCTCTTCCACAAGACTAGCCTGGGGCACTCTTTCTCTGTCACCCGTGCTCTCTTCCAGTGGCCATATCCACTTCTGAATAGCTACATGCTCCCTGGACTTCTTTCTTGATTTACAAATGCTTGGTTATGAATTTGGTAACAGAGCTATATTTATTTAGACATTTTATTTATAATCACATTTCAATTTAGCTAAAAAACTTTATGTATTATTTTGCAAATGAAAGTTACATTGTCAATGGATAAAAAATTGTAACTACCTACTGTCTTTTATTATTGATTAGTAAATAAATAGAAGCCTATAGAAATAAAGAGTTTATTTTATTCCTTGTGGTTCCAGTAATTGTGGAGTGGACAAAATAAAGTCAGAGCCTTGAAATTCTGGAACTGTAGTTATTGATATATATCTAATTTAATTTTTTTCTGTTTGTGTAGGGTTTTCAGTTATCTTTAATTGTGCCACATACAAACAAACATATAAGGAAAATCATGTTTGTGTTGGGGACGTGAAATGAAATCCTGAGTTGAAAGTGTGTTGTTGACGTGAGCATGCCAAGGTCATGTCAAAGACCCCAATGCCTCTGACCCAGAGGGATGACAAAGCCTTCTCCAGGTCAGGCTCCAGGAAATGGCAAAGACTTGCCTTGGTTGGTGTGTAGATGGTGACAGTGTAAACAGCACAATTTCCTCCTTTCAGATGCTTAGAGCCTGGGAGTCCTCTCACCAAGATAAGATAATCCTACTTCCTGGTTCAGGTATCTAATACACCTCCCTCCTTATTCAGATGTATAAAATAAATTTGCTGCCGGGCGGTGGTGGCACACGCCTTTAATCCCAGCACTCGGGAGGCAGAGGCAGGTGGATCTCTGTGAGTTCGAGTCCAGCCTGGTCTACAAAGGGAGTTCCAGGACAGGCTCCAAAGCTACAGAGAAACCCTGTCTCGAAAAACCAAAAGAAAAAAAGAAAAAGAAAATGTATTGACTTCAAAATTTAAGTAAAAATTGTTTTAAAATAAAATAAAATAAACTTGCTGAGTGTCTTGCTGTCTTGGCTGCTGGTGTGTCTCCATTAGAGAGTAAAAGCCACTTCATCCCAGTTTTCCTGTGCTTGTGTATATTGTTTCTTTGTTCTCTCAGGGCCCTAGTTAGGGCAATTCCAAAACCACGTAGGTGGAGGAGTATGTGTGTGTGTGTGAGCTCGTGCGTGTGCTTGCGTATGTACACATGTGGCTGTGCACCGATACAGAAGCCAGTAAAAATAAAGTGAAAAAGCAAATTGAAAAAGGAAATATCAAGCAAACAAAAGTTAGTTTCACCAAAAATGTACGGATGGCAAACAAATGTGTGAAGAGATACTAAACACGATTTGTTATGAGGAAAATGAAAAATTAGAACACAGTGTGGTAGGTTTGCCTTTCAGCCTTAACACGTGAGAGATGGACACAGGAGGACCATAAATTCAAGGCTAATCTGGCTGCAAGGTAAAAACCTGTCTCTAAACAAACAGCAGTAATACCACCCAAAACCTGCTAGAAAGGCCAGTCATCTAGAACACTGATAGACGTGAAACCCCAGTAAGGGCATGACAAAGTCACATTCACTGAGAGTAAATGACGGCACTTTAGAAGATAGTTTGATGCCCACCCCTTCCCCAAATTATACATGCCTTGGTATGTACAGTCACATTCTTTGCTATGTGCCAAAAGGAGATACAGATGTGTTGACACAAAACCTGCTTACAGATGTTTATAGCAGCATTGCTTATTACTGCCAAAACATAGAGGCAGCCAAGATATCCGCAATACTGAGTGGAAAAATAAACTGTTAACACATTTTGTGTTGCTAATACAAAATACTCGAGGGTCAAGTAACTAAAGAAAAGAAGATGAGATAGGCTAGCGGAGTAGAAAAGTCTTGTCTAGGTTATATCCAGCCCCAAATCCAATCCCTGGTTTGTTCTGGTTCTAAGTTCTGGAGGCAAAGATCATAGGTTACTGTAGTTTTGATCTGGAATGCTCCCCAAATGCTCATGTGTTTGAGGATCGGTGCCTAACAGAGGAAGATTATTGTTGATGGTGTGCTCTTAAGGGGGTATTCCTTGTACCCTCTCTTTGCTTTCTCTCCACTCGGAGGTGAACAGTATGTGCCCCTGCTACTATGTACTTTGCCAGCACAGGCCCTAAAAGCAACAGAGCCAAATATCCATGGTCTCAAGCTGTGCTAAAACATACCTTCCCGTTTTATAGTTTTATATGTTGATCTCAGATTTTTTAGAACAATATAGTTTTAGGGTAAGGGCTAGAGTTTAGCTGTAGACAATGAGATGTCCCCACAACCACTCAGAGGAACCTCTTTAGTATCTAATCCTCTTCTGTCTTTTCTTTTCTTTTTTTTTTTT
>NC_022015.1:50874082-50874962 GCF_000317375.1 Microtus ochrogaster | reverse complement strand
ACTGTTTTCCAGCGGAGAGTTTAAGGAGTACCTTCCTTACTGACCTGGCCTCAGACAAGAGCCTTGAGGAAACAGTCAATCAGATGAGTGATTTACATAAGAGTTCATGATTTTTCACTAATCGTTCAAATGAATTCAATGAATTTTTAGTTTATTTACTATCTAAAAGAGGGTAAGAGCAGAGAGTTATAAAATGTTTTTTGTTTGTTTGTTTTTGAGATAGAGTCTTACTTTATAGCCTTGGCCAGTCTAGAACTCCTTTTGTAGACCAGCTAGCTTCAAAATCATAGAGATCTTCTTTCTTCTCCCTCCCAAGAACTGGAATTAAAGGGCATATGCTATAACCCCTGACCAAAAAAAAAATTAATTTCAAAGTGAATCATTTTAACAATGCAACTACACAAAGATTAAAGAAATTATAAATGAGTTATTTTGTTAGTGTGATTTTTCTCTTTCCCTGGAGCTGAATGAGACAAGGGAGGTAACTATTCTGTCTAAAAGCATAAAGTTGGTATCTAAGAGCGAAGTCAAGCCCAGGTCAGCATGATTCCAAACTCCTCTGAGTTCTTCCAGCGCAACAAGAACAATTCCGAAACCAGTGAAGGTTACAGGATTTTAGTCTGGAATGAAGCTCAACTCAATCTTTAATTTTTAAATATTTATTCATTTATTTTTAAGTTTTATTTTTTTTATTACATGATAACATGGGAGTCCTCCAAACAGGGTTTTCAGCATTCATTAGAACACTTTGTACTAATATATTTAAAATATATATACACATTCTTATCTCCCTAGAATTGTAATATAATATTTTTTGCTATTTAAGAATTATGAGCTTAAGGCCAGCCTGGTTGACACAGTAAAATCTTGCTTCAAAAAA
>NC_022015.1:50869732-50873781 GCF_000317375.1 Microtus ochrogaster | reverse complement strand
AAAAAAAAAAAAACCAAAAAAAAAAAAAAAAAAAAAAGAAAAAAAGTATAAAAGAAAAAAATCTTGGTTATCCTCCAAAACTTGATGATAAGATTCTATTGTTGAAGATGCCTCATGCTGGACTCACAGAAATGGAGAAATCAGGTTGCTATTCTATAGGGAGCTTCATCCTTACTCACTAGCTTTCACGGTGCTGGAAGGTGATACCCATATGTGATGTCTGCAAGCTATGTAATGACTGTCCAAATAAGATATTCCCTTGGGTACAATAGTGCATGAATGTTATGGTAATAGCCAACTACTCTCTGATTATATCTAAGACTTGCTTCATTATGTAGTACCCATTCATAGTACTGTTAAAAACATATGGCTAGATAGGTCACAGGCCCTAGAGGGGAAATGACCACTATTGCAAGGGGGCCTTGGAGTCAGCACAGAACATATCCAGACACCAAATTCTCGGCACAAAGAAGATTTATTATCCCAGAAGGACAAGGGGGCAGGGGATGCCTCTGGATTGGGTGAAGAATGCTTCTGCAAGAGTGGGTTTTTAAAGAGAAAAAGTGAAGTCTATAGTATTATAAATTGGTAAGTCTTGATTAAACATGTTCACCAGTGTAATCAAATAATGAATTTTGATGGCTGGACCTTGGTGTTTTGAACACCTTGGTGTTCAGTCTCTGGTGTGAGTCAGGCATAAGGAAGTGGCTAAATAAGCCAATAGACCTTGGTGTCTAACTTTAGGGATATAATCTGTTTAGCAAGGGAGAGGGAAGGGGCAGGAAAGACTTGCTGATGCCATGTTTTCCATGCATGGGCCTGCTAGAGAGCCCTTTAATTATTTTTCTATTAAGTGGGGCATATTAAAATGACTTCTAATGATGTATTTCTATACCCATAGAACAGTGCATCTTTCAACACTCAGTGGAGAAACTGCTTCTTGCCGTGGATGGGTATTAACACAGAAGTAATCAACAGGTCAACACAAGGGTGTTGTGAGCCTGGTCTGCTCAAAGGTCATAACCTTTATATGCATACACATATAAATCATACCCTTCCGGGAAGACTGGGGAGGATGACTTCAAGGAAACAGTTTTTTAGACACAATAGGGAAGTTGCACATATGATCTTACAGTGGTTGCAACAGCATGCATAAGGCTGTGTCAGCTCAAGCGGACAAAATCACAGCATGGAATAGGGGAGGTGGCCCCAAATCCCACCACTAGCTGAGGAGCTACTGACATTCGATGGTCACTGGGAGAGGAAGAGTCAGTTTTTGCTAATGACATGACCTCTGGTAGGCAGGCCCAACTCCTAAGAGTAGTTGGGAGACACTCACTGTACTCAGTGGTGCAAGGGTGGAGATGGGGAGGGAGGGGGTAGGGGATGGACAGTTAGGGGGTAGGGGATAGGGAGTGGGGAGAAGAAAACTCCAAGTTGGGTAGATAGGGGTGTAGAGGGTTGATATGTTAATGCCACTGGTCTAGAATAAAGCCAAATTTGAAGCAAGTTTTAATTAGATACTATCCAGGTGGATGGGCTCTGGCCAGGTCCATCTCTGGTTCCCCAGAAAATGGCCCCACACAAGTTTTACAAGGGCTTAGGAAAGAAAAGCCATAATTTATTGCATTTCCCATCAGGTCCAATGAGGAACAAGCATACGTCCGGCTGTACCTTCAGCCTGCATCCAATCAGGGGCAAGCGTACATCTTGATATATTTCCTACCTGTGAACCTCCGGCCCACACATGATCAAGTATGTCCAGTGCAGCTGGATCAGACACACTAGTGTAGGGGGAATGAAAACATGTGAGTTGTTATCTCCCATAAACAACAGCCTCCAGCATTTCAGGTACTCTCTGTCCTTGGGCAAAGGGCCTTGCAGATATGAGGCATTTTTGTTTCATGGATCTTTTAGGCATAGTAATTAAATATTATTTTTATTTATTTATTTATTTTTTTGGTTTTTCGAGACAGGGTTTCTCTGTGGCTTTTGGAGCCTGTCCTGGAACTAGCTCTTATAGACCAGGCTGGTCTCGAACTCACAGAGATCTGCCTGCCTCTGCCTCCCCAGTGCTGGGATTAAAAAGGCGTGTGCCACCACCACCCAGCAGTAATTAAATCTTAAAATGTAACTTTGGCTCTCACAGATCTTGGAGATGCTTGGGTGGTGTATATGATAAAAATACATTGTAAGAAATTCTCGAAGAATTAATAAAAATATTTCAAATAAATTGAAAAAAATCACAATCTCAACTGAGAATATATGTAAGCCTACCCCTGGCCTCCTCTCCACATCCCCTTCCTTCCTATCTCCCTTTTTCAACAGTTGTAAAGAGTGTTCAGGCAAGCTATTTAAGATTCAGTAAGGGAATCAATCACAGGGCAGGCAAGAATTCATCATTTCCCTCCTAACATATTCTAAGAACTGAAATCCCAATGGGTAGGATTTGCTAAGCATCCATGCTGTACCTGCTCCATTGTCAACAGTTTGCACATATTATTTTGATTCTCATAGAGAATTAAGACAGAAGCATAATTACTAATCCCACTTTGATAATGTGGAAGTTGCCAGAGGCTATTGTGTACTTCATAGAACAGCAAGGGTACCACACCACCCTGTATATCAAAGGCCTGGACCGTGAGGCCTTGCTCCTTCACTGTTTTTTTTTGTTTTGTTTTGTTTTTTGGGAGTGTTGTTCGTTTGTTTATTTGTCTTTTTCAGACAGGATTTCTTTGTGTAGCCTTGACTGTCCTGGAACTAGCTCTTAGACCAGGCTGGCCTCAAACTCAGAGTTCTGCTTGCCTTTGCCTCCCTAGTACTGGAATTAAAGGCATGCGCCACCACCACTGCCAGGCTGTGTTTGTTTGTTTTTCTTTTCTTTTTGAGTCAGGGTCTCTTCACGGAGTCCTAGGTGTTACAGCCTCTTTCGCTGTTAGGAAGAGGCCCTGCTCTCCGCAGTTGTGGTGATAGTTTATATTAACTGCCAACTCCACAGGACCTAGAATTGCTTAAGGAAACATACTTCTGACATGTCTGTGAGAGACTTTCTAGACTGGGTTAACAGAACTAGGTAGGCTTACCCTGAATGTGAGTGATAATGAGGAACCTGTCTGACTCCATTTTGAAGACAGAAGCTTTTGTGCTATATTGTTAAAAATAAGTTTCTATTCACTATAAGAGCTGAGTTAGTCTCTGTTTCCTGATACTGACCTTCCCCAACCCATGACCTTGGCTTATTTCTGAGAATACTCCTATCTTCCATGACCCTCCCTAGTCAAATGTTGACCACATAATATTTTTTGAGATTTTTTTTCTGTAATTGTTCCTAATTGCTTCCTTGTCTCTCTTCTGTAAAACTACTCATGATTTTACTCCTTAAAAGGGGCCCAAGAAATGAATTTGGAGCTGCTCTCTTTAACCTGTTTTAGGAGGTAGTCTCTGTCCTGTCCTTTTAAGAGACAAGCCCTACCTACTCCCTCTCCCATCCTTGGAGGCAAGTAGATCTTCCTTCTGCTTCCAGCCTGAGTGAGCTTCTTCCTCTCTCTCTCTCTCTCTCTCTCTCTCTCTCTCTCTCTCCTCCTAGCACCCAGGCTGTGTTCAGATCTGTTGACATTAATTGCATGGTCACCCCTCATTTGCTAGGCTTCATCAGGACTTCTGACAGTGCCTGTTGCTAGGCGCTTAGGCAGGCACTGATAGGTTCATCTCTCGGCCTTATGAGCCTTATCTGCCTACAGTAGGCACCTTATCTTCTTCTAGACTTTGGAAGGAATAATTTCAATTTCTCCCACTTAGTATAATGCTGAATATTAGTTTGTTTTATATAGTATTTATTATATTGGGATATTGTAGTTACTTTAAGACTTAGCATGAAGTATAAATGGAGGTTTCTCTCCTGTCCACCAGTTCCTGAATAAACACCCAGAGGCTTATATTAATTATAAAAGTTTGGCTGGGCCGGGCGATGGTGGCCCACGCCTTTAATCCCAGCACTCGGGAGGCAGAGGCAGGCGGATCTCTGTGAGTTCGAGACCAGCCTGGTCTAC
>NC_022015.1:50868117-50869559 GCF_000317375.1 Microtus ochrogaster | reverse complement strand
TTATTTAGTATACAATGTTCTGTCTGTATGCCTACAGGCCAGAAGAGGGCGCCAGATCTCATTACAGATGGTTGTGAGCCACCATGCGGTTGCTGGGAATTGAACTCAGGACCTTTGGAAGAACAGGCAGTGCTCTTAACCACTGAGCCATCTCTCCAGCCCCTTGAGCTCTTACTTTTAAGTTAACCCATTTCTATTATTTTATATTTTACCATGAGGCTTGTGATTTGTTTACCTTACATCTTTCTTCTTCAGTGGCTGCTGGCATCTCCCTCGACTCTGTCTTCTTTCTCCCTGTATTCAGTTTGGCTTTCCCACCTAGCTATATTCTGCTCTCTCATAGGCCAAAGAAGCTTTATTCATTAACCAATAAAAGAAACACATATACACAGCATATAGAAGGGCATTCCATATCGATGGAGAGATATTGAATCATTTCAAAGGCCTCTTAGATGTCTATTAAGATCATCTGATTTCTGTCTTAGAATTTATATATCTATACATACATAAATGCTAAGCCATTGGGATGTTTTTTGGAGACCCTCTGACTATTCCTGATCAGCCATTGTTACAGGACTACCAGCTGTTGGCCGTAGAGCTTGAGGCACAAGGACCATCAAACACGTCCGGGTGATGCCGTGGTGACGTGGTGCTTTAAGCCCTATGGAGTCGATTGGATCCACCTTGAACAGCATTTTGCCAGGTTCAAGTAGTGCCTGACAGTTCCACAGAGCCTGGACAGTGAAGTGAAACAGCAAATACTCCAGGACATGGCCAGCACCCCAGCTTTCCCAGGTCCCCAGAGATGAATGACACCCCCAGGTGAGCAGAAAATAGAGAACCTGGCATCCTTATCCCCACCTCACCTGCTACCACTTTCTAACTCCTCACCTTTTTATAATAAATAAAAAGGGAGGAATGCTAGCACTCAGGGATCTCCACTGGACTGACCTTGGGGTATACGCTCTCAGCTGTAGCCACTACGAACACCATCTGCCTACATTCACTGTGTTCCCTTTTAAAAGGGCTCTGCCCACCTTCCATCTCTCTTGCTCTTCTCCCACCTCTTCTCTTCTCTCTTCTCTTCTCTTTTCTTCCCTTCCCTTCCCTTCCCTTCCCTTCTCTTCTCTTCTCTTCTTCTCTTCTCTCTTCTCCTACTCCTGTCCCCAGATGCCAGTCTCCCTCTCCCCTCCCCTCTTTCCCATTCACTTCCCCCAAATAAAAAATCCTTCCATCTGAGCTCTGTTGCAGGCATCTTTCTCTTGCATGGTGCTTTTTCTAAATTATAACATTCCTCCTCTGCCAAGTGCTGGAATTAAAGGTATGTGCCACCATGCTTGGCTCATTTGGTTTTTAATGTCAAACATTTAAATCTAATGTTTTTCCTTTGTGCAGAATAGATCTAGTAAATGCCTGTTTTTTCCTTGGTTTAGATGGCACTC
>NC_022015.1:50862647-50868017 GCF_000317375.1 Microtus ochrogaster | reverse complement strand
AGAGAGAGAGAGAGAGAGAGAGAGAGAGAGAGAGAGAGAGAACAATCTGGAATTAACCAAATGTCACCAAAGTCAAAATATTATTAAAATACAATTATGCCAGGTTTGGTGGCACCTGTCTCTAATCTCAGCATGGAGGCTGAATCAAAGATTTGGAGCTCAATGCCAGAGAGCTAGACGGGGCAACACACACTTTACAAATCAAAGACTGAATGTTTTTTACTTGTACAATCATCTTGCTGTGCTTAGGATTGTAAATAGAATACAAATTGATCATAAATTGTAAAGAGGGCCAGAAAAATCATGATTCACTCAAGAGGGGACGATGGGACCCAGATTGTCCTTTTAAAGTAAGTACAAGATACAGAACTATTTGCTAAGATGTTTCCAAGCCAATCTAAAAAATATTTGAAACTGACTCCAACCTGGGCATGGGGCCTCATGCCTGTAATGCTATCACTTGGGAGGCTAAGACAGGAGGATTCTCATGAAGTAGAGGCCAGTGTAAGGGACCTAATGAGTTCCAGGTCTGAGTGTGAGACAAATATATCAAAATAAGTAAGTAATAAATAAATTTGATATCAAAAGAAAGGCAAAAGGGAAGAGACTGTTTTCACTTAAACTCTGATGCTTCCTCCACACACACAAACTGAAAAGTAAATCAGTTTCCACCAATGCAGTTCAGACTGCTGAGTAATTGAATTCTCTGACCAAAACTACATTCTTAGACATCCTATGAAATCCAAAGGTACAAAGTGAAGCCACTAATTTTGCAACAGTTTCTTGCTTTTGTGATTTAAAGCAAGATGTGTTCTATGTGCCAGGAGATCTGGGTTATTAATGGCATCCATCCTTCACCAGCCCTCATTTTCCTGGGAACAAACCACACTGTAATCCGAGCAGGGAGAACATCAGAAACTGACTCAGGATGTGGTGAGACCTGTAAACACCAGGGACACTTTGTTCTCGAGGCCGGGCACACAGGGAGATGGTACTTTCCAGAAGAGATGGGGATGTTCTACACTGTATCGGACAATAAATCATAAACTTCCCATCTCTGGTTTGGGCAGAAGAGTTAAGAAATGAAATGTATTGTAAGACATGCACAGCAGTCTGCTCCTATAATCCAAGAGTTTTGATGCTGTGGGCAGCAGATTCAGAAATTCAAAGTCATCCTCAGCTATATGACAAGGCCAGCCTGGGCTACGTGAAACCTTGTCTCAAGAAAGTGACCAAGCTGAAACAATGACAAATATAAACAAGTAAATGAAATTCAATGATTTTTTTTTATAGTTTCTTTCCAAAAGGAAGAAGTTTCTTGTGGGGTATAGTGGTCCAAACCTTTAATCCCAGAACTCTGGAGGGAGACAGAGGTAGGCAGAGCTCTGAATTCCAGGATAGCCCAGGGCCTACACAGAGAAACCCTGTCTTGAAAAGAAAAAAAATCTGATTCTGTTTATTATGTATATATTAAGATTGCTATTATTTGAAAATAATTTTCATTCTTCAAATACCATGCTGTTGGGTCAATTTCGTGATCCACACTCCTTTGACCCTAGCACGTGGCAGCCAGTGGCAGACAGATCTCTATGCGTTCCAACAAGGCTACTCAGTGAGACCCTGTTTAAAAACAAAAAAACAAAACAATAACAGAAAATCCTTCTTCACACACAAAAACATGTTATTGCCTGGGTGTCCCCTGACTTTCATCTCCAGGATCCAAACAACAAAACCAAAGAGTCTATGTTGAAACTTCACCTCCATTATGAAATATTAGTAGGAAGATTGAAGTGGGACCTTTAAGAGGTTGCTAGGGTTCTAGTTTCATGGATAGTTCACTGTCTGTAATTGCAGATTAACGAAGAAATGGATTATTAGGTTAATGGGTTATCTTGAGAGTGAGTCTACTCCAGAAGCCAGCCTGGCTATGTATCTTATCCACGCCCAGTCTTTCCCTCCTCTGCTTAGGGAATCTGCTCACATGAAGACCACCAGATGTGCTTCTTTAATCTTATACCAAATTGTGAGCCCAAACGAACCTCTTTTCTTTGTACTGTACTCAGTTTTCTATGCTAAGAGCAATGGAGAGCACAGTAAGAGAGGAAATCTACTGCGTCACTGACTAATGGGCTCCAGGGAGGATGACTCACATCTTCCTTAGAGAAATGTCCTGAATTCACACGCTAGCGATGGTTGTCATCCTTGCTCACTTGGTTCCTGATAGTCAGGCTTCTTTGCTCTTCCACCAACATGCTGTGTGTTGTCTTGCTTTCAAGATTTTATACTTACTGCTGCTTCTGCTGAAATATCTCCCATCCTAAAATATTATTTTCATTTTTTGTGTTTGTGTAAAACATGTTTAATATGTGTGTGTATGGGCGTGTGTATGTTTGCATGTGTGTGTGGGGTAAGGTACACGTAGAGACCAGAAGCTGACAGCATGTGTATTTTATCACTTCTAACCTTATTTTAAGAAATGGTTTAATTTTAGCATTTAAAATTATGTGTATGCATGTGTCCTTGTAAGGGTGTGAGCACGTGAGTGCTCTGAGCATCTTGAGGGGTGAGAGTCCCTGGAGTTGGAGCTCCAGGTGGTTAGGGACCACCTGACGTCGGTGTTGTAAACAGAACTCGGGTGCTCTTGAAGAGGAGTACTTGTTCTTAACTGATTAGCTATCTCTAGGGCCCTTCCACTTTATTTTTTTTTGAGACAGGGTCTCTCACTGAACCTGGAACTCACATTTGCTACACTGGCTAGCCCTCGAAACCCTGGAATCCTCCGGTCTCTGCCACCCAGAGATTGAACTCAGGTTAGCAGGTTTGGTGGCAAGAGCTCTTCTTGTGGAGCCGTCTTCATCAACCCTTTATTTTCTTCTTAAAGATTCCCTAAACAAGGAGACGCTCCCCAGGCCCTCACGTCACAAGATATGCATATGAATACATCTACATCTACATCCCGCACACTTATATACCATCTTGCACTGTTCTCTTACACTGTTTCACTTTTGTTTGTGTTCATTTTCTTATCATTCATGCATATTTTTGTTTATTGTCCTTCCCCATGGTCATGTATGCTCCACGCATACATGGCAACAGGCAGAAAGTGTGTCTCTTTTGCTGACAACTGATTTCTCATGGTTAGAACAGTCCCTGGCGTGTTGCAAACACCCAGTGGATAGCGTGGAGAGAATGAACCGATGAAGTGAGCAAGCAGATCTCCAGAAGCTCTGACTCTGGTGTAAGCGCTGAACGTCTCAGGATCATTAGTCAAGTTCTACATGCTGTTAGGTACTTTCCAGTCAAGAGCTTCCCCACCCTGCTCACCAAATGACTAGGAGTGCATGAATGATTAGATCTCATTTATTCCCATCCTTTTTCAGCTTGTCTCTTATGACCTCAACTCTGATTTCAGTAGTTTTATACCTTGAGCCTCTGCAAAAGATACCTTGTAAAGACAAAGTTCCCTGTGCTAAACACCAAAAAAAAAAAAAAAAAAAAAAAAAAGAAATTTCCAGAATTTCAAGGAATTTCTGTAAGTAGAGTTCAGTCTTCACTTCACATTTCTACCATGACTTCTCAAAAGCCAGGAAACACCTGAACTGAATGAGCTAGAAGGCTCTGGAGTCTTGCAAAGGCTCGGTCCACTCCAACACAGAACATAGGAAGAACCCTTACAAGAGCAGCATTGTTTAGTGTCTTAACCACATCAACCTTTAAAATTAGTGCAGTGCCAGAAAACATTTATCCTACTTGCTTTATATTTTACTGTTAGATTGCTTTAATCAAATTCAGGTCTTTCTTGACATTCATGAAATCTTCCTTAAAACATATTTTCATATGTGCAATTACCATCCTTAGCAGGGAAACTTTTAGACAGACAACAGTACCCAAGATTTCAACAATGCAAAGTTGTTTGGCCTTGTCACAGTTGCCCACTTTTGGCTGTTTTAACGAACAGTTGTGAGTGAGCTTGGTGCTCAGTTTCCACATAACCCACATGTCCTTGGGGGATCTTACAGTTGCCATCTAGACAAGCGTATTGTTGTTGTGTTGGGAGAAGCTCCTACTTTAATTCCACTGTGTGGTTTGAGCCAGCTATTGGGAGAATTAATAAAAGTCAACACGCTGTGAGGATTAAGGCTCTCCCTGCCCTTGCCTTCTATTTTTCTTTGTTTCCATGACTCTTGGAACAGAATAAGTGTATGTTAGTGCCCAGCTGGAAGGAATGACGGCACAGGGCACACTGGCATTGTTGTGTGCCTATCTCAGTGTTAAGGACTTCAGGAATACATTCTCTTCTTCCACCATGTAAGTCTCGGGGATTAAACTGAGGTTTCCAGGCCTGACAGCAAGTACCTTTATATTTATTGCTGCTCTCCTGCCACTGATGTAGCCATTGAAAGATAATTTGAAAGGTGTGAACACTTGTGGTGGTCTAAAAGAAAATTGTCCCCAAAGGGAGTGGCACTATTAGGAGGTGTGACTTTGTTGGAGTGGGTGTGGCCTTATTCAAGGAAGTATGTCACTGTGGAGGCAGACTTTACGGTCTCATATATGCTTAAACTATACCCAGTGCCTCGGTTCACTTGCTGTTGCCCGCAAAAAGAGATAGGACACTTGGCTACCCCTCTAGTACCATGTCTACCTGCATGCCACCATGTTGCACCGTGATAATAATGAGCTAAACCTCTGAAAATGTAAGCCACCCTGATTAAATGTTTTTCCTTTCTAAGAGTTGCCATGGTCATGGTGTCTTTTCACAGCAATGGAAACCCAGTGACAACACAGGCCTGACAGCACATGTTTGTATCCAAGTTACTTATGAAACTGAGTTAGAAGCATCACAAGTTCAAGTGTTCCTGGGGTATAAAGTGAGTAGAAGGACAGTCTGGAAAGACAATGAAAAAATAAAAGGTAAAAAGAGGGCCGAGAATGTAGGTCAGTGAGCCACCATGTGAGTGCTGGGAATTGAACTCAGGACCTCTGGAAGAGTGGCCAGAGCTCTTGACCTCTGAGCCATCTCTCCAGCTCCTGAGAATGTAGGTCAGTGACAACAGTGCTTGCCTGGCATGTACAAGGCCCTAGATTCAGTCTTCAGTACTGGAGAGAGAGAGTGAGAGAGCAAGTCTCTGTGTGTGTGCGTGTGTGTGTGTGTGTGTATGTGTGTGTGTGTGAGAGAGAGAGAGACAGAGAGAGAGAGAGAGACAGAGAGACAGAGAGACAGAGAGAGAGAGAGAGACAGAGAGAGAGACAGAGAGACAGAGAGAGAGAGAGAGACAGAGAGAGAGAGAGAGACAGAGAGACAGAGAGACAGAGAGAGAGAGAGAGAATCCTCAAGAGTGAAGAGTATTCTAGGTGGTTATGAGTCAA
>NC_022015.1:50831414-50862547 GCF_000317375.1 Microtus ochrogaster | reverse complement strand
AGAGAAAACACGTTTCAGATTTATAAACAGAACACAAAGAAAGAAGAGGAGAAAAGGACTCTGGGATATGACAGATGGGGACCTCAAGGGTAGAAGTCACCTGTGGGCCGTGAAAACTCTTGGAGGTGCTTTGGGCTCAGAGCCAAAGTATCAATCCAAGCTGTTCTGTAGCCTGCTAGTAGGCCTCCTAGCAAGAGAAAATGTCCATAGCATGGGAATGAGATTTGCCCAGCTGAAATGAGTGCCTAGATCTTCAATTCAAAAGAACTGCGTGAGTCAGAGTCCAGTAAGAAAAAAAGCAGGGATCCATTGTAAAACCTCAGAAGACCAAAGGCTTAAAATGTCAATTTAGTATTTATGCTCCACATTTGAACATGTGTGTCAACAAAGTGAAAGTAAAAACCCAAAGGAAGAGGATGTGGATTTGGGTAGAAAAGAGCTGACAATGGCACCAAAGACTGCAGGTGATAAGAAACTCTCTAGCCTGGGAATGTCATGCTGTACAGGAGTGTTTGTGTGTGTGACAATCTTTGTTAGACAGACAATAATAGTTTGATTTAGGGTGAGGTATTTGGGTCACACTTTGTCTTAGCTAGGGCTTCTATTGCTGTGAAGAGGCGCTATGACCATGGCAACTCTTATAATTACAGTTCAGATGTTTGGTCTGTCGTCACCATGGTAGGAAACATAATGGCAGACAGGCATCCATGGTGCTGGAGACATAGATAAGAGTTTTATATTAGGATCTTAAGGCAGCAGGAAGAGTCAGTGAGACACTAGGTGTAGTAAGCTTTGTTATTTAACTTTCTTTGGGCTACTAAACCTCAAATAATGACTCAGAGATAATTATGAAAGCCTGGCTTTATCTTAGGCCTGTTTCCCAACTAGCTCTTATAACTTAAATTAACCTATTTTTTTTAAATCTATGTTCTGTCACATGACTCTTTACCTTCCCTCCTTAATGTATGTCCAACTTTCTCAGTGTCTTGCTGGCATTTCCTCTGCACCTGGATTCTAACTCTGAGTTCCTCTCTTTCCCTGGAAATCCTACCTACTCTCTCCTGCCTAGCTAATGGCCATCCAGTTCTTTATTAAACCAATCAAGAGGCACCTTGGCAAGAATACATCTTTACAGTGTACATAAAGAGTATCCCACAACAATTAGGCCTGGCTTGATGTTCTGAGACATCAAAGCCCATTGATGGAGGAAGGTCATTGGCTTGTAAAGAAACTGCCTTGGCCTATTTTATAGGTTAGAACATAGGTGGGTGGAGTAAACAGAACAGAATGCTGGGAGGAAGAGGAAGTGAGCTCAGACTCGATAGCTCTCCTCTCTGGGGCAGATGCGATGAAGCTCCGACCCAGGATGGATGTAGGCTAGAATCTTCCTGGTAAGAGCACCTCGGTGCTACACACATTAATAGAAATGGGCCAGGCAGTGTTTAAATGAATACAATTTGTGTATTGTTATTTCAGGGTATAAGCTAGCCAAGCGGCCGGAAGCCGGGCTGTGGGAAGAGGCCTGCAGCTCCCACAACAGCCCATCTCCAGTAATATACTTCCTCCAACAAAGCCTCACTCAAACAAGGCCATACCTCCTAATAGTGCCACTCCCTATTGGCCTGTGGGGGCCATTTTTCTTTTTCAAATCACCACACACCGAAAGGGGCTGGAAATAAGAAACTAAACAAGCCACGTAGGCACCAGTTTTGTTTCTGTAATGGAGCCTCAGTGAACACTTCCTGGTCTGAAATAGTCTGTGCTTGCTGTCACTTCTCAGTGGTTAGAAGGTAATGATCCTGACCCCCTAAGCAAGGACAAGGAAGCTCTGTATCCAGGTGACCTTGGAGGTCACTGTGCTTTTTCTTCCTCTGGCCAATTTTAACCAATGTCTTTTCTTGATGAATCTTATTTTCCCTCCTTTTAATTATTTTTATTTTTTGATATATATAATATGATTATTTTGCCCTATCCCCCCTCTTTCATCCTTCTCCATCTCCTGCAGAACCCCTTTTCCTTCTATGATGTGGGAGTGCCATATATCAATCTGTTGATTTCATTGGTTAAGTAATAAACAAACTGCTTGGGCTCATAGCTTAGAACATAGGTGGGTGGAGTAAACAGAACAGAATGCTGGGAGGAAGAGGAAGTGAGCTCAGACTCCACAGCTCTCCTCTCGGGAGCAGATGCCTCAGAGAGACGCCATGCTCCCCGCTCCTGGGAAGATACACTCCCGGTAAGACCGGTGCTCACTAAGACCGGTGCTCACAGATTATTAGAGATGGGTTGATCGGGATATCAGAATTAGCCAGTAAGCGCTAGAGCTAAAGGGCCAAGCAGTGTTTAAATGAATACAATTTGTGTGTAATTATTTCGGGGCATAAGCTAGCCAAGCGGCTGGGGTGCTGGGGACGCAGCCCCGCTGTCCCTATTACTACACTTCTAACTAGTGCCTCTCTTACTTTCACATTCTCTATAGAGACTCTTAGTCATGAATACAATGCTCCAGCAGAATGTTTGAGATTTTTCTAGACAGCCATCACGTTGAAGACTAGAGTTTGGAGAATTCCCCCAACTTGACAGTGATGTCACAAATGAAGATGGTCCTTTGTGCATTTTGTTTGTTGAATTTTCCGCTAAGTCTTCTCAGCTAGACAGGGAGTAGTACTAGATATGAGGATTGATGACACAATAGTCGGGATGACCACTGTACAGACCAGGAAGGACATCTGTCCAAAGCAGAGCAGAGATCAGCTGACTCACAGAAGAATTGTTTCAAGGAAAACATGAATTATATACCAGCTAGATATTTAGATACTAGAATATGGTTCAACCACTTATTTTTAGCCTCATTTTAATAAGGTTAAAAACAAACAAAAAATAATGAATGACCAGAAATTCCATATAAATCAAATCACTTTACAGGAATGTAATTTTCTCAATTTAAAACAATTTAAAGGGCTGGAGAGATGGTTCAGTGGTTAAGAGCACTGGCTGCTCTTCCAGAGGTCCTGAGTTCAATTCCTAGCAACCACATGGTGGCTCACAACCATCTGTACTGAGATCTGGCGCCCTCCTCTGGCGTGCGGGCTTACATGGAGGCAGAATGTTGTATACTTAATAAATAAATAAATTACAAAAAAATAAAACAATTTAAAGCATTATTTTTCTTTAGCAGTTGGTAAACTTTAAGATGGGACTGTATTTAACATAAATGTCTGTGTATTATCTTTTAGTGACTTAAGAATCATGAGATCATAATTGTCCCAAGAGAATGTAATTATCAGAACTCTGGTTCTACTGTGAATAACTTGCTTAGTTATAATAATGCAATTTTGCTATTGATTATGGTAGTTAGAATAAAAATGGTCCCATATGCTCATAGGGGCTGACATTATTAGGAGGTATGGCCTTGTTCAAGTAGATATGGCATTATTGAAAGAAATATGTCACTAGAAGTAGACTTTGAGATCTCAGAAGCTCACACCAGGCCTAGTGGGCCTCGGTTTCTTCCTGCTGCCTCTGGATTCAGTTATAGATACACCATGTCTGCCTGTGTGACACCATGTTTCCTGTCGTGCTGATCATGGACTAAACCTCAGAACTGTAAGCCAACCCCAATTAAATGTTTTCTTCTACAAGAGTTGCCGTGGTCATGGTGTCTCTTCACAGCAATAGAAACCCTAAGACATTGGCTGTCAACTTTTAACAAATCCAAGCAATAAACATGGAGGAATTAATTGTGATTAAGAGCAGAGCGTGGGTTCTTCCAACATTGATGATGTTGAAGCTTGAGCTGATAGATCTGGGGAGATGAGAGACAGGTAAGCAAGGGACAAGTAAGCGCGAAGGTACAGTTGCCTTCATTTTGTAAAGTGAGAGTCAAAGGAGCTGTTGAAAAGCTTAAACACTGCCAAAAAGTGACCCTGCTGAGAGATGCAGAAGATGCTGTTCTGTCAAAGGAAAACAATGAAAGATGATGTAATTCAATTTACACTATAAACAAAAACATAAAGTCTAAATAGATTGTAGACTTTGTGAAAATAATGTGCAAAAGGTTTATAAAAATCAATTTTTTTAAAAAAAGTATGCCGAATATTAAGGATCATTGGCCTTAGTCAGATGTGGTGGTTCACACTTTAAATACTAGCACTCTGAAGGATGAGGCTAGCCTAAGCTACATAGCAAGATACTGGCTTAACAAACAGGCAAAAAGAAACAGCATTCTTAAAATTAAGGACTGTGGATTTGGTTATAATAAAGTTAAGAGTATTAAAAATGAAATAACGAAGAGGTATGCCACAGAAATGGAGGTATTTGCAATGTACGTTTCAAAGTTCTTTGTTACAGCCAGCAAATGACTCCCATCTAGAATATTGAGAACTCATGAAACTCAATAAAAAAGGGTTAATACCAAATGGAAAATGGGCAAATATACTCAACAGCAGTAAGTAGACAAAACTGGCTATGTTGGACTTGATGGCTAAGAACTCTTGCTACTCTTCTAGAAAACCCAAATTTGATTCCCAGTTCCTATACAGCAGTTCATGACCCACTCCAGGGGATACAATGCCATCTTCTGACTTCTAAGAGCACCTAGCCTACACATGGTGTAGCCTACACATGGTGTACAGACATTCACATGGGCAAAACACACAAACAGATAAAATTAAAAAGAAAATGGCCACAAGCAACACACACAAAACAAACACCTCCCAGATAGGCTATGTTACATTAATTATCAAGTGTGACAAAAACCTTAACATTATTAGTCACCAGAGAAATGAACTTTAAAATTACATAGTGTGGCTGAAATTAAACACATACTGAAAAGTTAATGCCCCAGGGCATGGGGCATCAGATGGCCCCCTCTCCCTTATGCTGCTAGTGGGAATAGACACTGGTCTTAACCCCAAGAGAGCTGTGGGTCCCATGAGTAAGAAATAGTCCAATGGCCATGATTATTGTTTGGGGATTCCTTTTGTGGAGTTCAAGAGTAGTTGTTTGGCTTTTAAAGGGTGTTGGAGGGGGGGTGATTCTCTTTTGATTGACAGATTAGATCATAAAATCTTTTTTTCTACTGTGCATGCCCTTTTCCATACTTCATCTGATTTTAATTGTATACGTGTTGAATTATACATATGCATGAAGTGGTAAATAGAGGATTCACTCTAAAATTTACTTGAGGACACAGTTTTATTATTCATGCACTCATTTGCAAGCCAGTTCAGGCTGGATTAGCTTTCCCAGTCTTTACAACTAGATGGAATGAGAGTATATTCGAGCAGAAATCGCCCAACATTTATATTTTTAAAGGATTATTTTGTCTTCCTTTATGTGCATGTGTCGGTCTATGTGGAGATATGTGCACATGAATGTAGTTGCCTTTGGAAGCCATAACAGGGCAACATAGACATAGATGTTTATGAGCGCCTGAAGCAGAGTACTGAGAAGGAAACCCAGGTCCGCTAGCACAGGCTCTAACCACTGAACTATCTCATCATCCCCTAAATGTAATTGTTGTTACGGGTGAAGAAACACTGTTGTTCAGAGAGTGATGCTTGTGTGGCCCAGTGCAGGTGGGGGTGTGTGTCTGTCTTTGCTAGGTTTTCTGTTGCTGTGAAAAGACACCATGGCCAAGGCAACTCATAAAGAAAACATTTAATTGGGACGTCCCACTTATAGTTTCAGAAGTTCATTTCATTATCATCATGATGGGGAGCATGGTGACATGCAGGCAGACATGGTGTTGGAACAGTAACTGAGAGTCCTACATCTTAAAGGTAACAGGAAGTTGACTGAGACATTGGGTGGTATCCTGAGCATAGGAAACCTCAAAGCCTGCCCTCATAGTGACACACTTCCTCCAACAAGGCCATAACCATTCCAACAAAGAGAAATCTCCAAATAGTGTCCCTCCCTGTAAGATTATGGGAGCCCATTACATTAAAACTACCACAATGTCTGATATTACAATATTAACACTATTCAGATACGGGTATGTTCTGGTCAGGTTTTCTTTTTTATTTGTTTGTTGACAAACATGCTAGATATATTGGTTGATGGTCAACATGGGAGAGCCCAACCCACTGGAATCAATGCCAACCCAGGTGGTCTTAGATGATATAAGAAAGCACATTAGAGCTGGGCGGTACTGGCGCACGCCTTTAATCCCAGCACACAGGAGGCAGAGGCAGGCAGACCTCTGTGAGTTTGAGGTCAGCCTGGTCTACAAGATTTAGCTCTAGGATAGACTCCAAAGCTAGAGTAACCCTGTCCTAACCCCCTTATTCCACAAAAAGCACATTAGACAAACCACGGGAAGCAAGCCAGTAGGCAGCACTCCTCTGTGGTTCTGCTTCAGTTCCTACTTCCAGATTCCTGCCCTCCTTGAGGTTCTGGTTCTGACTTTCCATTGTGATGAGTTGTGACCAAGAGTTGTAAGGTGAAATATACCCTGTCATCCCCAAGTTGCTCTGGGTCATGGTGTTTATCCCAGCAATAGAAACCAAATGTAGTACATGCAGGTAAAGAAGCCAGGTTGCTTAGGATATTATCAGAAGAAGAGTTGGTGTGTAACTAAAATGGAATAGGATCTGAGAGTACACCATCTTCTATGCTTGTCTGCCTCATTTGTTAGCAGAGCTGAAGGTGGAAGGTCATACTTCTTGGAACTGCTTCACGCTGAGTGAGTCAGGCAGAAACCGTCTCTCCTTTTCCGTCCCTGAAGCTGTTATGTATCCCGGGGCCCCACTGGAGAACATCCATAAAATTTTTCAGCTTGCTCATCCAGGGCTGAACAGATGTCTCCCTTGGCATGGTCACATGAGGGTTCGTTTTGTTCCAGATGGCAGCTGTTGTTGAAGGACCATCTGCAAACTGACCTGTTGGCTCTCGGGGGAATAAAATCCTACTAACATGGTAAGGAAGGCTGACAGTATCCAGCTTGTCCAGCCTGGGACCAAAAGACTGTTGCCCATATTATCAGCTACAGTGGTCCCTCAGAGATTGCTGAGATGCTGTTGGACTTCTCCAAATTTATGAGTTGAAAGCAGGATTCCTCCTGGCAACAAGAGCAAGTCTTGTCCTGCAACTAGTATGTCTTAGACTCTTCTATTTGGAGGACTGCTCCTCTCAGGGAGTCTAGTTGGTCTTGAATTTGGGCTAGCCTCCCTTCATCCTTCTACATGCTCTTCTGTAGGAGGAGGGCCTGCTTGTTTGTCCCGGCTGCCCAGAACCAAAATAGCCTCACAGAAATTGTATTATGGTGGTGATAATGGTGTTTGTGTGTTTTCTTTCTTTTAATTTGCTGGTGTAGGATTATGGGATCATTTATTTCATGTGTTTTCTTGGGTTTAGTTAACCTCTTTGGTTTGGTGCTTTCCTCTATTACTCTCTGTAGGGCTGGATTATAGATAAATATTGCTTAAATTAGATTTTACCATGGAGTGTCTTATTTTTCTCCATCTATTGTAGTTGAAAGTTTTGCTGGTTATTCTAGTCTAGGCTGGAATTTTTGGTCTGTTAGAATTTGTAGAACATTTGTCCAGGCCCTTCTGGCTCTTAGAGTTTCCATTGAGAAGTCATGTGTTATTCTAAAAGGTCTTTCTATATATATTACATGATCTTTTTTCCATTGCAGCTTTAAATATTCTTTTTCTTTTCTTTCTGTATGTTTAGTGTTTTGACTATTATGTGCCTAGTTGATTTTTTTCCTGGTCCCGTCTATCTGTTGTTATGTAAGCTTCGTGTACCTTGATTGACATCTCCTTCTTTAGGTAGGAAAATTTTCTTCTGTGATTTTGCTGAAAACGTTTTCTTTGTCTTTGGAGAAGGGCTTCTTCGCCTTCCTCTATTGTCATTATTCTTAGGTCTTTCATAGTGTCCCAGATTTCCTAGATATTTTGTTCCAGTTTTTTTTAAAGAGTTAATTAATTTTTTTAGAGTCATTTTCTTTGACTGGTATATTTATTTCTTCTATCTTGTTTTTAGTGTCTGAGATTCTCTTTTCCATCTCTTGTAATCTGTTGGTGAGTTTCTGAGGTTTCTGTTCAAGTTCCTAAATTTTTCATTTCCAGATGTTTCTTCAGTTTGGATTTTCTTTATTGACTTGATTTCTCTTTTCAAGACTCGATTTTCTTTATTGACTTGATTTCTCCTTTGATGTCTTGAACTATTTTTTATTTCCTTCCACAGTTTGTGGTTTTATATTTTTCTTTAAGGAATTTATTCATTTCTTCTTTAAGTACCTTTATCATATTCATAAAGGCTATTTTAGGTCTTTGTTTTGTGCTTCCACTATGTTGCAATATCCAGAGTCTGCTGAGGTAGGATTGCTGGGCTCTAGTGGAGGCATATTATTCTGCAAGTTATTGATTTACTTTTATGCTGGGGTTTCAACATCTGAGTTTTGGAATATTATAATCCCATGTGCTGAAATTTTATCTCGTCTTTGTTGGGTGGGTGTTTTGTTCCTTGGTTTCTGTTGCCCTTTCTGGTTCTTGGGAGAGTGTAGTGACTGCATGTTGCCTAGTAGGAAATTCTTCTGGTATCCTGATAGGTGTGGCCACAGGGGGTTCTCAGTAAAATGTGTTTCTAGGTATTGGGAGTTGATACTGGAATGGGGTATGTGTTGATGGGAGGGGCCTGAGAAGGTCCACAGGTGGAGGAGAGGGAAGCAGTATGCTCCATCTGCATCTGCTTACTCCCCGAGGAATGAGGGAAGAGAATGAGGAGAAGCCAGAGCCTGTAGTCTGTTTCAGGGCCAGGATGAGACTGGGGGTTGTTTATGGAGGAGAGAAGGGAGAGAGAAGGTTGGAAACTTGACTACCTACTTTACTCTCAGGCAGGCTTGGCTTGCGGTGGTGGTGGTGGGGCTCTCAGAGAATGATTTCTGGAGTTGGGGCCTGAAATAACAAGATAGTAGGGAGGGATATTGAAAAAGATATTTGTGATCCACTGGAGGTGGAAGCAGAGAGGAGAGGTGGGGCTCAGCATGTGGTTGGCTACAGAACTGGGCATGAGACTAAGGAACTGGACTGGAAGGAATGGAGAAAGATGTGAAGATCTGCAGTTAACCTACTTGTTGCCCTGGCTAGAGTTTTAGAAGCTCTGTAAAAGGAAATAGAAAAGATCTTAGAAAAATGGTCCAGGTTGGTGCTGGTTTGCAGTCACCATAATTAAGCCAGCCAACTGCAGTGAGTCTCTGAGGAGCAGTGATAAATCTTCATTTGGCTCACATGAGTGCTCCATTGTTTCTGTTGATCCTAGAGACAGTGGGATAGGCTTAACCCTAGGAAGATGAACACCACTGTCCACTTCAAAGAACTTTACCACATGAGTGGCCAGGATGACAGTGCAGGTTTCCTTTTATTTTGAAGTAAGTGGAGCCTGATAGTGACCTTATTTTCAAGTTTTTGTTAGTTCTCATTCCTAGGGGTTGGTCTTGAGATCAGTGTGGTTATGATCTGGAGCAGGGAAACCTGAATACCAGTGTGTCTTCATTCAGCCATCAACCACTTTCTTTTTTCCACAGTAAGTACCTTCTTTACTAGTACATATTAGTTTTAATTCCTGGTTGAGAGGAAGAATGTGGCATGAAGTGGGGAGGGTGCTGACACATCACCCCTGATGTGGGGTTCCCCTCTGTATGTTATGAATATGTTTTATTACCATTGGTTATTAAAGAAGCTGTTTTGGCCAATAGCATAGCAGAGTAAAGCCAGGTTAGAAATCTGAACAGAGATATAGAGAGAAAGTAAGAGGAGCCAGGGAGACACCATGTAGCTGCCAAAGGAAAAAGAAACCAGCCTCCAGCCAGAACCTTACTGATAGGCTCAAGGCAATATATAGGTTAATAGAAATGAGTTAATTTAAGATGTAAAAGTTAGCAAAAAATATGCCTAAGCTATTGGTCAAACAGTATTATAATTAATATATTTTCTGTGTTAATATTTGGGTCTGGGCAGCTGGTAAACTAACAAGCAATATCTGCCTTCAAAATGGCATACAATGTGAGACAGCTACATCCTCATTAAACCTGAGAGAGCTTGGGAAGGAATTTTAGACACAAAAGAAAAGAGTTGGGGCTGGAGAAATGGCTCAGTGGTTTAAGAGCATTGCCTGCTCTTCCAAAGGTCCTGAGTTCAATTCCCAGCAACCACATGGTGGCTCACAACCATCTGTAATGAGGTCTGGTGCCCTCTTCTAACCTACAGATATACAGACAGACAGAATATTGTATACATAATAAATAAATAAATAAAGAAAGAAAGAAAAGAGTTAAGCATGACTTCTTGGTAGCCATATTTTTTTTCAGACTTGCTCTGTTTCCTAGATAGATAAAGATAGATTAAGACAAAAATAAACCTCTAAATGGGTCATAGTGTGTTGAAAAATGTACATAGGCTAGAGAGAGAAAAAATATAGACAATTATAAAAAAGTAAATGATTTTAAAAATAATACAAAATCTTGAAAGAGACAATAAAAGTAATATAAAAGAGCACAGACACTCATAGATTAAAAGAATAAAAACAGTAAGCTACACACAGATGGAAATACACAGAGAATCTGGATTATGCATATTATTGTGTTTTCTTTAAATTTTTTTAAAACTATGAATGAACTAAGTACAGAGAGACATTTCATTGTACAGCCTGCTAAGCTAAAGCAACATATATATTTTAAAAGTATCTTGACTTTAAAATTTGGGTCTAAGGATATGTTGCTTTGAAAAAGAAGTTCTACTTTTATTTCCACAGGGGATAGAAAGCAGTGGATTCTTTCCCAGCTAATATGGCTTGATCAAACAAGAACTGCTAAAGTAATGGCCCAGATGGTTTAACATGCATGACAACTTCACGACTGCTGGCTGAGATGGACCTATCACACAGGATACCCCATAAAAACCTGATTAATATCACCCTCTATCAGCAGAAAGTAGTCTAAAAAACACTCAAATTCCCTAAATGATTGTTTATAAATGTTTCTTTGCATTAAAGGGGGGGGGGTATGCTGTAGAGATGAATACTATGCATTGGTATGGATCTTGGTTTATTGATGCAAATTAAGATCAATTTTATTATATGTATATTTTTCTCTTGATTAAGTTGTGTTTGAGCAGCTCATTTAAAAATATAATGTATAATTAAGAAATACAGGTTAATAGATAGTCATCTATCATTGTCAAACTTACATTCTTGTTGGTTTTTCTAGATATATAGAAATATATTTCAGATGGATAGGTATTCTTCAGTCCAATCATATACCAACAGAATATGGCATTTAAAATGTTTTAAGAACTTAAAAATTTTCATGAAAATGAGACACATCTGTTCCTGGCAGCACCAAGCTGCTTTAAGAGGATGTTGGGCATCAAAGAGGCTCCTTATAAAGTTTGTTAGCCATTTGGTCAAGAAACTGCTCTTGCAGATTGTTTGATGTTATGCTATTTGAACCAGATATGCATGCAGGATCCACAGAGAAATGACTGTTAAACTTACCGAAAGGTGAGACCATCCTTTGGGGTTCCTTCTTCATGAAAGAGTCTGCCAGACATTCTGCAGAATACTAAAAAAAAAAGTGACTGACAAACTGTCAATAGAGGCAAAACAGTCTTTGAAATTTCCTGCTTCATGGAAAAGTCTGCTGGTTATTATGGGCCTGTAGGCTGAACATGGATGCCCCAATGGTACAAAAGAACCTTGGGTGACTGTCCAGGCAGTAAGATGTCTCTGTCAATTTTAGAGTTCTCGAAGTTGCTTACAATGTACTTCCTGTTAACTCAGGTAATTATATATCCTTCCAGGGTCTTTGATGAAGTTGAAAAATAGATAAGTATAGTTGTGGTTTTCCTTAGTTATGATAAAAGATAAAGTAGATATAGATATTGTAACTGTAATTCTTACTTGATACCTGTTTTATTATATGTAATTTTACCATGTTAAAGTTAAAACCTTCCTTTTTATTTAGACAGAAAAGGGGAGATGATATGGCATTCCGCTCTGCATGCTATGAATATGTTTTATTACCATTGGTTATTAAAGAAGCTGTTTTGGCCAGTGGCCTAGCAGAGTAAAGCTAGGCAGCCATATAGAACAGAGATATAGAGAGAAAGTAGGCGGAGTCTCTATCTTCCTACCTTTCACCCCATCTTTCTCCTCCTCCAATTTTGTACTGGGTATTGATTCTAGAGCTCATGCGCGCTAGGCAAGCTCTCTACTATATTCTCTATCACCAAGTTATACCCAAGCATTGCTTTTATTTTGAGAGTCTTTTCAAGTTGCCTACATTGTCTCTGACTCACTCTGTAGTCCAGGCCAGCCTTGGATTATGGATTCTCCTGCTTTAGCCACCTCTGTATCTAGGTTACAGGAATGAACTTGCAGGTATGACTCCAATTTTCTTCGAAAAACAATGTATACTTGCTTGTTTTATAATGTGGGAAAACCACATTAATTTTGCTTCTTTCAAAAACAAATAACCATGACAACATAAGTGAGGTCTCCATGCATAGTCCAGGACTCAGACTCCGTCATCCTCCCACTTCAGTTTCCTAAATGCTGGGATGGCAGAAGTGTGACGTCATCCTCAGTACCGCCATCCCCTTCCTGCGGCTGGAAATGCAGAACTTCTAATTCCCAGAGGGCATGCGCTGCTGCAACTCCCCTGGGGTACACCCTTAATCTCTATCTGCTGTTGGTTTTGGATTTTGTTTGTTTGTTTGTTTTTGTTTTAAAGGAGAGAAAACTCTGTGTATCAAATATAAGTCCTTTAAAGAATTTTTAAAGTTTTTTTTTTCTTTTTTGAGACAGAGTCTCACATAGCTCAAAATCCTCCCGCCTCAACCTCTTAAATGCTATAATAGTAAGCATGTGCCATCTTGTCTGGCTCAAAGTAAGTACATTTAAAAACACACTAATAAATCACATGAAAACTGCATTTCAAGTAGGAGGTTACCTAACTTTCAAAGGCTTGTCTGCTTTTATTCTTTTTACATTAAAAATATTTTTAAAAAAATGTGCTGAAAAAGGTATGCAGGCTTTCATCCCAGAGTACTGAGTGACGACAGCAGAGAGATCTAAACTGGTATGGCAGTGCAGGTATGTGTTCTTAGCACTGAGGAAATCAAGGCAGGAGCAACACAGCAAGTTCAAGGTTAGCCTGGGGTGCACAGAGAGTTCCAGGTCAGTCATAGCTTTAGGGTTGATTCTGTTTCAAAAAGAATCCCTCCCCCCAAAATGTTTTAGAAGTGGTCTGACCAAAGAATGCTGCTGGCAAAGCTCTTTGGGCCTCTGAAGAAGGTTATACTTATATTTACATAAACATAAGGCTATTTATAACTATTAAATTATGTGGTCACATGATAAAATGGAGTATGAAATGGGCCAATATTCAATTAGTATTAAGTTGTAAGTTTTGAATTTCTAAGTTTAAGCTCTACCATGTTAAAATAACTTCTACAGCTGGGAGGGATTAAAGTCCAAGAATTTATAATAAAGCTGTGTGTGTATGTGAGTGAATGTATGTGTGTGTGAGTGTATGTGAATGTGTGTGTGAGTGTGTGTGAGTGAGTGTATGTGTGAGTGAGTGTATGTGTGTGTGAGTGTGTGTGTGAATGTGTGTGTAAGTGTGTGTGAGTGAGTGTATGTGTGTGAGTATGTATGTGTGTGTGTCTGAGTGTATGTGTGTGTGTGAGTGTGTGTATGTGTGTGAGTGTGTGTGAGAGTGTGTATGTGTGTGTGTGTGAGTGAGTGTATGTGTGCGTGAGTATGTATGTGTGTGTGAGTGTGTGTGTGAGTGAGTGTGTGTGAGAGTGTGTATGTGTGTGTAAGTGTGTGTGTGTGACAGATTTTTTACTGCATAGATTAGGTTAGTCTTAAACAGGTCATTCTCCTGACTCTGTTTCTTGAGAGTACTTGGATTATAGGCATATGCCACTACACCAGATTAAAATCATAAATATTTATGAAGGAAGGATTAAATTTCATCTTATTTCACCTCCATAGTTCTTTTTACTTTCTAGCTAACATAGGAAAATAAACACAACTTTCCCCCAGGGAATGTGTTATTTATGTCAAGGCAGTTAAAGAGCACATCAATTAATTATTCTTGTAAATCTGAGCAGTTTATTCTCTGTGCACTGTAAACTTGCTTTTGAAGGAATGTGTGTTGAGACATCTGGAATCTTTGCCTTTAGAGTTTGGAACTATTTTGGTCTCATTCCCATCCACCATCGACTATCCATCTGCTCACTCGGTGTCTCAGTACTTTTGAGAGTTGACAATAAGAATAATGTAAGTACCATTGCTTGCAGCCACTCATGTGTCCCTTTCATATCCGGAGAGTGACCTTCATGACCTCCCCTCTGTTCCTGGTCACATTTCCCGTGCACATTTCTGAAGAGTGGAAAACACTGATTAGGTCCTCTTTCCCAAGAAAGCTGCATTTCCTGAATGAGATAAACAGTTATAAGCAACCAATTCATTTTAAAAGCAGGGTTGGTTAGTAACCAGTGGTCAGCACCAATTTTAACCTGTGCATCCTGTAACTTTAGCTGAGTCCTCTACTGTGCCCGCCTAGTGCCCCTGTGTACTGTACATCTTGAGCCTTCTCATGTGGCAATGTTCTTGGTAAACAGAATAGCCGGGAAAAGGACAAGCTGAACTTGGTTGGCAAAGGTGTACCTTATGGACGATGGAGGGACAGTTGGCAAGTCTTGAGCAATCACTTAGATGCCCGTGTGTGCACACACTCAGGCTTTATGTCACATGCGATGATTCATCTCCTAAGAGGCTGTTTTTTGCTCTTCTAGAGCTGGCAGTCAGCCCTCCTCTCAGAAATGGGAGATTTCTTGAACTAATTTGGACAAGTAGCCTGTGTTTTTTAGACCATGAAGCAGTAACGCTTTGCCCAGACAGAACTGCCAATTATTCGTGAACTTCTCTAGTCAGGAAAGAGTTCAAAAAAGGACAAAAAAGAAACCAGACCTTCTTATTAGTCTGCTTTACATGGCAGCTTGCAGGAGAATTATACCTTTGTGTCCTTCCTGGAGCAGAAATGAGTTATTAAAAGAATAACCTGATTATCTTGGTAAAGAAAATACTATAGTTGAAATTTGTTTTGGAAAATTTGCCACGGATTTGGGTACATCCTGGACAGTGTAAACTTTGGAATCAAATTTCAGATCGTAGATAAGAAGGCGTGGACCCGGGCCCCAATCCTTCTTCTCCCCCGTGCTGTAGTTTTCTAATCTGCTAAATGACAAGAAAAGCAGCTCTGCTTCTCCCTATGGGAGAAAAAAATTAATTTTGGTTCCTTTCTCCTTTTTCTATTTCCCTCTTCCCCTTTCCCTCTCCTTTCCTTGCTTTCTTCCTTCTTGGCTTTGTACGTGCTAATCATCCTCTCTGTCCTCATCCCCAGGCCCCTCTCCCACCCCTTTCCTAAGATGTGAATTGGCAAAACTGTCTGAGTCAGAACCTGGGACCATGGAGACTAGAATGATCTGTTAGGTCAATGGCAAACACCGAGGTGGAGAGATTGTCACAGCCGTTCCATGAGACTCTTGAAAGAGATGAAACAGTAAAATAAATAATTAAATAAATGTAAGCAACCAGAACTTAGCTTCTACCCATAGGGGCAGGAGAACCTGGCCTGTTTCTTAGGGGAAACCTTTCAAATTTGCAGCCTGCTGTCATGTGTTGTTAGGTCTGTCACCAAAGGCAGCACTGAGTGTCAACCTAGGAGCCTAACTGTGTATTATGCCCCGAGAACTCAAAGTGAAGAAGGAACATATTTCTAGTCAAGGTCTTCACCTCCGAGGGGAGAGAAATACATCCAAATAATGACGGTGCTCCGAGGGGAGTGTTGAGGTTAGCAGCAGACACATTTGCTGTGCTTACAATGCCTGCGCTGCTTGAGGCTGAAGAAGAAATGTCTGTGCTTGACCCTGAAGACTGAGAAGAGGGTGGAGGCAGGGGCACAGCTCCAGCAGGCACAGAAATGAGGTTGTCAGCAGTTTCCAAAAATCTTTCAGGACAATGGCGTGGGTGAAGGTTAGGCAGCTCCGGGTTGGTAGGTATGAGCTAGGGTATAAGCAGGGTGAACGCTGGGAGGTACAGTACTTAGATTCTCTGAATCAGGGTTTCTGTATCTGTAATGTGGGCATTATTACCAGTCTTGGAGAACAATCAAAAGGATGGAATGAGGACTATAAGGGGATTGGAGCAGTACCAAGGGACAGACGGCTGCTGGGATTCTCCAGAGACAGGTACAGCTACTGCTGCAGGATGATGTATTGTTCAGAACACCATGGCCTATCCTGAGAAGCGCACTGTGACTTACCATCTTATATATGAATGCATTAACTTTCCCTTTTGCAGATAAGAAGCCTTTTTTGGTGTGTAGTGTTTGAACCCAGGACACCCTGAATGCTGCACGATCTACGCTGAGGTACAACCCAGCCTTGTTAAACCATCTTGATAATCCATCTATAAAATGGAAATAAACACCTTCTTGCTGGTTGTTCTGAGGCCTAGAGTTAATTTCAGACACAGTCCTAGCAGTGATACATAACACACAGTAGTTATTAGTAGTTAAATATTCGTAGATAAACTGCTAATACTATAGTGCTTCTGGAAGCCAGTGCTCACATGTAATGTTCTTACCCTTGTATTGACTGATGGTGGTGGGAAGGTGTTGTTGTTGTTGTTTGTTTCTTTGTCTGAGGATAATATCTCATGGATTCCAGGCTGGCCTTGTCCTGGCCTTGCAGCAGGGATGATCTGGAACCCACATTTTCCTGCCTTTATCTCCAAATGTTAGATTACGGCTGCCTGCCACCATGTTAGGAAAGAGCACGAATTTTGTGTGTGTGTGTGTGTGTGTGTGTGTGTGTGTGTGTGTGTGTGTGTGCAGAGGACTGAGTTTTCTACTAGGCCAAAAGCAGACAATCACTCTTACATATATGATACCTTTGTTTAAAGATAGTGTTGCCACATGATGAACATGTCGTTTGTGTGGATTGGTATGCATACATTATCCAAGCTTGTTTTTTTTTTTAAATAATGTCTTCATTTCTTCATCAGCACCACATGCTTACCTAGTAGATGTTTGAAGAACAGTTGTTACATAATAGGTACTTCTCTAGTTGCCTTTTGTTCTGTTGGATTTTAGATCCTGAAATTGTGTTTCGAAAGCTGTGTTCTTGGATGATGTGAACAGGGGAGTGCACATAAATGCATTTGGCTTCGGCTGGTGAAGGAGGTCATGCCTAGAGGCAGCAGAGGTCTGTGCTATAATTATAACATAAACACGTACTATATTTATATGATTTTATTATGACATCTTTAATAAGCATTGACTTAGAGGTCAACTGGATGTTGCGCCAAAAAGCAGGTCTAAGGAGTGGAGAGATGGCTGGTGGCTTAAGAGCATTTGTTAAGTTTCATGCACCCATACAGTGGTTCATAACCATCCATATCTTTATTTTCAAGATCTCAGATGCCCTTTTCTGTCCTCCAAGGGCACCAGGATAGTCATGGTTCACAATCAAACAGGCAGCCTAAAAACCTATACACATAGAATGAAATAAATGAATTTAAACTAGCAATAATACAAACGTGATGTCTAGAAGCATTCTCAGTTCACCTCGTACTTTTCTTCTTAGAACTTTATTTAGATGCCAGAAGGTTCAGGAAAATCCAGTCTCACAGAAAACCCTCTGAAACTTTTCTCTTCTGCTCAGTTGCATAGTTCTGTAATGTCACATCCCCACTGTTATCCTGTTAAAGTTATAAGTATCCGTGGTTATGAAACTAGTTACATGTGTTCTGACTTAAGTGTTTGAAAGTGACATTATAACTCTGCTTTAAAACTGTTGGAGTGAGGGCTGGGGAATTGCCTGGAGTTAGCTCAGTGGGTAAAAGTGCTTACAGCTCAAGGAACCCAAGTTAAGTCCCCAGAACTCATGTGAAAGCCAGGTGGGAAGCATGAACATCTGGAATCCCAACACTACTTCAGGTGGGTAGGACACAGAGGCAGGAGAATCTGTAGAAGTTCATAGGCCAGCTAGACTCACATAAGCAGTAGAAAAAAAGGGAGGCCCCATTTCAAACAAGACGTACAAGGACAGACACCCAAGGTTGTCCTCTGACCTCTTATACAGGTGTAGTACCTATGCTCTTATATCACACACACACACACACACACACACACACACACACACACACACACACTGAAATGAACTAGATGTGGTGGTATATTCCATACCTGTAATTCCAGAACTTCAGAGGCAGAAGAACCACCATGGGTTCGAGGCTACCCTGGTCTATAGAGTGACACTTCGCTTCAAAAACTAAAGAGAAAAATATAAGCCTGAACTACAGAGCAAGACCCTTTCGCAGAAAGGACCAACAAAACAAGTAGCGTTTCAAAGATTCCGTCTGTACCATGTAAGCACATATCCCTAAACAATGCTTTACATGGCCCATACATTTCAATTGTTCACTTGTAAAACAATATGTGTCTAATTCACTTGATTAAAGAACTCAGCAAAAACTATTCTTAATGATTGCTGGCTTCAATTTTTTTTTTTTGAAAAAAGTTGTGCATTTATTGAAATACAGTTAAATACGGGAGTCTGTAACATAAAAACTGAATGTTCTTTTCTTCCATCTGGAGTAAATTGTAAGCAACTTTTGTTCCAGACTGCTCTCTTTTTTATTTATTTTACATATAAAATGAAATTCACAGTTTTTTTTTCACTCAGAATTATACCATGGGCTTTTAAAACACACAGACACAGGCACACACACACTCTTGCCTTCTGAAATCAAGAAGAGACAGCGTGTCCGGTGCTCAGCAGTCTTTGGAAAGGTCACGTCCCACATTAAATTGCTGTCTAATTGACTACTTTCGAAATTAGTTCTGATTGTGGTAATTGCTCAAAAACACATTCAAAGAAGGCTTCTTTCTTAGAACACTTTTATTTAAAACTGTCTTTTAAAGAACATAAGGTACATGCAGTGATCACATTATTTTAGCACAGTGGGTTGAAAACAAAACAAGAAATAGTTGTTTAAATGCCTTAGCTTCGCTTGTACCATACACGAGGCAGTGAAAACTCCTCGGGGTAAGTAACAACTCAAAACCCGGCAGCAGCTGGGTTCCCTGGAGCAGAGGCCCCATGACTGTTTTGAACTGATAATGGTTTCATCTCACTGTTTGAAAAATAGGACAATGAACTTCAAATTTCTACAGTTCAGTTCACCTTCTCCTTTAACTCTTCCTGTCTGCTAGGATGCAAGTATCAGGTAACAAATCTCTAAACAGGGCCAATGAGATGATTAGGTAGAGGCCCTGGTTGCCCAGCCGAAGGACCTGTGTTTGACTCTTGGTACATACATGGAAGAACTCTTGGTACATACATGGAAGAACTCTTGCAGGTTGTCCTCTGACCTCGTGCACAATGACATGTGTGCACCAACGCACAAACATAAACACACACAAACGAATAAATGCGATTTAAAAAAGGTTAAAACTGTCTGAAATAACAACTCTCTTTAGCAACCATTTGATTAAAGTTGAGTATGATATGGTGGGTGTGTGCGTGTGTGTAATGATGTAGTTGAGAAAATCATATTTTCTGCTTGTAAAAGCTGTGCTTTCCAAGGTGGGCAGACTCGAAGCAGCCTTCATAAGGATCTACAAGAAGACATGGAACTTTGGGGGTCCTTACCATGAACAAGCGTGAAGATGCTGTTGTATGGTAGAGCTCAGTGCTGAAATAAAGGTATCCATTGTACTCACTAACGGGAGCCAGGGGACCAGGACAAGGGGTTCCCAGAGTTTCTTCTTAACAACATGCTGTTCTTTTTTTTTTTTTTTTGGTTTTTCGAGACAGGGTTTCTCTGTGGCTTTGGAGCCTGTCCTGGAACTCGCTCTGTAGACCAGGCTGGTCTCGAACTCAGAGAGATCTGCCTGCCTCTGCCTCCCGAGTGCTGGGATTAAAGGCATGTGCCACCATCACCCGGCACAACATGCTGTTCTTGACTTTACTAGTAAATCTGTCCTCTTTCATCTCCCCAGGTTCAGAAAGAGTAAAGGCTCTATCTCTGAGTAGCAGTTTCTTGAAAGCCTCAAGCAATGGCCCCATTTTGGTGTGAGTGATTTTGTCTATGTTTTTGAATCTTTCCAAATGTAGGCCTAAATTCCTATTCAAGGAAAATATAGTATGCATACCAAAACACACGAACCATGAATTTAATCTTTAAATGCCAATTACAAAAGCATTTTATTTCCCTTTCCTTTGTACTGGAAGCTGTACTATTACAAAACTTGCTTTTGTTGAAACCTGTTTTATTCATTGTATAGTAAAAGCAAAATATATAAAAATTGTAGATTAATGAGTTGTATGAGAGCTTTACTTTTTTATTTAAAGAGTTGCTTTGTCTTAAATCATGTACTTATATGTGTGTGAGTGTAGGCACATGAGTGCAGATGCCTTCAGAGGGTTGGGTTCCCAGAGGTGGAGTTAAAAGTAGTAGCAAACTGCTCAGCATGGGTGCTGAGAATGGACCTTGGGTTCTCCGCAGGAGCAGCAATTGCTTCTGACCCCCGAGGCATCTTCAGAAATCTGTATTCTTAATTTATTGAAAATGATGACTGAAAGGGTTTAAATGTTACTGTGCTAGTCAGTCTTGTTCACCAACTTGATTAGACTTGGAATCTAAACTAAGAGACCCATGGGAGGATTTCCTGGAAGGCTAACGGAAGTGGGACGCCCCTCTTTCAGAGGAGCAGGCACCTTTGTGGTTCTATAAACAGGTCTGAAGGAAACCCATCTCTGCTTTTCACTTGTCTTCCTTTATTCTTTGCTTTTGAGTGTATTTGCTCTGCTGCCTCTGAGGCTGATGAGGCTGCCTTATTATTATTTTTTTTTTTCTGATGTCAGAACTTAGCTTCTTTGGCCTTCCAACTTAGGGTGAAGAACCGTGTCTCTACAGTAATGCTCCATTGCCTGGTTGAGACTTTTGAGGCATCCAGCCTCATTCAACTGAGCAGCTACTGAGTTCGTAGTCTTTCCAGTGTGCAGACAGCCACTGTTGGACTACACAGCCCATGCCATGTTTGCCCATATTGTAAAGTCGAAAGAAAATATATACAGTATATGTGAAAATGAGTGAAATGAGCTCCTCAGTACATTTCATCATGTGATATTAAAATCTAAATTGGGTCATTCTATTTACCATTTCCTTTTAATTTTTGCTGTTGGGAATAGAAGGTCAATAGTTACCCTGAGAACTGCTCAAGCAATCTGGTGCTGCCATGTTCTACACTAATAGAAATGTAAGTGGAACTCTGGGTGCACAACCCAGAAGGAACTCTGTCAAGCCATTTTCTACTCATGAGTGCTTTTCATAGATTTGGAGTCAGAGTGCAAAACTTTCTTGTCTCTAAATTTTTACCCCTGGAAAACATTTTGATAATTCCCTTAAATATTTTTTAGAGGATTCTATTTTAGGTCTGAAAGAACTAGCCAGACTGGATGATGAGACTGTCTCTTTATAAAAAAAAAATTTGTTGCAGCTCATGCAGTATTTGTTTGCACAGAAAAAATTATATATTCATAGTGGAAAAATAAAAGCCCACAAATAAACAACACTAACAAACAGCTCATGGCATCTGGGAGATTACCACAGTAAATGACTGAAACAGGAATATTTGGTAGTGAATAACCCCTAGGTGTGTGTGTGTGTGTCTAGGGGTGATTAGTCTTTTGTTTAAAGACGTGAAAAGAGAAGAGACTCAGTATGCCCTTCTACTGGGTGTTTCCTGTATTCAGCTGTTGACCTTTACTCTGACCATATTCTGACTGGAATATTATGTGAGGCTTGACCATCTCAGCCAATGGTCTTGATGCTGTCCTGGATGTAGAACTCAGAGGAAACTCCAATAAAGGTCCTCTGAAATGTTGGACCACCTGGGCCATACACTCCTATCAGAGACTTTTTCGGGGGGGGGGCAGGGTCTTCCTTGATCAAACTTGATTTTTCTTAACCCAGAATGAATCCATAGCCTCTCATTTCCTGTGGAAACAAAAGCAAAACCCCTTTTCCAAAGTAACTTATCTTTTGACTTAAATTTTAAAATCAAAAAAAAAAAAATAAAAAAAAAATTTTAAAATCAAAGCATTTTTCAAAATATATATGTTGGATTAATCCAGTAACATTTATAATCAAATGTCTTTTTAGCAGATATTGCTCCTTCCTCAGCCATCAAACAATTCAAAGACAACACAATAACAAACAATATCAAGATTCTCTATGTATTTCCATCTTTAGTGGCTTTATTTTAAACTCTATTTCTTTTATTTTTATTTGCAATTTTTTTTAGGCAGGATTTCTCTGTGTATCTTTGGCTGTCCTGGAACTCACCCTGTAGACCAGGCTCCCCTTGAACTCACAGAGGTCCTCTTGCCTTTGCCTTCCAAGTGTCAGGATTTAATTTAAGGTGTGTGCCTCCACACCCAACTTATCCCTCTTTTCTTTTTAAAGACTTTATCCTTTTTCTTTTCTTTCCCAAGCCTACATATATTTTAAAACACACTCTAAACTGTTTAAAGGTTTTTTTTTTTTCATCTGAATCTATCTTTACTATTTCTCTCTCTTTTTCTGACCACATGAGTCTTTAATTTGCTAAGCTATATGGCTAGGATTAAATCCATGGCTTTGACATCTTGATCCACCCCATTTCTTAGCTTTTTAAGAGTCTAGCTTCATGGCAGAGGTACTGGTGGGATCCATGTTTGTTGCCACAACTTTATGGAGTTTCAAGGTCCCTTCCCCACCAAGAAGTATACTGTCAGCTATTCATAAACACCATTTAAATGCTTTGTGGCAAAGCATCTTGAAAAGGCTACAAGGTTTTTGCAACTAAAGCTGAGTAAGGAAGCCTCTCTTACATGAGATGTCTTTGCCTCTAGCAAACAAAGCATATCTGATAAAATGTTGCTACCAAGAAGCCATGCTTAACTCTGTTCTTCTGTGTCTAGAATTACTTCCCAAGTTCTCTCAGGTTTTATGTGGATGTAGTTGTCCACGTCGGCACCATCTGTTAACAGAGATTTCTGTACTGCCAGTTCCCACAGCTGTTCAGTCCCAAAGAAATACACAGAGGCCTACATTAATTATAAGCTGGTTGGCATATTAGCTCAGGTTTTCTTATTAACTCTTATATCTTACAGTAACCCATAATTCTTGTCTGTATTAGCCACATGGCTTGGTACCTTTTATCAGTGGGGCATGCTCATCTTGTTTGCTCTTGGTCTGTGTGATGACTGCTGACTGAGTCTTTCCTCCTCTCAGAATTCTGTTGTTGTTGCCCTGCCTCTACTTCTTGCCTGGTCACTCTGCCTATACAACCTGCCTGGCTGCTGGCCAATCAGCATTTTATTAAAACAATACAAGTGACAGGGTACAAGACCATTGTTCCACAGCATTTTTGGTTTGTTCTCAGGACTGTTTCATGGGAGAGAATACATGCTTAGTACTATAAACCTGGTTAGAAGCCTATGCATAGGAAGGTTATGGGCTGTATGGGGGAATCTACTACTGATGTATTGCAAAGTGAAAATGTAGGTAAATTGTCTTCTGACTGTTGTGGCACTCAGTCTTAGTTAAGGAAATATCTTTTTGCAGTTGTTGATGGTCAAAATAAGACCATACTAAGTATCAAAGTCTTGCGAATAGCCTTAAATAAAACATCCCCTTTATGAGGCCAGGGGAACATTGTGAAGTAATCTTTGGAAAGAATGAGAGATGGAGGGTAGGGAGGATCTTTTGGTAGAAAAATGGCTGCTGCAATCATGACCACACAACAACTGTGGTCACCTGCCAAAGACACACACACACACACACACACACACACACACGAGGAGAACAAAAAAGTATCTTTCATTCTGAGAGTTCAGAATAACCTACCTCCCATGCTCATGCAGGCAACCATAATTAAACTCAGTGGGTCACCCCCTCACCCTACCACACACACCCAAAAGTCATAGAAGCAAGAGGAAGACTTGTCCAGAAGAAGAAGGGCTTCAGAAGGAGCAGGAAGGGAATGGGAGGGTTGGAAATGACTAAAATTCATTATATGCATGTCCTTGAGACTGTCAATGAATCAGGAAAAATATAATGAAAAACTACACACAAAAGAAGGAATGAGTGTCAAAGAAAGTCACATATTAAGCAGATAAAAGCAAGGGAATAGGAATAAGCAAAACCCTTTAAGGGAAACATGACACTATCAAGGGATGATCATGGGTTTGCTCATGACAAAATCAGTCCAGAATGTTTGACGTCCAAAAAAAAGGGGGGAGGGAGGGACCCTGTTTATGGTGGTTGATTACTTTAACTGAACACCCTCTCAGATTACCTGCAATTGCTTTAGGCAAGAAGGTAGAGATGGGTGAGGAGATGATTTGCATGCTACAGATTTTATAGACTGGCCTTGCCAAAGGCAGGGGTTAGCACAATGCAATTATTGTGTCAATCAATGGCTACAACTGCTCTGAGAAACTTAATGGTGTTTGGTAAGTAGCCACTCTTCTGGAAAAGTTCCTCTACCTCTTAAAGATGAATCATTTGCTTCCAGAAAACACTACACTTATGGGAAGTTCAGTTCAAACCCAGAATTAAATTCTGTTGCCCGAGTATGGTCTGATTTCATGGGAGTGGGGGTGTGGCTGGGAAGGAGGATCAGACTCTAAAAGGACATTGAAAATCTTTTTTCCACCCTTCCCAGCAGCCTTTGGGAGGCTGACTCTGCTGCACCTGAGAGCACCGGGACTGTGATAGCCGCCCCGGAACCACATTCCTTCTCTTACCTTCCATTACCACTTCTGCCTGTCCAGGGAGTGCAGGGTGGGACTGGGTGAAGAGCAAAGGCACGTGAGAAGAAGTGGAAGTCTGTAGTAGAGGTTAAAGAAACATGCCAAGTTGACTTGGAATAAATTTATCTCTTGATATGCATGGTGATTCTCAACATGCATGCATATGTGTCTTTTACTAATTCCAGAAAAGTTGTTGAACTACTATTTCTGAGACTCCCTTCCTGTTCTCTACTCAATATTCTTTGTGATATTCCAGTTAAAGATCTTTTACAGTTTTATTTCCTCTTCGATTTCATATTATAGAAATAGATATATAGTCATATATCTATAGATAGACTTATATTTCATATTATTATAATCTAATGTGTTAATCATTTGGAAGAGGAAATAAATCTAAGTTTCACATTCCTTTACTCTCTTTTGTCTGTATCGTAACCATTTCAGACATAGCTTTACAACAAAAAAGTGTCTTGTATTTATTTATTGGTATGTGTGCACATGCATAAGTGCGCGTGCCATCACAGGACATGTGTCAAAGTGAGAGAACAGCTTGAGAAATTTGAATGTGAACTTACATTCATTACATTAAACTATAAATGTTACCTTAGTTTTCTTTTTGGAAAGCTCTTTAATATATTGCAGATATCCTTTTTTTTTCTTTTCTTTTTGGATTTCGAGACAGGGTTTCTCCATAGCTTTTTGGTTCCTGTCCTGGAACTAGCTCTTGTAGACCAGGCTGGCCTCGAACTCACAGAGATCTGCCTGCCTCTGCCTCCCGAGTGCTGGGATTAAAGGCGTGCACCACCACTGCCCGGCTCAGATATCCTTTTCATAGATGTGGATTTAGAATTATTCTTTGTAATAGCAGTTGTGTGATATTTTGTCTATATTCTGAAAATAAAGCTTGCTTGGGGTCAGAGGGCGGAGCTAGCCACTGGTTAACCATAGAAGTTTGGTGAACTGTAGAGAGAGAGAGAAGACAGGAAGTGGTAAGGCAGGGCTGAGACAGGATCTCTGCCATTTTGGTTGGAGGACCGAGTGAGGTAGGAAGCAGCTGTCTACTGCTCCCAGTTCTCTGGTTCTTATTCCAATATTTGACTCCTGATTTTTTTTTATTGATTAGCATGAATTAGATTAACATTTCAAATAGTCAATTTTCTACCAAATTATGGTTTTATTGTCTGTTCAGGTCATATACTTACATGTCCTCCGTTTTATGGTGAACATGTAACCTGTGTTGGCTATTCACTATAAACTAGTAGCAGGCTTATTTTGCAAGTTGGGCTCTGGAGAGGCAGTTGGTAGACAGACTTTTATATCAGCTTGTCTCTGCTGTGTCTGGCTCCCTGATTCAGAATAAGTGAATGAACTGTGGTCTTAAAGGTGGAAACTTCGCCCTCATCATTGTAATTAATTTCATGCTACTAGAGATGGGGGGGGGTGGTAAGGAGCTGACAGCCCTCTGCCAACTGAGCCACCCCAGTTATTGTAATTAGAGGCCATTGATGCACACAATAAAACATGGGCTGGTTCCTCACCTCTTTTAATTTGAAGGTTTATTATTATTCATGTTAAATTCTCTTCCTTGTTTCACTTCCATTAATAACACCTCAGAGTCAGCTGACATCATCTTGTCTACTTTTGACTTGCAAGTTTGCAGGGCTTGGGTAGGATGCATAGAAACCAAAACCAGATGCAATTTTCACTTGCTAAATTCCCAAGCATTGTAATTTTCAAAAGTTTGTATTAAGAATGAATTTGTCAGGTGTTTTCACTTTTTCCCTAGTCCCTTGTGCAATTTCTGCAACATATCAGAAATGAAATACATACTTGTTGAAGACATGGGTGGATGAATGGATCTACCATTAGTTTGGGGTTTAACTATTGATGAGTATTTGGACCAGTGAAGCTGCTTCCTTCCACAGTTAAAAAAAATCACTGTATTTTGACATTGTATTAATTTTTTTTGCTTTTGAAAATTTTACTTGTAATTGACATACAGCAATTATATATTTATGATGTAGAGTGATGTTTTAATATATGTACATATAATGCTCGTATTCCTCACCTCAGATGTTGATAATTTCTTGGTGATGATAAAAATCAAGATCATCTTTTTTAGCTATCTTGAAATATATGTTTCTATTAGCTGTAACAACCCAACAGAGCATATGTAGTAGAACATCAAAACTTATTTTCCTATCTGTAAATTTGTACCGATTGACACATTTCTTCTTCTCCCCTGTCTACACTACTCTCCCAGCCTCTGTGAGTTAGGCAACTATCTATCCCTATGATTAAATAATTGAGGCAATTACCTTAATAGAGGAAAAGATTTATTTTATCACAGGCTCAGGTTCAACCTCTGGTACTTGAAAAACAAAATGGTTTGTTAGGGCTTGGGGTTTCAGAAGTTTGCAACCATGCTTTCTTGGCTCTGTGGATTTGAGCTGTGGCCGCTCAGTACATCATACTGAGAACATTTAATAGAAGAGACCAGTTTGCTTCATGTTGACCTGGGATTGACAAGAAACAGGAAGCAGCCAGGATCCTGGTATCTCATTCATAGTATGGCTCTGAACACTTGACTTTCTTATATTAGGTTTACCTGCTAAGAGTGCCACCACAAAGGCTGGGGACCAAGCCTTCAACACATGGGCCTTTGGAGAACACCAAAGGTCTGATCAAAAGACTACAGTGTTCAACTCTGTGACATCATCTTTTCAGATTCCTCCTATAATTGCTATCATGTGACATTTTGTTTGTGACTGGCTTGCTTCACTTAACATGATGATGTTCCTTTTGTGTTATTCCAAACTACAAAACTTCATTCTTTTTTAGGATTATCCCATTGTACACATGTGCCTCATTTCCCCCACCCATTCATCAGTTGATGGACACTCAGGTAACGATGCTGTCATGACTACCGTGACAGCGCTGCACTAGACATGGCCATGCAGATGACTTTCCAGGCCTCTGCTTTCTTTCTCTTAACTCACGAGTTGCACTGCTGGCTCAGACGGTAGCCCTTTCTTCAGTTTGCCAAGGAAACTTGCATACTGCCTTCCATGCTGACTGAGCTCACTTACATCCCTTCCGACAGTGCCTAAGAGTCCTTTTCCCGCATCCTCCCAGTGTTCGTTATTTTATGCCTTTTTGATATAGCGACTCCAACCACAATGCAGGAGTACATTATCGTTTTGATTTCACTGATAATTGGTGATACGGAACCTTTTTTGTTCATTTATCTGCTGGGTGCTTCTTTTGAGAAATGTCTGGTCTTTCTCCTCTACATTTAGAGGTAAGTAGGTATAGTCTAGCAGTCAAAATTTACCATCTTCATCATGGTCAAAATCTATTGTCTACGGGGAGGAATGACAAACTACATCCCCAATCACCAGGTCCAACCTGCTGCCTGTTCAGTATAGTTTATTCTGCAAATGACTTTGAAATATCTATGTGTGGCTGGAAACAATCAGAATTACAGTCTCTCCGGTGGGTCAAGACTGTAGAAAGGTTCATGCCAGTGGCCACTGCCATGTTCATTCTTTCTCATGTGACTTTCAGTTGCTTTTGTGTAGAAGTTGCAGTTGAGGAGGGGCTCACAAAACCTGAGACTTTTCTCTCTAGTTCTTTATATAAAAGTGCCACTTTCTATGTAGTTAATCACAGATGTACTTCTGAGGGGTCAGTTGTTCATACGGCTCACTTATTAGATATTTGAAAGCTAGAGAAGTCCACAGAATTGCTAAATTCCTATTTTTGTAACAACTTGAAAATTACGTTTGTAACATGTTTTCTTTTCTTTTTTATTACCCTAGCTCAATGAGAAAGCCTACAGAAATTTTTGTTTGTTTGTTGTTATTTTTTTTTTTTTTGGAAAGGCACTAGTACTGGATCTTGCACATCAGGTTTGTTCAGCTCCACTTATACCAAGTCTAGCAAAGCATCTGGGATCCTTCTGGCTTCTCAAGGTTCCTTCCATGCCCCTGCCTGACCTATGGTCACATGCTAGAAAGACAAAAGTTTCAGAATATCATTTAAGACAAAGGTTTTAGTATTGGAGACATTAGAAAGCCTGTGAAAAGCTGAAGATCATGCATATATGTAGGTATATAAACGTTGGCATGTTTTATATTTTAGTTTTGATATTTTAATTTTTCATTAGTTTCATTTTTCTACAGCGGATGTACTTATTTTCACAAGATTCCTGGTACCAAGGCTGACACGTTAGGAAGAAGACAGCTCCACTATTGTCATTCTCAGACAAGTTTCTGTCAGGAGGTCTACAGAATGTTCTCACAGGCATCTACTCCTAGTTTATACTTGCTTTTTGTAGTTTTTGAAACAATCTCGCTCTGTAGCCTAGCTTGGTCTGGAATTTCCTGTGGAGATCAATCTTGCCTGAAGCTCACAGTGACCTTCCTGTATGGGTCTCTCAAGTGATAATGGTTTTGAATTATGGCAATTTCAGAATCCATTTTTACATAGTACTGTTTATTGTTTTCCACAGAAACAGATTCAGCTTCTAAATTTCTATAAAAATATGTTAGTCAAGCATAGTGGCTCATGACTTTGATCCCACCTTGGAAGCCTGCAGCTGGAAGATTGGCATGACTGTATGTTCTGCCTAGGCTGTGTAGTGTGAGACAAGCCCGGACAGCATGGCAAGGTTCAGTCTCAGTGGAAATTTCCACAGGAGAATCTCCTATAGTTTTGTATCCATGAGCGCAATGGCAGGTTGTCTGAAGGCAGAAATTCTCTCTAACGTGTTACTTATTTTATGTGTATAAATTGCACAGTGGGAGTCCTTGGGAGTTACAGTGTTTGGAAGCCACTATATAGCTGCTAGGTATCATACCTGGGTACTCCACAAGAGCAGCAAGTGCTGCTAAGCTCTGTGCTGTCTTTTCAGCCCTGAGATCCTTTTGCTTTGTGGCAGCCCAAATTTTTCTCTTAAGACTTTCAGCTGATTGGACAAGGTCCTCTTACATGGTTGAAAGTAACCTGCATTACTCAGAGTCTACTGGTTTATGTGCCAAGTGCATATATAGCGTATAGAACACCTTTCTCTTTCATACGTTCTGCTAATTTATTTTACTTTTACTCTCTCTCTCTTTCTCTCTCTCTCTCTTGCTCTGTGTGTGTGTGTGTGTGTGCACACACGAGTGTATGCACACATATAGATTCTATTGTGTCACATTATTCTTGTGGATATTTGAATAAACATTTACTCACCTCAGATAAGGAATCAATGGCAGACCAAAGTAAAGATACCACTAAAATTCAATGTGATAAACTAATGAGTTTTATTGGAGTTGCTTATAGGAATATGGGTGAGGGTTACTTGCAGGAACAGAAATGGCTCAAAGAAAGCTCCATTCCCAAGAGCCCACCTGGCTTGAAAGCCGAAGCCTAGGAAGTTACTGCATGATCTGATCAACAGGTTTGCTAGTGTGTCTTCCAAGGCAGCTTGGCTGGTTTGTGCCTGTTCTAGGCAACTCAACTTGTCTGAGAGTGTCAGCACTCCTTACTACTTATTAAAGCTTGAGGAGAGAGGGTCAGCTTCAGGGACTTCCTGAAATTTTTGAGTTGTTTACTTTTTAAAACGTTTCTTTTTTAGCCTACAGAGCTTCTCTGCAGGGTGGAGTGCTTCTCTTTAGAACGCAAGTCTCTCCCCAAGTTAGAATGTTGTTGAGTTTAAGGCCAGCCTGGTAGACCATAGAGAGTTCCAGGCCAGTTAGGGCTATATAGGGAGACCCTGTCCCAAAAACAACAACAAAATAAACAAAAATCCCAAACACAAAACTGTTAAAATTCATAGGCATCTAAAGCATATTGGCGCATTACCTCTGACTCCTACTCCTTAGTTTCTCTCCCATTTTAACACCCTTGTCCAGAGCCATTGCATTTATGGGAGACAGGCTATTGTGACAGGAAGGAAAACAAAAACTAAGGAACTGATGACCTAATCTGTGAATATGCTATCTTAACAGGCAAGGGAATAGGAATATTAACTTTGCTTATGAACTGACCTTAAAATAGGGAAGGGTTCTAGGTTATCCAGTTGGGCCCATTGTACTGACAAGTCTTTACACGTGGGAGAACAAGCAAGAAGAGGACACTGAGGGTGATAAGGCTTAATGGAGACTGAATGTTGTACCCACCCTTCCCAAGCTCATGGGCAAAAGTCTCAACACTGTGCGATTTGAGATGAGGTAGGTGTTCTGTCTTAGTAATTTCTAT
>NC_022015.1:50827143-50829984 GCF_000317375.1 Microtus ochrogaster | reverse complement strand
GAGTTCTCTGTTTAGGTCTGTACTCCATTTTTTAAATTGAATTATTTGTTCTTTTGATGTCAAGTTTCTTGAGTTCTTTGTATATTTTGGAGATCAGCTCTCTGTTTGATGTGGGGTTGGTGAAGATTTTTTCCCCATTCTATAGGCTGCCATTTTTGTCTTGTTGATTGTGTCCTTTGCTTTACAGAAGCTTCTCAGTTTCCAGAGGTCCCATTTATTAATTGTTTCTCTCAGTGTCTGTGCTACTGTCATTATATTTAAGAAGTGGTCTCTTGTGACAATGCATTCAAGTGTACTTCCCACTTTCTCTTCTATGAGGTTTAGTGTGGTTGGTTTTATGTTGAGGTCTTTGATCCATTTGGACTTGAGTTTTGTGCATGACAATAGATATGGATCTATTATCATTCTTCTGCATGCCAATATCCAGTTATGACAGCACCATTTACTGAATGTATTTTCTTTTTTCCATTTTATATTTTTTGCTTCTTTGTCAAATAACTGGTGTTCGTAGGTGTGTAGATTAATATCTGGGTCTTCTATTCAATTTCATTGGTCTTCTCTGTGTGTTTTTGAGCCAATACTAGGCTGTTTTCATGTCTGTAGCTCTGAAGTAGTGTTTGAAGTCACGGATGCCTCCAGAAGTTCCTTTAGTGTACAGAACTGCTTTGGTTATCCTGGGTTTTTTTTGTTTTTCCACATGAAGTGGAGTATTGTTCTTTCAAAGTCTGTGAAGAATTTTTCTGGGTTTTGCATTGATTCTGTAGATTGCTTTTGGTAAGACTGAGCCATGGCAACTCTTATAAGGAAACATTTAATTGGAACTGATTTACAGTTCAGAGGTTTAGTCCACTGCCATCATGGTGGGAAGCATGTCTGCACACAGGCGGACATGGTGCTGGAGAATTAGCTGAGAGCCCTACATCTTTCAGACAGCAGGAAATGCTTTGTCTCACTGGGAGTAGCTTGAGCATAGGGGACATCAAAGCCTACCCCCACAGCGACACACTTCCTCCCACACGAATAATTCCACTTCCTATGGGTCTATGGGTGCCATTTTTATCCAAACCACCACAGGGTCTTTGGAAGAGGAATAGGGTCAGAGGAGCTCATGTAGTGAGAGACTCTTATGATGTCATGATTAGCGTCCTTCTAAGAAGGCACTGATGTGTGAGGACAGTGCAAGAAGATGACCATCTGCAAGCCAGAAAGTGTGTGCCCTAGCACAACCTGACCATGCTGGTTCTTGGTCTTAGACACACAGCCTCCAGGCCTGTGGGAAGTAAAACCCTGTGTTTAAACCACATACTTGGGACAGAAGAGCAAGTTGACTAAGATGAGGTATGAGAAAGACTTTTGAAAAATCATTGGCTTTGAACATAGGGAAAGTGACCATGAGCTGATGAAAGTAGGCAGCCTCGGGCCAGAAAAGGAATCGCTGCATCAGTCTACCAGAAAGGCATGCAAACCCAGAGATGCCTTGAGTACAGGCTGGGAGATAAACCCTGTTCTGTGACCGAGTACCCAGAAAATAATGTGGCTTTGTTATTTTAGGCTACAAAGGGTATAATAGTTGTTGTAGCTTCAGAACAAACAAATATAGGTACTAAATATAGGATAAAAAGGGCTGAGCATTTAATATTTCAACCACTTCAAATCTATTAAAGTTCAAACTATATTTCTTAAAAATAGAAAGAGCATGTCAGCTGCTGAGCAAGGCTGGCATTGTTAGGGGGAATGTCACACTTGTGGGAGAGAATGTTCCAACCCCTTCAGAAGACTGTTAGCACACCTTTGACATAGTTCTTTTTATTTCACTAAAACTCTGGGGAGAAACTTGCAAGGAATCAGCTAAGATTACTGAACCACACTGACTCACTCCTTCAGGCAACCCAAGGGAAACTGCTTTTGTATAATCCTAAATCGAGCATGCCCTAAAGTGGTTCATGTCTTCCACCTCCCCTTTTCTTTTCTGGGTCTGGATTTCATCATGTAGCTGTAGCTCTGGCTACTCTGGTACTCAATATGTGGACTAGTCTAATGTCAACACAGAGTCACTCATCTTACTTCAGCCTCTCGGCTGACAGAATTGTAGGATATGCAACCACATCTACCTGACAATTCAATTTGGATCATGACCTTGAACTGAAGATGCCCAGAAACATTCACATCTGCCTCTTTTCCCTTTGAATGTATGTCCTTACACTGAGCATGCTCCGAAGGCCTCTACTCCAGTTCTTTCTTTAATGAATAGTAAAGGCAACACAGAGGGAGAATAGAACTTTCTGAATGATTGCTGTGCTCAGTTCTCCCCTTTCAGCTGTGCTTTGCACTCACCAAGGTGCAAAACTATTGCATTTGGTTATAAGAGAAAGAGTACATTTTTTTTTACCAAGCAAATACTTCATACAAAATATCAAAGTCTGTGCTTATCCCCACCCATCCCACTCTGTGTTGTTTGTATTAATCCAAGGCATTTATTTTAAACACTAGGAAATTCCACTAGTGCTTATAGTTCAGTATTATGAAATATTTATAAGAAGAAAATTAAGAATTTTATTTGCAATTAATTTTTATATTTACATTTCAAAACAATGATTTGTTGCTATTATCTTGACATAACTAATCACTTAAAAGTTTCTGTTTGCCTAGCTTCTAAAAGCAGAGAATAAATAATTGCAAGACTTTTTAAATTAGTAATACTACAACAACTGTGTCCTCTTCATGTTGAGTCTACCTTATTTACTTATTTTTTTCTAAATACCCTGTGAAAGGCTCTGCTTTAGCATTGAAGAAGGTGTGGTACCGTGCCCAGTGCGGTAGAGCTGGCAGTCTGAACCCAGG
>NC_022015.1:50803859-50827043 GCF_000317375.1 Microtus ochrogaster | reverse complement strand
CACACACACACACACACCCCACCACCACCACCACCACCACCACCACCACCACCAACAACAACAACAACAACAACTAAACCATGCTCTTAATCATAGGCATAGCATTAAGTAGCATTTTAAAAAGAGGGTTATCTATTTTTTTTCTATTTATCTATGTATGTATCCATCCACATACCCACCCATCTACCCATCTACCCACTCAGCCATCTACTTATCCATTGATTTTGTTTGTCAGGGAGAGGTCAGTCTGGTTTAAGCAAGAAAATTCCTGGTCAAGTAGATTGAGTTTAAAGTCATCAAAGGAGTGAACATCTTCCTTTCCTTCTATAATTTCTCTTGCCATTTCTTAGTAGAGAAGTTATTCTTAAATAATTTTGTTATCTGTGTTCTTTCTTCTTGTCATCAAGAAGAGGAGAAAACCCAAACCTTGATATTGAACTCTGAGTGTTGAGCATAGGCCTTTGAATTGCCCCAAAAGGAGTACTACTGGGTAATGGGAAGTCTGTTAAAAACAGAAGGTTTGTGAGTTCAAACCTTGCAACTTATGTAAAATTGAATCACTATACCTTAACTTTTCTCATCTGGAAAATAAACAGACCTTTTCTGGGCTGCTTTGAGGAAGAAATAAAGTGTCCCCAGAGTGCATGAACAGTGTAGCTGCTCTATGGTGTTAGGAGAGCGCTTTCCTCCTCTCTCCACACCTTCCTCCAGAACTGGGTAACTTGAGTCTGTGCGCTAGACATAGAGCTGGCACTTTCTAGTTCTGTGGATTAGAGCAGCTTTCTTACTCTCTGGAACACCCGTGTTTCTTTAATGTATAGAACAGGGAACAGACATATTGGTTTTGATTATCAAGTAGTGAATAATTATCTATTTCCTTTTTATCCTTTTGTTCCATCACTAGAGGAAAGCATCTCTATGGGCTTGAAGACTAAACCACTACTCAGTAAGAATAGGATGCTAATGCAGAGCTTGGAGGAGCGGTGGTGTGGCATAGTGGTAGAGCGCTCACCTTCACGTGGAATTATGAGTGGCACATGCAGTCTCACTGAGACGTATGGGTTTTTTTCTTTTTTTCCTTTCAGTTTTTGTTTTTGTTGGTTTTCTTTTGAGACAAGCAGGGTTAGCCTGGGTTATTCCCAGACTCATAGCAATTCTTGTCTCCCAAGTGCTTTGATTACAGGAGTGAACCAGCTTACCTAGCTCACTGTTATTAGTGGCTTTTCTATTGCTGTGCCCAGACTCTAGAACTAAGGTAACTTATAGAAGAAAGAGTTATTTAGGGCTTGTGGTTCCAGGGATTAGAGTCTACAGTGCTTCAGACTCCCTCAGTGAATAGCCTTTAAGACACCAGCCCACTTTGGGCATGGTCTTGGGTACTGTATGTGCAGATGGAAAGCATGCACACCCCCCCCCCCATTTTCTGTTGCATTTGGTTCCAGTTCCCAATGTGCATGCAGACGACTGTGGATTGCTACTCTTACTGTGAGTCTATCCTCAAATAAACAAACTTTTGTTATACTTCATTTTGGGCTATTATGGAACTCGTTGATACTACTTCAGGGGACAGCTGGTGGCAGACAAGGAGGCTGGAGTTAGAAGCTGAGAGCTTACATCTAGAACCACAAAGCAGGAAACGAGAGCAAACTCTTGAAATAAAGCCAGTCTTTTGACACCCCCAAGCCCACATTCAGTGATATACTTCTTCCAGCAAGTCCACAGTTCTAAGCCTTCCTGAACAGGGCTACCAAGCATTCAAAGGACTAGAATATGGGGATCACTGCCGCAGCCTGCACGGCCTGGATGCCAAGACTGGCGGGGGGTGCCGGGATTGAGACATGGAGGCTTCTTTTCAGGTGGAAGAGCAGCAACCTTTATTTTGCCCAGCAACCTTTTATACCTCTACTGCTTCTGTGGAGAAGCACAGAAAGAGCACAAACATCCTTGTCAATTACAGACCACAAGGAAGTTCCACTGTCAGTCAGGGGAGTGAGGGCAGCTGGGTCACAACAGATCACCTCATTCAAACCACCATATCATTATTCTTTTTGTTTGTTTTGTCTTATTTTGTTTGGGACAGAGTCTCACTGTGTACCTCTGCCTGGCCTGAAACTTGCTCCTATAGACCAGCCTGGTCTCATGCTCACAGAACTTTGCCTCTTGAGTGCTGGGATTAAAGGCATGTTCCATTATGTGTGTGTATATATATGACAGAGACTGAGTATATGTATGTGTGTATGTATGTATGTGTGTATGTATGTATGTATGTATGTATGTATGTATGTATGTATGTATGTATTACAGTATATGCCTACAGAAGTCAGAGAAGATCAGAGGAGAACACTGAGTCCCTTTGAACTGGAGATACAGGTAGTTGTGAACCTCCATGTGATTGCTGAGATCCAAACCTGGGTTTTCTCAACTGTGGATTTGGCTCTCTAGCTCACTATTCTTAAATTTAAATTTCTTCTTATTGCAGACAATTTCTTGAAACTCACAAATGAACTGGACCTGCTGTTGAGTGTTTGTAGTCCCAGCTCTCACGAGAGGGAGGCAGGAGTCCCAAGAGTTGGAGAACAGCCTGGGGCTACACAGCAAGACCCTGCTGTCTCAAAAAGAGAAAACCAACCAGCAAACAAACCCCACCAAAACTTATGAATGGCTTGTCACTTCCTTTAGAACAGCCCAAACAACCTTTCCTTGTGTCCAATCAGAGACTCAAACCTCATCTGAAACTTCCCTCTCATATCCGTCTTTTCCCAGTGTTGTGCAATGAGCCAGCAAGTTACTGCCCATGCCATAACTTGTCCCAAGAGAGCAACCTTCGTTTTCGTCTTCATCTAGACTCAACTGCTCAGTCATCCAATCTTTCCCTGGCAGTCTATTGCTTTGGGGAAAATTCTGTTTTCCTTTTTGTCATCTATCCAGCTTGATCAGTGACCATGACTTTAACTCTTGATTACTGCTCAGCTGATTACTGTCATTTGTGACATTTTTCTCAAATTACATCTTTACTTTTGTAATTATTTGCCTAACATCTATTCCCCTGATAGATTATAAATCTTGTTCAACATTGGCTCTATAGTTTTGCAAGGAACTGCTTGTTTGTCCCAACCGCCTAGAACCGAAATAACCACACAGAAACTATATTAAGTAAATCACTGCTTGGCCCATTAGCTCTAACTTCTTATTGGCTAGCTCTTACATATTAATTTAACTCATCTCCATTAATCTGTGTATCACCATGAGGTCGTATCCTACTAGCAAAGTTTCAGCACGTTTATCTCTGGCAGCAGATCCATGGCTTCTCTCTGACTCTGCCTCCTTTCTCCCAGCATGCCATTTAGTTTTCCCCACCTACCTAAGTTCTACCCTATTAACAGGCCAAGGCAGTTTCTCTATTCATTAACCAGTAAAAGCAACACATAGATAGAAGGACCTCCCACACCACTATAGTTCTCAGTACATGCTTGGATCATGATTTGCCCTATACATGTCTATTGAGTAGATCCAGAAAATTTTTGGCAATGATGAGATCGAGACCTACAGGGGCTTATGTAAAAGGTGTCCACACTCATGGTAATGGCCAGCGATGAGACAGACAAGCATAGGAAAGAATTGAGTGACTGAGATTCTACTTGTTTGTAGTAGTGTACCTCTTTCTCTCTAATAACATACTTGGCAGCCTTGCTATTGTACAAACAAATAAGATTTACACACATTGCCCTCCAAACAATGCCTCTGGAAACTTCAGACCCCTACCTGCATTGGGTTACCCGTGCACCTCTCTCTGAGCAATGGGCTAATTTGCTCCTCCCTTTAATGACCAATAGACTTGAACAGGTTCTATTCAAAGGCATTTTCAGTCTATCCTGATTAAAGAGTAACAGGGCTGATTTGGTTTGAGCTGGTTTTGAGTGCCTGGAAGTAGGACAAAATCTACTCCAACTGAACTTGTAGGGAAAATCTCCTGCTCAAGTCCAGGTCTTCTTTGCCCCTCTCTGGGTGTAACACCACAGCGCTGGGGAGAGTCATGGCAGGGATAAGGCCTCCATTCTGTATTATCATGCTTCAGCCCAGCACTCTACAACATGCTTGGGACTCCAGCTTCTGTCTCCATGGTATCTCCACCTGGTTCTTGGTAGACTGCTCTTCTATCTCCTAGGACCTGCTGGGTATGGGAGCCAGAGGTTATCATCCATTGTGTGGTGGTTCTTACTGACTCAACATGAGGTGTCCTCATGCCCATGCTGGGGCTGAATTTCTGCTTTAGCTTCTTTAATTGCAGGGTTTCACCTCCAGCAAGGTGTCTAGATCTTGGTCAAGTGCACCTAACTGCTCCTACAGTGTGTGTGTGTGTGTGTGTGTGTGTGTGTGTGTGTGTTGGGTAACACTTCCTTAGCAATTTCAACTGATCTTGGCTAGAGAACCTTGTGCAACTAGAACACCAGATCACGAGATCAATCGCCTACTTTCAGACCAGTACTGGAAACACTGAGGTATACACCTTGCCTGAACTGTGGCACCCATTCTGGATAGAGCTGAGTCAAATACCCACACATTCTGAAGTATATTGAATGAACTATCACAATCTGAATTGAGTCCCCTATTGCCCTTAAGTTCCTACGTTGAAATTCTAAGCTTAGGCCCCTCAGATGTGATTGTATAAGCAGTTCTCCCTATATGGGTTGCTTAGCTACAAAGGGCAGCAGGCAAATATCAAAGTTATTCAGAAAAACAAACAAATGGACAAACAAACAAAAAAACCCAATTAGTGGTATCTGCATTACACATGTGCATATTTTCCTCTCATTATTATTTTTCTCTCCTTTTTCAGTCCCGAGCTCAAGTCCAGAGCCTGGAATTTCTGAATAACATGGTAAATTAGAAGCCTCCCTGATGTGGATGCAATAGAGAAAGAAAATAGGAAGATACACAGTGATCTCTGTCCCAGGAGGAGACAAGGGCTGTAAACAAACTTAGTAAGTCAGGTAAGAGCTCTGTTGGGAAGCAAGCAGCAGGACTAAGATGGGAGAAAAACAAAAGTTGTAATCAGAGAAGGTGCCCGGGAGTGCAGAGAAAGAAACGGTTGTAAAGCAGACTTTCAAGGGGCTGACAGGAGGTCTGGAGGGATGGATGGCTCAGCGGGTGAGCACTGGCTGCTCTTCCAAAGGACCTGGGTTTCATTTTCAGAACCTGTAGTTATATTTCATTTGTGGTTCAATAAATGAAGCTTGCCTGTAAATCAGAGAGTAAAACAGCTGCCCTAGTCAGCCTTACAGACCAGGCAGTGGTGACACACCCCTTTAATTCCGGTAGCCACACTAGTTTGCCCTAGAAACTGGGTGGCAATGGTGCACACCTTTTATTCCAGCACCAAAGAGGCATAAAAGACAGGAGGAGACAGCTCTCACACACAGCCTCATTCTGAGAACTCCCGGAGGCAGGATGATCATTTCAGACTGAGGTAGAGGTAAGAGCCAGTGGTTGGCTGTTTTCCTTTTTTGACATTTAGGTTGAACCCCAATATCTGCCTCTAGGTTTTTATCAATCATGTTACAAGCACCCACATGGTGGCCCATGACTGTAACTTTAGGTCCTTGGGATCTGATACCCTCTTCTGACGTCCATGAACAGCATGCACTTCTTGTATTGTACAGACATACATGTAGGCCAGACACCCACACACGTGCAATAGAATTAGAAACAACGGAGGCTGAAGGGACTCAAACGCTCCCCACCAGTGGACTGTGGCAGAGTGAATCACATCTGGGAAGTCTGAGCAACTGGAACTATATGTGCAGTCTTTATCTCAGACTGTGAGCAAAACCTGGCGTCAAAGGTGGTTTGGAATTTCCTGACGTCCTGCACGAGGAGCGTACCCCACAGGAGGCCTCAAGTTAAATAAGTGTCAAAGAGACCCATTCCTTACATTACTGGCTTTCTAGTCGGAGGAACTGGAGGGCCAGGTTCGGAGATGTGTGTTGACAGGGGCCCTGTGAATGCATTGCATGTCAAGTATTTTATTTATAAATGAATGTTCAAGATACAGTTGCCTCTTTTAACACAGAGCAAGATGAGTTAACTCAGATTATAGAATAATTAGTATAACTGCTATGTAGATATGGCAAAACCTTAAAAATAATATACAAATCATTAAAGTGTAGAAATGCTGATATAAGGACAAATCTGACTAGGATTCAGAATCATGACACTAGGGACAACCTTAATAGTTTTAAGATTTCTATTTTCTCTGTGGTAAAATGGGAAAACCATTACCAAATCTGCTTGCCTCTGTCTCGTCATGAATTCATTGAGTCCCGTTTGTTTTTCACCCAGTGAAAGATGTTTATTGGGTATGCTCTACCCCTTAGTAAAATGTTCTGTACAGTTAAAATGAGTTGTTTCCAGGGAGAGAAATTTACTTCTACAATTTTTGTACAATAACCTGGTGCCTCTTGATAATGACATTCATTTCAAAAGATTGTGAGAGCACATTTAAATTAAAATAAGACATTTCTTCTCCCTAGCAAATACGAAAATCAAATGTTGGTAGATGAGGGCGTTATGGTTAGAAGGTGCTGTTTCTTATTTCACAGGGAGAACCCACAGAGAACCCACATTTAACCCTATCTTATGTTCACATGGGCCTGGGGAACCTCACGCCACTCTGCAAGATCCTTCCTGGAGGAGTCAGAGCTAAGCACTTTGACCAGGGCACAGCAATAGAGAGTGTAACCGAGCCAGATATGATAGGAAAGGTCAGGCGAGTGTTCTGTGCTGAGAACAGGAAATGAGCTGTTTGAGACCAGGGGGTTTGGGTCAGGGAAGGTAGGAGGAAGGACACCATCCAGATTTCTCAGTGGGATGACGAATGACGTAATAGATGTGGGTCAAAAGGGTACAGGGGTGAGTCAAAGACACCTAAAAAATACCTCAAAAAGGAGTCTGTTAGACTTGGTTACTTCTGTGTTTTATTGCTTTATAGAAACCTGTTTTAATCCGTTTGTGTTATTATAATAAAATGCTTAAAATTAGTAATTAATAAGGTATGGAAATCCACTCTTCTGATTCTAGAAGCTGGAAAGTCCAATATCAGGGTAGTGTCAGGACCGAGCAAGCACCTGTAGTTTCTGGTGAGGCCTTGCTACATCCGTAGGATGGGAGCACCAAGGACAGAGAGAACACAGTGTCTTCCTGTGATGGAGGAAAGAAACACATAAAAGGGTCCAGCTTTCTCCTCCTGCCCTTCTCAAAGGTCACCCGTTGGCTCTGCTTGCATGATTTAATCACCTCTTAAAGGGCCCTTTCCTTAATACCATAACATGGGTTTAGACTCTAATATATTAGTTATGGAGGGACGTACATGTTCAAACCACAGGCAGCATGTGAAAGTTTTGCTTTTCAGCCTGTCCCCAAGGAATACTTATTTCTGGGTGTCCTACTAGTATATGAAGAGTAACAATGGGACACAGTTCAGCTTGATGGTTGAGCCTACCCTGATGGGGAGCTTTGTAGGACAATGCATCACTGATTCTGTGGGGAAGGCAAAGATTTTTAAATCCTCACAATTTTTCAGTTAATTGGCCATGCAACCCTTTGTGCTAACAGGGCAGTCATAGTGGGCCTTTTGTCTTTGTCTAACCACCATTTTCCATAGATGTGTGTTTGTCCTGCTGGGCCAGAGCTGACCCTTGAATCCTAGCACTGTCCTTTCCAGCATGGCTCTTGCTAGTTCCTCTGCTCTTCTGCTTTAAGTCCTAGTAATTATAACAACTAATAACCATCCAGTCTCGGCCACCCCACTACTATGCGAAGTTCAGAACACTCCACATGTAATATGCCATTGATTTCCTCAGAACAAGCAGGATGAGAAAAATCCAACTCAGGGTACAGACATAGAGCCTCGGAAAGGTTAAATGATTCAGCAAAGGTCACTCAGCTAAAAGTGGTAGGACTGGGATTGAGCTCAAGTTTGTGTCCTTTTGTCTTGCCCTGTTGCCTCGCAGGAGGCCGAACTGAAGCTGGAAGTAGGGAGGTGGGAATTGTTGGGTTGTGCCTCACAGCTTCTTTCTCTCATACCCTCCCTCAGAAATAGAGAGCATGCCCTGAATGTCATCTCTGCCGCGTTGTCACTTTGCTTCTCCTCAGATGCCACGAGTGACCTTCAAGGTGGTGACACACGAGGCAGCTCAGACTGTGTTCCAGCAGCTCTGATCATCCCCCAGTTTCCCCACATTTTGAGTGGAAATGATTTCTCTCCCTAACTTCTCTTACTTGACCTTATTCTGTTGTTTGTATCTTGACCGAAAAGGGTGTTTCTTTTTTCTGATGGATGGGTCTACACATTGGGCAGCTCAAGTGTGCCTGAAGCAGTTTCCTGCTACACGCAAACTCCTTTTCTTAGATCCCAGCCCCATTCTGCCTGCTACAATCCTTTGCACTCGTTCTTGTGAGCAGCTTATTACCTGTGCCTATTAGCCCAGATGGCTTGCTTATGCAAATGAAAGCCTAGCTTTGTTTTAGAGTTCCTTTCATGGACCAAGTAAACACAATTCTGAGCAGCAGCCTTCATTTTTCTGCTTGACCTCAGTCATTCAGGATACAGGCTTGTAGTAATAGAAGCGGCGGGGTTGCATCCCCAGCACCCCAGCCACCTGGCTAGCTTATGCCCCGAAATAACAACACACAAACTGTATTCATTCAAATACTGCTTGGCCCATTAGCTCTAGCCCTTACTGGCTAATTCTCGCACCAGGACTAGCCCATTTCTTATAATGTGTAGCACCGAGTTGTGCTTACCGGGAAGATTCTAGCCTAAGCCCATCCTGGGTTGGAGCTTCATCGTGTGTGCCCCCGAGAGCTGAGCTATGGCATCTCTCTGAGGCATCTGCCCCCGAGGGGAGGATGGCCTCTGCTCCAGAGAGCAGAGCTGTCAAGTCTGAGCTCACTTCCTCTTCCTCCCAGCATTCTGTTCTGTTTACTCCTCCCACCTATGTTTTAACCTATGAGGCCAAGCAGTTTCTTTATTACTTAACCAATGACCTTCCTCCATCACAGGCTTGATGCCTGGTCTTCTTGAGATGCTGGTGCTAAACCCAATTATTTGTATATTTATAACTTAAAAGCAAGAGAACATATAATATAAAAAGCACACTTTTGCCAAGAGGGAGGATTAAGATTTTGGGAAAATTGGTGAGGTTGTTGTAATGGTTAGTGTTGTCAGCTTGACAGAATCTAGAGTCACCCAGGAGTTGGGCCTCTGGCCATGCCTGCAGGAAATGCTTGACTGTGCTACAATGTAGGAAGACACATCCTAACAATGTGAAGGTTATTCTCCCAGTGAGGAATCCCGGACTCTATCAAATGCAAACAACAGGCTAAGCACTAGCATGCATTCATTGTTCATTTCTCCTGACTGTGGACACGACGTGACCAGCTGCTTCTCGATCCAGCACCATGGTGGGCTCTACCCTGAGTTGTTGAAATTAACCCTTCCCCCTTCACATTGCTTTTGTCGGATATTTAATTATAGCAACTGGAAAGAAATAAAAACATTAGTTTTAACTCATGAGGGAACCTTAGAGTGAGCCCAGGTGAAGATGGAGTGATGAGAGACTACCAAGAACAGCTTGTGATATTTTCTTTTAGCCTTGTTTTAGGAGGGTGCAGTGGTTTGAATGAGAATATCCTTCATAGGCTCCTCATGTATTTGAATGCTTGGTTCCCAGTTGGTAGACTGTTTGGGAAGGATTGGGAAGTGTGGTCTTGTAGGAGGCGTGTCACTAGGGCGGGGGGATGGGCTCTGAGATTTCAAAAACTCATAGCATTCTCCCTACTCCCACTCCCACCCTCACTTCCTGTTTGTTGATAAGGAAATAAACTCTTCTATCCTTGCCTATATATAACCTGTTTATAACTCTGCCTCTCGACAACCATGCCTACTTGCCTGATGCCATGCTTCCTGTCATAGTGATCATGGACTCACCCTCTAAAACTGCCTAAAGCCAGAAAATAATAAGGAAAGAAAATTCACTCTTCTGATTCTAGAAGCTGGGAAGCCCATTAAAAAAATAAACAAGAATAAAATACAAAACTCTTTCTTTTGTAAGTGGCCTTGGTCTTAATGTCTCTTCCCAGGAAGAGAAAACTAAGATGGGGAGGGGGGCAGATTATAGAATGTGTGATGCAAGCAATAATTGCCTTATCTTACGCTCACTAGACGGACCCTCTATCATTGAGTACATGACCAGTCCTCTCTTTTCACTTTTATAGAGAGAATTGTAGTTTCATTTCTGGTACTGTTTGGTACCCCGACAAAAAAGTATTTTTAATGGAGAGTGGGTTTATTTGACTATAATTCCAGGTTATTAGCTACTTTCGAAGAAGCCAAGACAGGCATTTGAAGCAGCTAGTCACATCCACAGAGAACAGAGAGAATATGAAGGCACGCTGCTCAGTTCAGTTTTTGTCTTTTATACAACTCAGGACCGAAACCCAGGCAAGGATTCCACCCACTTTTAGGCTGGGTCCTCAATTATCTTGACAATCCCCACAGACATACCTATAGGCCAGCCTGGTCTAGACAGTGTCCCATGAACATTCTCCTCCCAGATGGTTCTAAACTGTGTCGATATTCCAATTAAAATTAACCATTGTAGATAAGATAGGGAGTAACTAAGTTGCTCAAGAGGACCTTGAATTCAAGATATAGTCTAGGCAGGCCTTACCTCGAGATCCTCCTCCCTCTGTCTTCCAAGTAGCTGATATTATAGGCATAACCCATGAGGCTTGGCTGAAAGTATCATTTTGTTGAATGGGAACTGTGAGCTTGACAGTCAATGTTTGAATTTATGATAGAAATTTCCAGAAGGCCCAAGAACTTTTCTGCTTTAATAAAATTCTTGAAATTTGTATCTTATTGCTGGGGTTGACTCTGTTTGGGAGAGTCCTCCTCCTGTCCCTCTGATGTGCTCCATTGCTGTGACTGGGAAGGTAAATTGGCCTAACTTATAGGACACTAGTGGGTTATACCATTGTATGAATAATTCTACTTTTTCGGGGCTTCAGTTTCCTTATGTGAGATGTGATAAAGTTTGACTAAGGTTCTTTTCACCTCTGAAAAGAACTGAAAAGTTTTTCCTTCCTCATCTAAAAAACACTTAGTATATTTGAAACCACAATATCATTATATAGTTTCCCCTCCCCTTTCCTCTTTCCAAACTGTTCCATTCTTTAGCATCGAGCCCTATTTGATTTTTTTCTTTGTTTACCTTCTATCCTAAATATACAAATACAATCTGCTCAGTCTATCAACGTTACTTGTGTATATGTTTTCAGGGCTGACCATTTGGTGCTGGATAACCAATTGATGTCCCTTTTCCTGCGGAAGACTTTTTCTCTCACTCTCAGCATTCCTTAGTTGGCTCTAGTTCTTGGTCTAGGGCTGAGATCACCGAGTTTCCCCCTTCAATTAGCATATCTGTTGGTATTATTCCTGTTCAGTTCATGCCTTCCTTCTTCTTTCGGTGTCATAGTTTCCTGCCATGTGGTGGCTTTCTATTGACACAAGTGACATGTTCTCCTTTGAGAGCAACGATGCTTCCATTCTGTATTCCTTTGAGTAATATTATTCATGTATACCTTTGTCATGTCAGAGGGTAAGACAAGTATATTTCAGCATCAATGTATGAATGATTTGGACCAATGAATGGGTCATTAGCAAAATCTTAATCTGTGCTTAGGTATTGGCCCCAAAAGAAGATCAGAGCTAGATGGATACATTACTCAAAATTATGAATCCTTCCATTGTAAGTTAAACTTATAGTAAGTGCTTGAATGAAAAACAAATGCCTTTTGGCTTTGGTGCTGAATTTGTGTAGTTGTTTTTCAAGATTAATTTAGCCAAGAGATTAGACATGTCAAATTTATAAACTGACATAAATTTTTGTTTTCAGTGGACTTGATGCACACTTTCACTTCAAGTTTTGTTAAATATTTATCTTCAGTGTTCTATTTATATTATATTCCTATTTTATTTGTATGCATCATTCCTCTTTTAAAGCAGAGCCTTGCCATGTGGCCCAGGGTGGCTCTGAACTCAGAATCCTTCCTTATCCTTCAGAATGCTGGGTTAAGTTGCACATACCCCTATACCCTGGATAAAGCCTTAATCTCTTCTACCCATTGGTTTAGTTCAGAATTTCGTTTAGATGGATATCAATTATGGAAGTAAAGATGGGTTTATGATTCAAACTGTTTCACTTATGAGTGCAACTCCAGATTTCAAAGGTTGAAATAACCCTTATTATCCCGAATGCAGCAATTTGAGTTTTAATGTATGGTAGGAGGTATAGCTACTGAATTTCAGATTTCTTGCTCCTTGACTCCTGCTTCTAAACCACAAACTTCACTTGCAAGCGTTTATTTCCTGCTGCTCAGCAGTGGGGAGACATTGCCTTACAAGTCTTTAGAGACTTTAAAGGAAAGGTATTTTCTATCACACTGCACTCCAAAATTAATTTGGTTTCTGAAGGGACATAAACTGTTATTTTGCAGTTATTTAAGGTACAGCATTTACCTTCCACAATCAGGCTTTCCTCTGTTCTTTCATTATAGGATCAAACAAGGCAAGCCCCTACTTGTATCTTTGAAACTCTGAAAGGTATGTGTTGCAGTGCCCATTAGTTTTGGTCCAATGGCTAAGAACTGTTTTGGAATTTGATGGGCTTACAGTCTGTATTCCAGACATTATTGGGCTTGCTCAGGGAATATTAGCAAAATTTAAGACATTATTAAATAATTGTGGTAAAAAAAGCATATTGTGTTTTTATGTTGTTCTTTTAGAAGAATCCACTTTTATGGCAACCTTCATTTTATCTATAACCTTTTCACTTAGTGTTTTCCTAGCTCAAACTGAGAGCTTTTAGCAAACTCAATTCTTAAAGGAGAAAAGTGGCAATGATTAGGGATAAAGAAGACTTTATGTTGAAACTAATCAGACAATCATATCATTTCTCTCATAATAAGGAAAAGATTTCTGTTGTACCAGTAATGATGGTTGGTGTAAACTATCCAGGTACGGAACAGCCTTGCATGCATTGTTAAATCCCAGACAAAGGATAAGAAAGGAGAAAGCCGAATAAACCCCTTTAGAGGACATGAGAACACTTGCCCAAATCATTTTGGAGTTTATAAATATTGAATCTGACAGACTCAACATTGCCCATTATGAAATGACATGGGAAATGTGTTGGTCAAATACTACAATAAAAATAGAAAACTTAGTCTAGTAGAAATGGGGTCACCAAATATATTCTTCAAAACTTGTAAAATTTATTGAGCACATTACATTCTTTTCTCAAATAATCTTTCAAATGTAGTCACTGTTATTTTTTATATCAAGTATTATATTCTTGTTTAGCTGTACCATGTAACTAACTGTCATGTATATGAATGTTTTATGACTTTAGAGGAGAAATTTTATATGGAATAAAACTTTAGACTTTTAAGTATTTAGTGATTCTGTGCAGCATTTGCAGTACAATGATGAGTTCTGGCTCAAAGACCTAACAACTGACACCTTGCAAACTCAGAGATTCAGAGCCTTGCCCCAGTTAATCTCTCTTCACTCCATGAATGCTTTTTTATTTTATTTTATTTATTTTATTTTTATTAAAAATTTCCTCCTCCTCCCCTCCATTTCCCTCCCGCTCCCCCATCCCCCTTCCCCTTCCTCTCCAGTCCAAAGAGCAATCAGGGTTCCCTGCCCTGTGGGAAGTCCAAGGTCCTCCCCCCTCCATCCAGGTCTAGGAAGGTGAGCATCCAAATAGACTAGGCTCCCACAAAGCCAGTACATGCAGTAGAATCAAGACCCAGTGCCATTGTCCTTGGCTTCTCAGTCAGCCCTCATTGTCAGCCACATTCAGAGAGTCTGGTTTGATCACATGCTCCATCAGTCCCAGTCCAGCTGGCCTTGGTGAGCTCCCATTAGATCAGTCCCACCGTCTCAGTGGGTGGCCACACCCCTCGCGGTCCTGACTTCCTTGCTCATGTTCTCCCTCCTTCTGCTCTCATTTGGACCTTGGGAGCTCAGTCCTGTGTTCCAATGTGGGTCTTTGTCTCTATCTCCATCCATCACCAGATGAAGGTTCTATGGTGATATGCAAGATATTTATCAGTATGGCTATAGGATAGGACCAGTTCAGGAGCCCTCTCCTCAGCTGCCCAATAAACAAGCTGGGGACATCTCCTTGGACACCTGGGAACCCCTCTAGAGTCAAGTCTTTGCTAACCCTAAAATGGCTCCCTTAATTAAGATATATACTTCCCTGCTCCCATATCCACCCTTCCTCCATCCCAACCGTCCCATTCCCCCAAGGTCTCCCCATCCTCCCCTTCTCCCTTCTCTTTCCCTATCTCCCTTTACCCTTACCCCACGCCCACCCCAAGCTCCCAGTTTTTGCCTGGCAATCTTGTCTACTTCCAATATCCAGGAGGATAACTATATGTTTTTCTTTGGGTTCACCTTTTTATTTAGCTTCTCTAGGATCATGAATTATAGGCTCAATGTCCTTTATTTATGGCTAGAATCCACTTATGAGTGAGTACATACCATATTCATCTTTTTGGGTCTGGATTACCTCACTCAGGATAGAGTTTTCTATTTCCATCCATTTGCATGCAAAATTCAAGATGTCATTGTTTTTTACTGCCAAGTAGCACTTTAATGTATATATATTCCACACTTTCTTTATCCATTATTCCATTGAGGGGTATCTAGGTTGTTTCCAGGTTCTGGCTATTACAAATAATGCTGCTATGAACATAGTTGAACAAATGCTTTTGTAGTATGATAGGGCATCTCTTGGGTATATTCCCAAGAGTGGTATTGCTGGATCCTGGGGTAAGTTGATCCCGAATTTCCTGAGAAACCACCACACTGATTTCCAAAGTGGTTGCACAAGTTTGCTTTCCCACCAGCAATGGATGAGTGTTCTCTTTACTCCACATCCTCTCCAGCAAAGGCTATCATTGCTGTTTTTGATTTTAGCCATTCTGACAGGTGTAAGATGGTATTTCAAAGTTGGTATTGGCATAAAAACAGAGAAGTCGACCAAAGGAATCGAATAGAAGACCCGGATATTAACCTATGAACACCTGATTTTCGACAAAGGAGCTAAAAGTATACAACGGAAGAAAGAAAGCATCTTCAACAAATGGTGCTGGCATAACTGGATGTCAACCTGTAGAAGAATGAAAATAGATTCATATCTATCACCATGCACAAAACTCAAGTCCAAATGGATTAAAGACCTCAATATTAATCTGAACACACTGAACCTGATAGAAGAGAAAGTGGGAAGTAGTCTACAACACATAGGCATAGGAGACCACATTCTATGTATAACCCCAGTAGCACAGACAATAAGAGCAACATTGAATAAATGGGACCTTCTAAAACTGAGAAGCTTCTGTAAAGCAAAGGACACTGTCATTAAGACAAAAAGGCAACCTACTGACTGGGAGAAGATCTTCACCAACCCCGCAACAGACAAAGGTCTGATCTCCAAAATATATAAAGAACTCAAGAAACTAGACTTTAAAATGCTAATTAACCCAATTAAAAAATGGGGCACTGAAATGAACAGAGAATTCTCAACAGAAGAAGTTCAAATGGCCAAAAGACACTTAAGGTCATGCTCAACCTCCTTAGCGATCAGGGAAATGCAAATCAAAACAACTTTGAGTGCTTTTCTTAAAACTGCTTATAATTGCCTGCCTTGTGTCTTGCTTTTGATGTGAATCAACCTGTATGTCTTATATATTATACTATGTGGCGTTTAATGGTTTCGTGCATACTGATTATCTTTCTAAGATAGTGGATGCTATCTTGGCAATAAAGGAAGCAAAGCAGTCGGCAGTTTTCTTATTTCCTTTCTTTCCTTCCTTTCCCTTCCATCTTCCTTCCTTCCTTCCTTCCTTCCTTCCTTCCTTCCTTCCTTCCTTCCTTCCTTCCTTCCTTCCTTCCTCTCTGTCTTGTTTCTATTTTCTTTTTCTTCGCTTTTTTCGGGGGGGGGGAAGGGTTAGGGATTTACTGGCAACCTAAATTCCCAACTTCTTATACCAGGGTTTGAACATTACAACCTCCTCATTAGGATAGGAAAATTAGACATCAGATAGAACAGAGGAACCGTTTTCTTAACTCTGGCATGTGATCTTTTGGTTTAATATCGGCATGCAACCATAACCACAGCAAAATTCTCTTGTCTTTTCATTCAATGTGTCCTGACCCAGGAAGCTCTGGGTATACCTTGGATTCTTTTCCAGCCTCTTATCCACACTGAAAGAAGCAACATATTGAATGCAAACACCATTGCCTATAAAAATTTCCCCTAAGCTGTATGAACAAAGGTAATGGGAAATATTTTCTAATCTTTTGGCTCTCATTTCTTGCTAAAGTAGGAGAACTGAGTTCACTCTAAATAGTGTACAAAATCAATTATAGTTGGAAGAATGTGTCTAAGTTTGTGGATTCCCAGGAGCGGGAGTGAATTTTGCCTTCCAGCCAGAGCTATACTTTTCTGCAGATATGTTTAGGAAGATTCTGTGAACCGGTTTTGTTTTCCTTCCCCTTCACAGTCTTGGTGTGGGAACCAAGGACACCAAATTTACTGGGTATGGATTTCCCTTTCATTAACTCCACTAATAACTCAGAGACAATGTAAAGCCAATTTACCCTTATTTGAAACGTTCTTCATGTAGGGCATTGTCTTTAATATAATTTAATTTTTATTTTGTTACAGGTTTAACTGGTTAAGATGATGCTATATTTCCCTCAGCATCCACAGTGAGCCACACAGGAGAGAATGTCATGTCAAGAGAGGAGGCAGGCAATGGGTTGGTGGAGATGCCAGACAAGGAACAATGGTTACTGGCAATGGCAGGACCATAGGAAGTCTGGGGAGGATCCCACCCAGAGTTTCTGTGGGATGAGTTGCTGATAACATTTTCAATTTCAGATTTTTGAAAAGTAGAACTGTGAGAAAATAAACTACTCTTTTAAGTCTCTGTTTGTGCTATTGTGTTTTGGAGGCCCCAGAAAAGTGATCGTTTGGTATAAAGAAGCAGCCTAGCAATTGGGTTCTGCAGAATTATTTTTGACTTGATTTATAAATAGTAATAGCTGACCTTTATTGGAGCCCTGTGAGGCAGGCTTTTAACACATGGCATCTGGTTAAGCCTTTAGGACACTCCCAGGAGGTGCTAGTACATCATTATAGGTGAAGAAGCCGAATGGTTCAAGTTCCTTGGTACAGTTAAGACTGTTTATTCAGTTATGAACTTCTGAACTCTCCAGCCTTTCAAGACTAAGAAGTGACATTATTGTGTGTGTGTGTAGTTCTGAAAAAGTCAAGGATCTCTCCATAAGAATAATACATGTCAATGTGTGTGATTTCTGCATAAGTGTGTAACAATGCCCTTCTCATGCTAACGATAGAACAGAACTGAGTTTTAGATATCTGCTTAGATTTATCAGCTCTGAGATCTCCATATAAACCACTTATCCCTTCAGATCCATCTAATCTAGAAAATGAGGCTTGACTGCCAACCTCTCAGGATTATTGTGGCCACTTACAAAAGTATCCGTAAGCACTCACCTAGGTGGAGGCACTGACCAACATGGGGGTGGTGCACAGTGTTCTTCCTCTTTCCTCATTCACTCTGACTGTGTAACTCGGTCACTTTATTTTTTTTTATTTAATTTTGATAGTTTATTATTTGAGAATTTCATACATTTATACAATTATTTTTATAATAATCACCCACTCTGATTTCTCTCCCACTCTTTTTTCATCCTTAACATATGTCCCTTTCTCTTGTTTGTTACAGATCTGATTAAATTGTTTATATCTTCTTGGATGAATTTTGATAGGTCATATTTGTCTAGAAATTCACCAGTTCTTTTAGAGTTGCCCATTTATTGAATATATATTTTAATTAAGACCTAATAATTTTCTGAATTTCATTGATATGTTTAATGGTTCAATTTTCTTCTCTTTCTCTCTTTCTTTCTCATTTAGTGTATGTGTATGTTTGAATGTGTGTGAATGTGTGTGTATGAGAGTGTGTATGTGTGTATGAGTGTGTGTGCATCTGTGTGTGTGTGTGTGTGTGTGTGTGTGTGTGCACGCACATGTGTATCTGGTTGCATACATACCATGGTGCTTGTGTAGAGGTCAGAATAAAGTCCACCAGAGTCCATTCTCTTATTCTACCATATAGGTTCTGGGAAATGAGTAGGCAGAGTCAAGGAGACGCCATGTAGCTGCCAAAGGAGAAGGGCACACTAGAACCTAAAGAACCTTACTGGTAGGCCACAGTCTCATGGCGATACATAGATTAATAGAAATGGGTTAATTTAAGATGTAAGAGCTAGTTAGGAATGTGCTAGAGTCATTGGCTAAACAGTGTTGTAATTAATAGAGTTTCTGTGTTGTTATTTGGGTCTGGGCAGCTGGGAAACAAAATGCAGCCTCCAATTACACTTATACCTTAAATTAAGCTAAATTTATTAATCTACGTTCTACCATGTGGCTCAATTACCTCTTCGCTGTACCATATGTCTGACTTCTTCAGTATCTCACTGGCATCTTTCTCATGCCTAGATTCATCACAAGTTCCTCTCTCTTCCTGAAGTCCTACCTATTCTCTCCTGCCTAGCTATTGGCCATTCAGTTCTTAAGTAAACCAAGCACAGTGATGCATCTTCACACAGTGTAAACAAATATCATCTAACATCTTTCTGCCCATTCTGCTGTCCCTTACAAAGGGCTTTGCTCTGTATTTACTGAAAAAGAAATAAAGCCTTTTGCTGGAAAGGAATGAGGAGTTTTCCAGAAATCTTTAACAGAGCTTTATGTGGAAAGTTTTTCTTTTTTTTTTTTTTACTGACCCCCAAATGACTCAGAACAGCAAACATAACCACAGACAGACATTATTAAGCTATAGCTACATGTTGTTTCCAACATTTATTAAGACAAATGCTTGTATAAGATAACTTTCAACCTATTGCCAGTTTTTGGCCAATGATTCCACAATGCACATACACATTACTCTGGCTCAGGGGTATAAAAGAGTACATAATTTAAAATTAAAGCTATAGGTAAGTTTAGGTTATAGAAACTGATCACATGGCAAATCCAAGGCATTGTTCTCTTAAAGACAGATTAAAATTACATAGGCTGAATATACAGTAATATAGCAGCTTAAATGTATGGTCTCAAATGTTCCCAAGGAGTATTATTAACTTTGCTGTGAGGTCTTCAAAAAGTTTGGTCAAGGGATATTTTCACAAAATTGTACCACTGCCAACTTAGAAAAGATAACTTCGATTGAGAAGTTGCCTCCATTAGATTGGCCTGTAAGCATGTCTGTAGGGTTTATGCTTAACAGTTAATTCATGTAGGAGGACCCGACACATTGAGAACAGCACCATCCCCAGGCAGGGGGGCTTTGCCATCTAAGAAAAGTATTTGAGCAAGACAGAAAACAAGCCAGTAAGAAACATCTCTCTGTAGTCTCAGTTCATATCCAGGGTACCACCTTGGGTTCAGGCCTTGGTTTATGATCGGCTATAACCTATAAGCCAAATATATCCTTTCCTCCCCAAATTCCTTTTTGGTTAGAGTGTTTTACTAAAGCAACAAGAAAGTAAAAAAATACAGCCATCCTGGATGGGTTATTCCCTTAGTAAGTATGATATGCCCTTTTAAAAATCTTTTCTTGATGGTTTGGTTTGAAGTCTATTTTTGTCAGATTTAGAACACTGACACCTGCTTGTTTCTTGACACCATTGGCTTGGGATATTTTCTGTCCTCCTGTCCTCCAAAGGCAGTGTCTGTCTTCTGTGGTGAGGTGCCTTTCTTGGAGGCAGCAAATAGATGGGCTCATGCTTATTTAGTCAATTTTACTAGTCTATGCATTTTGGTTAGGGCATTGAGGCCTATGGGGTGAATTGTTGACAACACTGAGCTGAGTTGAAGATGAAGTTCTAACCCCTCTGGCTCCCAAAGTCTCCATCTGGTGCTGTATCTGAGTCATTTTAAATAAGTGGTTTTCATGGCATGTGACTTGTTCCCTAGGGAGAACATATCAGTATCTGAAAGGATCATTTTGTTTTTGTTCTGAAACTCAATGGTAATGTTAACATCTTTGGGCAGAATCCTCACATGCTGCTCAGTTTAGCAAAGGACATTCCACTCACGCAAAAGTCAGCACTATGGTTGAGAAACCATTCTTTAACAACACCAATATTAAATTATTGGAGGCACTATATGAACAAGTCATACTTTTTTTCCTGGCTCATTTCAATTTTTGTTTCCTAGTTCTTATAGATTATATTCAGTGCAACCATAAAATCAGTATGTTAAAGCCCTAATGTCTAGTGTCTTAGGACATCTTTGTCTTTTGAGATAGGCCTCTTACAGAGGTAATTAAGTTAAAAACAGGCTAGTGGCCCAATATGACTGATTTCTTTTGAAGAAGAAATCAGGGCACACAGATACTGAAGATACACATAAAGATAAAAGCCAATCATTCTGATTTGATACATGTGTTGAAAACCTAATTCTCAATGCAACCATGTTGGTAGGTAACCATGAGCACTCTGCCATTGTGGGTAGATGGATGAGTGGGTTAGGTATCACAGAAGTGGGTTTCTGGTGAAAGTGGGTTCATTCCCCTTTTTTGTCAAGTGCCCATGCTCTTTACCTTCCATCTTCCGCTGATGCATGCATTAAGAAGGAGCTGACAAATGCTGAATAGGGTCCAGTGGCATGGTTTGAACTTCCCAGCCTTTGGAACTGTGCACTGGTAAATTCACGTCATTTTATATATAACTCCTTCTCAGCATATTCTGTTACTACCATAAGGAACGGACAAAACAGAGTCTCAAGACACAGAGAGAAGGCAGGCCTTAGAAGAAACTAAACTGAACCTTTATCCCAGTCATCTGGCTTCTCAAACTGTGAGGCCAGAAGTAAACTCAGGGTAGGCACGTCCCTGGAGACCAGAGATGGTCATCCGGTGACCTGCTCTAGGGCTCTCCACCTCATTGCCTTGAGGCAGGGTCTTGCACAGAACCCTCTGTTCCTTCCTCCCTCCCTCTTCCATACCTCCTCCATACATGGAGATTTTAGGTATGTGTGCAGCCTGACCTGGCTTTTTACCTAGCTTCTGGGGATTTCCACAGGTCGTCTTACTTCCGCAGTGTTCTTACCTGCTGGGCTAACTCTGTAGACCCCGCAGCCAGTTGAGGATCACCACTGTGGCCCTTGTGTGGCCTCTGCACAACCCAGCTACTATGAATCTTAAGAGCAACTTGAGGGACTTTTAACACTCCCTTTAGGGACAATATTGATATGTGAAAACACAGCATAGCGCCATTGTTTTCTTGTCTCTAAAGCTACAAATAGCTTATTTTTTTAAGTTCAGAATTTTTATTTTAAAATAAACACAGATATTATATGCTCAGAATGGTAAAAAAATGACAAATGGTTATAAAACTACAAAATTCAGGAAAATGTTAAAAAGTAGAAAATAAAATTATTCATAATTTATTTTTCACAGTGAAAATTTCTGTTTTACTTTCTCTTTTCGGATGTGTTGACTTTTTTCTATAGAGAGCTCTAATGCAAATATTTATTTCTGAATAGGGTTTGTTTGGGAGTGCTGTTTTAAATATTTATTTTGCATCCATTTTTATTTTATGTGCATAGATATTTTGCCTCTATGTTTGTTTGTGTAGCATGTGAGTGCCTGGTGCCCTTAGAAGTTAGAAAGTCAAGAGATCCCTGGAACTGGAGTTGCAGATGGTTGAGAACTGCCATGTGGATGCTGGGAACTAAACCTTGGACCTCTGGAAGAGCAGCAGTGCTCTTAATCACCAAGCCATCTTTCTAGCTCAGGATCTGGATCCTGAGCTAAAATGATGTCCCATTTCCTTCCCAACTGAAATTTCTGGTGAAGGATGAGCACATAGGCTTATAGAATAAGTAACCACCTTTGGGGTGGCAGATGTTGGTTCTAAATGACAGATACTTCCTGAAGTCATGTGTGCACTTGGATGGTGCTCTAAAGTCCGGGGTGAAATTATTGACTCATTCCTTCTACTGTAAGATCTGAATTCCATGTGTTCTTCTGTTCCATATTTCAGGGAATCACTTTGCACAGGCCAGTGCATGTGACAGGAAATAGTGCCATTTTCTTTTTTAAACTCAGTGACAGGAGGGAGGGGTCAAGGAACCAAAGCCTATATTATCAAGCTTACCAGGTGCGTCATTCTAAAACCACTTTGCCAAAGACATCATAATGCTCATCACTGAAGGAAGTCAGGACAGGAACTCAAACAGGGCAGGTACCTGGAGGCAGGAGGTGACCGAGAGGCCATGGAGGAGTGCTGCTTACTGGCTTGCTCCCCATGGCTTGCTCACCTGCTTTCTTATAGCACCCAGGATCACCAGCCCAGGCTGGGCCCTTCCCCATCAATCGCTAATTAAGAAAATTCCCTACAGGCTACCCCTGCTGATCTGTAGTCTGGAGCAAGTATCTTGCCTTCCAGTGCTTCTGCTTCTAGAGAACCTCCTGTTGGAAAGCTACTAGGAGGATGTAGGATACTGGCGACAGTGGCTAGCACATTACAAGGGCTTAGGGATCACTGCTTGTCATTGCTGTTATCATTTAATAATTTTTATTGACAGTTAAAAGTCTAACTCATCCTTGCTCATGCTCTCTCTCCTTCTGCTCCTGATTTAAACCTTGAGATTTCAGTCCGGTGCTCCAATGTGGGTCTCTGTCTCCGTCTCCTTTCATCGCCTGATGAAGGTTAATCTTTGGATTCACTTTCTTATTTAGTTTCTCTAGGATCAAGAATTATAGGCTCAATGTCCTACATCCCATGTTCCTCTTTTTGGGTCTGGCTTACCTCACTCAGGATAGTGTTTTCTATTTCCATCCATTTGTACGAGCAAGGAACTCAGGACTGCGAGGGGTGCACCCACACACTGAGACAATGGGGATGTTCTATCAGGAACCCACTAAGGCCAGCTGGCCTGGGTCTGAAAAAGCATGGGATAAAAACCAGACTTGCTGAACATAGCGGACAATGAGGACTACTGAGAACTC
>NC_022015.1:50798654-50803724 GCF_000317375.1 Microtus ochrogaster | reverse complement strand
GGGAGGGGGACTTGATCAGGGGAGGGGGAGGGAAATGGGAGGCGGTGGCGGGGAGGAGGCAGAAATCTTTAATAAATAAATAAATGTAAAAAAAAGTCTGACTCATCATAACCTGTCAATACCTTGTTCTTATTCCTCCTTGGACTTGTCTTGGTCTTTTCTCCAAATGTTTTAATCATTGAACTTACTGGAGTGGATACATATGACCATTCTGTAAGCACCATCAACCTTTGAAGTTATCAAGTGCATGCACGCACAGGCGCACACACGCACACACAGAAATTATCAATCACACACAGAAGTTATCAAGCATACACACATAGAGACAGAGATAGAGACAAAGAGACAGTGAGACAGAGACAGACGCACAGAAAGGTTGTCACCTACAACTATCTACAAGATCAAATGAATTTCCACTTAAATCACATCTTCTAACCTTGCATGTTCAAGAAGGAGCAAAGGATGTGTGACAATAATAGAAGCTATCATATCATATCAAAATCCAAAATGTTGGATTTTGGGGGTTCAGGTTGCACTCCACAGTTTAGGATGCTCTGAAATTCGTTATCTACCTCAGACTGTTATTCTGGGACATACTGTACTTCAGTATGTCAAGCAATGAGATTACAGTCCTGCATCACCATGTCTGGCTTTGGAATATATTTGATAATGTATTGGTACTTAACAAAAAGAATAAACGATGGTGGATCTTCATAGTGAATGTCGCTCACATGTCTATACTGTGTCTCATGTATGATGAGAATTGTAGTCAGAGGCAGCCAGTCAGACCTGAGCCTGCTAAGCCTACATGGTTCACAGTTGTTCTTCTCCTAAGCACTGTCAAAAGGATTTCATTGGGCGTTGTTTCAGAAATAGAATTTGTGATAGATTGCACAAGTGCTGGTCTGGTTTCTCTTTTATTTAAAATAACTTTTATTCAATTTCTGCCATGGACCAGTTGCTTTCACAAATGCCATTCTTCTATATAACCTATGAAAAGAAAATTAGGTATGCAAATTAAAGCTGTAAAAAGACACAGAGGAAAATATTTGGGTCTCTCGCAGAGATCATGTTACTTTTATATTACTTAAACCCACTTAAAATGTATTGCATTTATGTTGTATTTTCAGATTTGGTTTTATCAAATAATCTCTGGAGATAGTTCTTTAGAGTACTGTGCATCTGGATTTGGATATTTTAGCAATATTTTAGCAGCCACCTTTCCATGGCTGTGTTAAAATACTGTGACCAAAGCAGTTTGTGGAAGAAAGAATTCATTTGGGTTTGAAGGTTAGAATCCACAGTGACAGAGCAAAGGTATGGGAAGCAGGAATGGTAGGCGGGAATGGGAAACTGAAGCCTCATTTCTTGAACTGCAAGCTTGAAGCAGACAGTGGGAACTTGAAACTCTCTAAGCCTTTCCCCAGTGATGTACTGCCTTCACAAGGCCACATATCCTAAACCTCCCAAATAGTCATCAACTAGAGACCAAATGTTCCAGATGTCCAAGACTATGGGGGGGGCACTTATCCTTCAGACCACCACAGAAACATTGTACAGACAGATTTAAGAGCTGGTTTCTACCACTTATGAACCAAGCCTTATTTCACTATTAATGTCCGGAATAATAATCCTTGCTTTCCGAGTTGTTGTGAGGATTATGACACATAATGCACATAAAAACACCTGGTGAAGTGATAGCCAAACATTATTAATAACCAAAGATTTAGGATATCACCACTCAAACAGGCTACCCTAGTCAAACACTTCATATATCTCTGACCTTTGTGACTCATTAAATAACAAGGGATATCTCATTAGTCATTGGACACCACACTCACATCAAGCAGCTTGGCTTTGGAGAGATCAATGAATAATAAGGGTATAAGTGTGCATACAGATAGACTACCAATAACATAGAAAACTGTATTTGCTAATAAAATGGTAAAAAAAAAAAAGTAAGAAGAAAGGTCCTGATATTGCAAAGACCTTTTCCAAGTCCGTGTTGGCTCAGCATCCTGATAGCTTTAAATTATTACCTTCTTCACAGTAGTAAATGCACAACAACACAGATGCCTTCCAGGTATTACACACTTTCTAATTATTCCAAATATTAAAAATGTCCCAATTAAATTTGTGAAAAAAAGCGATACACAGTAGTTTAAAAATAACACCCACATCAGTCCTTGCGTTATTTCACTTCCCAGATGCTGCCAAATCAAACTGTTAGCCATGCTGTGTTCTGTCCTGGGGGACCCAGGCACAATCCACCCTGAAGCTCTTCCAGATGGAGTGTTAACCAAGGGTCACAGTAATGTCATCAAGGTCACTGTTTGCTCCCCTTCCATCAACTAAATCAAGTTTACAAGAACATAGTCATTTTCTGATGTATGTTTCTGACTTTTCCTATGGTTAGAAACCTTTATTGTTAGTTCAGATTCAACTAGATAAGCAGCACCCCAGCCCCCATATGCCTCTTAGAAAAATATTTCATTTTTTTATTTATGATTGTTTTGTTTTGCATACATGTATGTTGATCACATGTGTGCTTGATGCCCACAGAGGCTAAAAGAGGGTTCTGGATCCCCTATAGCAGGTGTTACAGACAACTGGGAGCCACTATTTTGATATTCAGAGCTGAACCCAGGTTTTCTTTAAGAGCAGCAACTGCTCTTAACCCCTGACCCATCTCCTCAGCCTTTATTTCTGTGTGTATGTGTGTTTTGATTTTGTTCATTATGACAGGGTATCTCTGTGTAGGCCTGGCTGATTTGGAACCCTTTAAAAAGATCAAGATAGTCTTACCATCAGAGACATCCACCTACATCTGCCCCTGGGGTGCTGGGATTAAAAACTTTCACCATTCACCACCATACCTGGTCTAAAAACTTCCTCCTTTTATTACCTCAAAAGTCAACTAGTGAGTAAGATTAATCACATCCACAAAAATCTGTTTTTCCGTGTAATATATCTGTGTTAGCTACCTTATACCTGACAAAAACAAGGAAGGCACAGTTTCTTTTGACATAGTTTGAGGGTACTGTCCATCAGGACGGAGAAAACATGGTAGCAGAGCAGGAGACAGCTAGCTAGCTAGTTGTATTGTGTCCACAGTCAGGAATCAGAGAGATGAGCAATGGCGCTCAGTTTGCTGTTTCCTTTTTGCTCAGTGCATGACCCCAGCCCACGAAATGTTGCCTCCCACATTCAAGGATGTTTCTTTTCTACTCAGTTAAACCTCTGTGGAAATACCTTCGTAGACATATGTAGATGCACATTCTGTGGTGATTTGACATGGACGTAACCATCATAGTGATATAAACAAGACATGACATTTGGGGACAAGGGATGATATCCTGCCCACTAGAGTCTTTAGACAGCCACAGAACTTCTGTCTAGCTGAAAACTTGTCTTTCCTTCCATGATGTTCAGGTGATAGTTCTCAGTTCTTGGCCTTTCTTGGAACTCACTCTTGTAGACCAGGTTGGCCTCAAACTCACAGAGATCCACCTGCCTCTTCCTCTCCCGAATGCTGGGAGTGCACCACCACTGCCAGGCTAGTACTTGGCCTTTTAAATTGTTCTTTTTAAAGTATTTATGGTAACTGAAAATTTTCTCGATTGATGCCAGTTTATATTGCCTTCCTTCCTTTCTAAATGACAAATATTGTTATTGTCTCTAAGCTAGTTATCTTTTGAAGACAAAATGTTAGATGTGGAAGTGTAGATCAAGAACGTGTACATCTAAAGTGTCAGTTACAGATCAATGTAAGGTGGGCCACGGGAGCTTAGCTAGCCCATTGAATTATCCCCTATGCTGCTGGCTTAGCCTTGGATAAGAGCAGACCTGAGGGTAGTGTGTCTGAAGAGGGTTTTCCTGCTTAAGTACACAGTCATATGAAACTTTGCACTAAACCTCCACCATACAGGTCATTTCTGGGTAGTTTTTGTCCCAAGTTTATTCAAGGGTTTTCAGAATTAAGAACCTCTTGCTGCTTAAGGTATCTTAAAGAAATGGTGATACACGGATACAACGTCTGCCAAAACAAAACAAAACAAAACAAAAAATAAAAACAAAAACTTGTCTCTAAGACAGATATTCAGATATTTCTGGGTAATTGGTTTGACTCTTAATTCCAACACTAAGAAGGCAGAAGCAAGCAGGTTTTATGGCCAGCCTGGTCTATATCGTGAGTTCCAGGATAGCCAGAAGTACATAATGAGACCCTGTTTTTGAAACAAACATACAAACAAAAAGAACAATATCAAAAATTTACTTTCTCAATTATTATCCTAAACGCTGTCAAATAATGAGTTCCCCTTTGTTCTGAGGAACGAACTTGCTTTTTGCTAAAATGACCCACGGTCTCTTCTTTGTGATCAGCCTCTCCCAGGTGGGGCTAAAGTTCTTCCTGTTCTGGAAACCTCCATACCAGGATCTACAAAGTGATGGAGGGTCGTAGTTAAGCCACATATGTGCCTAAGCAGACATATGATGACATAGGAAGTTAATTTCCATACAAAGTTGGGAGGACAGACTGGGGACACAACAGGAACCAGAAGGTGTTTTCCAAAAGACTCAATGGGCAGATAAATCCACCCTCCCCAGTCAATACTTTCCAGAGCTCGTGGAGAAAAATTAATGGTTTAGGGTACCATTGCTTTCCAGACTTACTGCTTATAGTTAAAGCCTGTGAGAAGTTCCCCACAATGCTTCAAAAAGCCCCTGTGCACGGTCATCAGCTTGTTTATAAATGTCAGGACACAATGATATTTCCTTCTCTGTTTTTGTCAGGAGAGACAAATGGACAAATACGTTCAAATAGGGGGAAGTTCCCTCTTTGACTCCCCCTCCCTGGCCACTGAAAGGTTAAACCTCTTGGTGCTGGCTAAGCAGTTTGATGACACCACTTCTTTTCCGATGCTAATGTGCACAGCACTAAGCTGCAGTCTCTTGGTAGGCACTATGTTGACGAAACTCATAGAAGGGCATGGTCGGTGCACCCAGGAGGTAACTTAGAAAGGCATTCTACCTAGGGCTGAAACTTTCTTTCTTAATTAAAAAGTTGAA
>NC_022015.1:50793175-50798554 GCF_000317375.1 Microtus ochrogaster | reverse complement strand
AACTCATAGAAGGGCATGGTCGGTGCACCCAGGAGGTAACTTAGAAAGGCATTCTACCTAGGGCTGAAACTTTCTTTCTTAATTAAAAAGTTGAAATGAAAATATCATTACATTGCTCCCCCTTCTCATTCTTTCCTCCCTCCAGCCTTTGCCTTGCACCCCTACTTTGTTCTTCTCTTCAGTGCATTACCAGTGGAGCTGTTCTTACAATGGAGGCTCCAGCGATGGGGCCTGTGCAGGCAGCGCAGAGTGATTTATGCCATGAGTTAATTCTGAAATGCTTTTTTCTTCTAAGGGTTCCTATAATCCCTTTCTCCTACACAGAGAAAACAACTAGACTCTTTGTTGATTTGATGATCTCCTCACTGACAACCAGGCAGGGAGGGATGGGGGAGTAACTCAGGGAATTTACAAAGGCGGGCCAAAGAAATTTAATTTCAGTTGAAAAGTCCAGGAATGCAACTCCCCCTTGCCTGTGGCAAGTCCAGAGAGGTGTGTGAGCTGTGTCCTAGTTGCAAGTGTCTTCCCCTCATGGCACAGCCTTGCTGAGGAGGTGAAGGGGTTGGAAGTGGATGTAAGCAGAAGGGCAAACAGCATGACTGGATACTTTTTTAAAAATTTTTTTTTATTTATTTATTTATTATGTATACAATATTCTGTCTGTGTGTATGCCTGCAGGCCAGAAGAGGGCACCAGACCCCATTACAGATGGTTGTGAGCCACCATGTGGTTGCTGGGAATTGAACTCAGGACCTTTGGAAGAGCAGGTAATGCTCTTAACTTTAATAATCATCTAAAACCAGACTGCTTCTCCGTGGACCAAGTATGGTACTGCCACTTGGCTTTCTTGGCTCTTTTGCTTCCTACCAGTCCTTGTCAGTTTGTTTATTTGCTTACTATATAAACACACATATATTTTGTATATGGTGTTATGTGTGTATGTCTGGAGCCAGAGGTGGATGGGTGTCTTTCTCAGCTACTATTCTCCGCCTTAGTTTCTGAGATGGGTTCTCCAGATGAATCTGAAGTTTACCAATGCAGATAGGCCAGTCTCTGTACCCTTCAATGCTAGGACTATAGACATTGGTACCAGGGACCTGAACGCAGTTCTTCACGCTAGTGCTAATGCTTCATGTACTAAACCATGTACTTATTTTTTTCTTGAAACAGTCTTCCCATATGGTCTATGCTGGCCTGAAGTTCATGACTTTTTGACCCTAACTTTTACTATGCTGCTATTACAGAAGGGAGCCACCATGGCTACCTCTGTTGGTATTTTTTAAAATACAAACAAACAAACAAACAAACAAACAACGCAAACCACATCTGTCTATGTGTGTAGACGTGTGCCACAGCATCCCTGTTGGGGACAGCGGACAAATCACACTTCTCAGTTCTCTCCTGCCATGCTGGTTCTGGTCACCAGAATTCAGGTCACCAGAAACTTTGCCCTGCTCAGTCATCTCACCAGTCCTATTAATACTTATTTACAAGGACGTTTATTCTAAAATTCTTCGTTTGTATAGTTCCAGTGTGGACATTTGATCTCTGCCCACTAGTGTAGACTTCTCTAGGTTGTCTTCCTTACTTTCTCTCTTCCCTACCTCTTTTCTCATGTCAAGCCTAATCCCTAGGCAAAACTGTGAAATCTCACTGCTCCAGAGTCCTCCGGGCCTGAATCTGCTGTCCTCTGCAGTTTTCTGTTTTTTATTCTTCAGGGATTATTATCATGTTTTTCCATCAGAATGATAAACATTGTGACTCATTTGCTCCACTACTGTTTTTCTAAGATGGTCTCCTTCTTAATCATTCCCAAAGTGTTCAGATAAATGAATGAAACATCAAAGTGAATTTTAAGGGGGGACTTGAGGATGGATCTTCCAGGGACTCTGCCCCATGGGTCCGGGCCTGCTTCCCTTGTCCTTCAAAGAGCATCTGAAACAATGCGAAGCTTTGAGAAACCCGTAACTTCCTCTTTCAGGGCCGTCCGGGTACTCAGAACCTCCTGAAAGGAAGGAAACATCTGGGTAACAAATATGGAAGCAATAAAGTTGGACCACGCATCCTAGCAGACCCAGAGAGGCAGGCGTGACTGGAACAGAGCTGTTTATCTCCTCAGACCTGTGCCAGGCCCATAGTAGTTCTCACAGTGAGAACCTGATAGGACTGGTTTGTAAAAGCCAAGATCTGCTGGGATGCAAGGCCATTGTCTCACAAAGTGGAGACTTAGGCTGCTAACACAGAGAACCTGACAGAAGTTGCCCAGGTATTGTGAATATTCATTGGCACTCTTAGGCTCTGATAGCAGGGAAATTGCTTCAGTTGTGTTCAATGCCTTCAGAGATTCTACACTGACCTTCAAAACTATTTAACACTGTTTCCAGCCCCAGCCTCTCAGAGGAGCAATACCCTCCCTTAAACTTCCCCTAAACCCTGTCCTATGAGAGTCACCCCACCACACTGCCCTGTAATGGGTCTTTCATCTGTCTCTCTCTTTGGCTTGCTGCAGCATAAAGAATTTGATTATGCGCTTAGACTGTACACTGAGCTAAACACATGCACATCACAGACTGGATGCCCAGCAAACGCTTCTTGACTGAATGACTATAAGAATGATATCATTTAGGAAAGCAGGCAATGGAAAACTTAGGCTATTGCAGGTCTAGACTCCACACACACACACACACACACACACACACACACACACACACAAATCATCTTTGAATTTAGACTGTGTTTGAAGGCCTTGGCATTAACAGAAACCAACAAGGTTATAGAGCCGCCTTCTCAGTGGATGGAACTGAAGGAGGACAGAGAAGCTGACTCATTCCTTTGAGCTGACACAGTGCACAAATCACTCCAGACAATGAGGAGAAAGGACACAGCCACCCATGGAAATGAGTGTGACAAAAGGGGACTTAGCAGATGCCCTCCCTCTGGTCCTGACCTTGCCCTGTGTCTCCATCTGGATGTAATCAGCTAGGCTGTGTATCTGTGGCCTTTGTGCTGGGTGCCTCCACCTTCTTCAGGAAAATATAACCTGGTAGAAACACAGGGGCAGGTTTTGGCACGTGCTGCTATATGAGAGACATCAGAGGGCAGGGTGGAAGTTTACTGTAGGGCCCAAAGTGCCAACTCAGACCCGGAACCTGGATGCAGGAGCTGCAACACAGGTCACTGAGGAATGCTGTTTACTGGCTCGCTCCCACAGGCATGCTTGCTGGCCACTCTGGTTGGGGGGCACACTCTCAGTTGAGACAACCTTCACAAATGACTCTGGCTTGTGTCAAGTTGACAAACACAAACAAATGAACAAACCAGGGCATCCAGACTTTTTCGATGAACTTGTTAGAACCCTGAGAGCCCCAGAAGGATATTACGGTAAGTCCCAGAGCTGAAAGACTGAAGTTTTGGGGGTGTAACCTACAGATAACCATCACTACAGATAGTACGAGGGATGTAGACAACAGCATGCCAGAGCCTCACCGCCTCAACCATTCCCTTATATTTGGGGCCCTGAAAATGGGATCTTCCACATCCCGGCGTGGGCCTTCCCTTTTAATTTCCTAGCCTAAGTATCAACTCTATCTATAAATACCTTGAGATACATCCAGAAGTGAGCTCTCCCTGGGTGCCAGGCAATCCCTCAATCCAGTGTACATGACAGAATATTATTAACCAGCAGTGTCACTTAGATTCTGCTGGGGTTTGCTGTGTGATGGCTGATCCGGGTGGCTCTCTGACCTATATGATCATCGAGGGTCACTGGTTCCATTCTGGAACGCTCTAATCCTATCATACCCTGAACTCTGCCTTTGGTATGTCTCTGTCCTCCCTGACATGTCTGTGCGGTGTCAACGGGACAGAGGCATACACTGTGGCTTTCTGGCTCCTCTTAGGACAGTCTACCTGCAGTAGGTCACAGGCGCTGGTGTGCAGAACAACGGACAGTACTTGGCAGTGGGTCCAGCGTTTCTCGTTCGCAGTATCTGCAGACTTTACGCTAAAAGCATCATTGCTTGACATCTCAGTCTAGGCTGTGACAGCATCAGACATTCAAAGACGGAAAGAGGTACCTTATAGGAGTGATGAAAATATCCCCAGGACGACACATAATAGAGAAAGTGGCATCATAGTTATATAGTGATAATTTTTAGTATTTCTTAACTTTACTTTAGTAAAATTTAATTTTGAGCTTAATTTAATTCTTAATAATTACTGTTTAACTAGTTTGAAAAATCTTAGTTTTTCTCCCTCCATCCTATTCACCCCCCCCCCTTACACCTTCTCCACTTCTGTCTTTTTCTTCGTTCTTTCCCCGCCCCCATCTTCTTCTTGTGCTGACAGCTGCACTTATGGCCTTGTGCACACTTTCATGTATTTTACTACAGAACAATACCCACATCCCCCAACTTTCTGACACTCTCCTAGTTATCTGAGCCAGGGGACTCTGGCTTCTACGGACTGTAGCTAGGCTACCTTTCCAAGACAGCTGCTGGTCGTCACACCCTCAACTAAATTCCACATGCCTTTTCAGGGACAGATTGGAAGATAAATTTAGGTCCACCCTCTACAGCACACAAGGTGATGCAGAGGCAACCAGTGACAAAGCTCCAAAGAAGTGGGGCAGACGCTTCTCTGCCTGCAGCATTAACTTTGACCCACATACCTTACTTTCCCCCTGGTGCAGTCCTTCAAATGAGGCAAGATACCCAAATCCCCTAAACTCCTGAAGCAAGTTCACTCAGTGGTCAATTCACAGACATTTGGTTTCAGATGAAAAAAAAAAATCAAACAAATTTACTCCTTTTATTTTAGCAGATTAGGTCTTGTTGTCGTTTGCTTGTTTGTCTTTTACACAGCATTTGAAGAACAGGAAGTTTGTAGCCGGAGGAACTGGGCTCTTGTCTTGGTCTTCACTTTGGCATGCCCTTCCTGCGACACACCTGTTGAGTCATTTTATCTGCTCCCCACGGCCCTTTCTTCCCCAGCACCTTCCTATTCCCTTCTCCTTCGCCGGTTCCCAGTCTGCCCCATCTCGTAGGCATGCCATAGGTTCACTGGAGACACATAGATCACCGTGCCTGGGCTGGAGCTCTGCCACTGGGTGCTCTTTGCCCTTAAGGGTTAACCTTAGGAAGCAAACAGACAAAATAGAGGAGGCTAGCGAAAGTAACACGCCTGAGGAATTCTGGAAACACAGTCCATAGAGTGCTGGTATCTGTTTATACAGTCAGCCCACAGTCCGAATCTTAGGGGTGTTATTACTTGTTTAATGCTGTGCTAATACTCAAACCCAGGACCTGTGCATGCTGGGAAAGCGCTCTACCATTGAGTTATAATCTCTAGCCCTCTATTCTTTTAAGATGGCATCATATA
>NC_022015.1:50777636-50791960 GCF_000317375.1 Microtus ochrogaster | reverse complement strand
AATACAGGAAGAGTCCAGGACTCCCGGGCTGGTGGGAATGAACCATTCACCTATCCCTTCAGCCTGAAAACTTCGAGTATGTGAGACAGGAATCAGGCATCAGCTGCATCTCTGGGGAAGATCTTCCCAAGAGCTGGAGTCGGCCTCAGTTTTCTAGGTCCTAGGCAACTCTGCCCATCAGAATGACTTCTAGCAGTGAGGAAGCTTCTAAGATAGTCAAAAACATTCAACAACAAAATGGCTGCTCCCTGTGAAATGAAGTATGTGAATTTGAGATAAACCTAGAATGTAACTCACGCTGTGAAAGAACTGTCTCAGATAGCTGTCCCCCAGCCTAGTTTTACTTTCTTATTTTTGATATGGTTCCCACTAAGTTGCCCAAGCTAGCCTTACACTGACCTTGTGGCCCAGGCAGCCCTTGAACTTGTGATTTTCCTGCCTCAGCATCCAAGTAGCTGGGATGACAGCCGGAGTGCCTGGATGTGGCATGAGTTTAGACCTGGGAGAGCAGGGCCCGACACCTGGCTTGCGCCCATGGTTTGCCGTCTTGATTCAGTAACCGAACTTTTCAGTCCTTTGATGTTGAAAGTAAGAAAATCACTGGGACCGTAGAAGAATCAATTGGGGTGATGTCTATAAATCACGTAGAAAAACAGCAGCACAAAGTAAATAATAAATAAAAAATATTTAACCTCCCATTTTTCCTGTTTCTCCTTCTCTTACATTTTTATAATCTTTTAAAATACTATACTGCAAAATTTAAAATTGTCATTAAAAAGTAACTTCTTTGAAAAAAGAATATTTCTTTGTTATTGAAAAGTAACTTTTTTGAAAAAAAGAATGTTTTTATTAAAGGTTTCAAATTATATAAAATAACATGTACATTTTTTATGTCACCTTAATCCCATTTTCTGTTCCTACCAGTTTTGAATTTTAAATATCTTGGAGTCATACCTATTTGTCCAAATAGTCTTTTATACTTTTTGTCTTAGTGTGTTAAAGTTGTGTCTCTTTTGGGCCAAAAATTTATCCTACTAAAACCGTCATACTATCTCTGTTTCCCAAGTAATTATTTTTTTAACCCCTCTTTTGGTCAACTTAATAATTTCAAATAATAAATAACATATTACCTAGGTTGGGTGCTGTATGTAACACTTGAATCCTTAACCTGGAGGTCATTGTCAGACCAATTTTTCCCCTCAGCTTTTTCCATCCTTTTATTTCCTAACTTCTGTCAGTTTATTATGCTTGAGGTAGGTAAAGATGGCTCTCTTTAATAGCTATAAGTAAACTTTGGGAATTTTTGCAATAACTAAGATCAACAATTAATAAATGTGACCTCATAAACCTGAAAAGCTTCTGTAAGTCAAAGGACACTGTCAATAGGACAAAATGGCAGCCTAGAGACTGGGAAAAGAGCTTCATCAACCCCACATCTGACAGAGGGCTAATTTGCAAAATACATAAAGAACTCAAGAAACTAGACATCAAAATCCTAATTGCATTTTTTAAAGCAAGTAAGTTCAATTAGGGTTACTAGCTAGCTGTGTGGGTGCTTATTTACAGCAGCAATATACCAGTAGCCATGTCAGCAAAGGTGACTGATGCCACCTCTGGCCACTCCCCTTTCTGTTTCTTGCTGGCCGAACACTTTTAAAACTGCTGTCTATCATCTGACTCTTGGGGAAGTGGCTCGGTGGTTAAAAGCACTTGCTGCTCGTACAGATGACCCAGGATTGAGACTCAGAACCCACTTGGTGGTTCACAACTGTCTGTAACCCCAGTTCCAGGGTACCCAATAGCCTTTTCTGACCTCTTTGGGCACCAAGCACACATGTGATACAATACATACATGCAGACAAAACACTCATATATAAAATGAATAAATCTAATAAAATTTAAGAGAGAACTCCATCATCTCTCTGTCATCCTTTGCGTTACCATGGTTTTGCTGAGGGTCTTGGTGGCAGCAAAGTTAGGCTACTGGATACAATCTACTGTTGACCTTTCCCCAAATCCACCTTATAGTGTTTTATTTAAATGTTTTTATTGTTTTAAGATGTCTTGGATGAAGAGGGTAAATATCTTAGTCTGAACAAGGGTGACACGTTAATACTTTTTAATGTTTCTTGTCACCCATCACCATGAATATTTTTCTGAAATATTAGTTCAGATGAAATTGCACAAAAATTTTATAATATCCCCTGGGCTGAGCATTGAAGTTGGTAAAACACTACCAGCACACTGAAGGTGTTCTGTGCCAGGCCACAACTGTCTCGTTCTGGTTTTTCAACTTAATCAAGAACAAAGACATTCTTTGTGACTAGGCCCTTTGTTTTTGCTTTTGAGTAAGCCCCGGGAAAGAGCAGCCACACACATTTATGGGGCTTTATAAATCAGTAATATTAAAAGCAACATTGTCTATTACCACTTGAGGTGTTGGGAGGATGGGATTCAGCTGGAGTCCTTGCCTCTCCCTGTCTGGTTCTGGGTTACAATCCTTGAAAGTGTTAAAAATTAACTTTCCCTTTGGATGCTCATTTTCTCATTTATGGAGCATTGCTCCTACATACTAAATGCTTTGAGATGAACATTCCTGGATTCCTCTTTTGCTATGGTATGTGATAAGCTACAGCAGATTAAAATTTCCTGTTTGCCTCTTATAAAATGAGCTATGTTATTTTTATAAAATATCTTTTAATTTAATTTATTTTTATTATTTTCATTGAGCTATATAATTTCCCTACTTTCTTCCCTTCCTCCCTCCTTCCCTTCCACCCTCTCCCATGATCCCCATGCTCCCAAATTACTCAGGAGATCTTAGCTTTTGCTACTTCCCATGTAGATTAGATCCATATATGTCTTTCTTAGGGTCTTCTTGCTTGTCTAGGTTCTGCTGTCTATGTTATTTACATAAAATTTGCTCGTGTGATGCCATAGTGCTAGGTGAAACCTGGGTTTAGTATTGGCACTCCTGCTTCTGGGGTGTGTGGCGCCTTGGTTTTCCTGAGGTTCTCACCCTCATTTTCATATTCAGCGAGTCTCACGCTTCCTCACTAATGGTGGGGATAACACCTACTTGGGTGGGAGTGACAAAAACTCCAGTTAATAAGGAATAAATCCTGGTGTGCCTCTCTGATTGCTACATGCTGTGCAAATGTAAACAGCACTCCACAAAGAGCGCTTCAGTTCGTTGGAGAAGCACCCATTGGGCAAAGTACTTCTTTGACTAAATAGCAGCCCTGGGGACTCATGCTCTCTACCTCCCAAGCACATCAGAAGGAAGGCACTTATTAGGTCTTCTGTGCACACCTCTGGCTGGGTGAGAGTTAAGATTTTGGCCTATGATAGGTTCTAATCTTCCCAAAGCCTCTGCTGACGAGTCTCCTGATCTCAAAGTTCAGGCTACGCAAGCTGCTGCATCCGACTGCTCACCTTATGAGGTTTTTACATTTAGGAGTTTGTTGACATGTGCCTGCCTCAACAGTCACATGTCTCAAAGGTAATACTTTTTTTTTTTTTTTCTTAGAGAATGCTCTGCCATGTCAAGGATCTCGGGCATCTTAATGGATGTAATTCCCGGCCTTTCAGAAGGAATTCCCTCTGAACTTTCCTTGTCTGTTCTGGGCTTGGATGTCTGACACTGAAGAGATTTAACACCTAATGTCAGTGACAGACAGACTCAAAGCCATTCTCAAGGGTTCTTCTTTTATTTCTAAAATACCTTTTGACCACTGGAAAGCCCGCTGAACTTGCCTTTTGTTTCTTTTAGTGTGTTCACAGCAGAAGTGGGGAGGGAAAGGCTATCACAGCTACAGCTTTTTCCTTTCCTTTCTTCTTATCCTTCTTCTTGAAAGACTCCTTTGTTCCACCTCCAGTTGCTGGTCTGGAGAAAGTTACAAAAGATCAAGGGAGAGAGAAAAGGCTGGTTACTTTTGTGCCTGGCAGGCTGTGGCTACAGAGGCATTTAGTTTATAGATTGGTGGAAGCAGATATCTTGCAGCCTAAAGGCTTTATTACGGCTATGCTATTGTTGCCCCGTGCTCTAGTCGACTGGGAGTTAAGGCTTTGCTTGACTTAAACTGACTCTAGAAACACACACTGCCATCGTTGGCCGGCAGCTGTGCTTGGATTAATTAGGGTAAGTGGAAAACGGGATCAGCTGTTTTCACTACCTCTTTCACACCACAGTCTCCAACCTGCCTTTTTATTTACGGAGTGTTTTCTCTGGGAGATAAAACAACAAATCAGGGGAGAGGAAGGGTGATGACGTACTTAGATACTTAGATTTATTGATTGGCTGATGTTGCTTGGCTTAGGGGTTTTCGTCTTCTGGTCTTAATTAAAAATTATTCGTTTTCATTTTAGTTAATTAACTGATGGGGGGCAGACACGTGCCACACAGTGCTTGTGAAGATCAGGGGGCAGATTCGGGAGTCACGTTTTTCTCCTTCCTACTTGAGCCTCTCGGTTGTTTCTCCAGCGCTGAGTACTCCAGGCCACCTGGCCCATGAGCATCAGTGCAGTTCTTTAGTCTCCCCTATCCCTGTAAGGATGCTGGGATTACAGATGTGCATCGCCACATCAAGCTTCTTACCTGGGTTGCAGGGATTGAACTCCTGTCATCAAGACTGTGCTTCTTACCTGGGTTGCAGGGATTGAACTCCTGTCATCAAGACTGTGTGGCAAGTATTTTCCTCACTGAGCCATCTATCTTATGGCCCCTAGCCCTGGTCTGTCTGAGCTTCACTATGTAACCCAGACTGGATTTGAACTCGTGATCCTTCTGACTCAGCCTCCAGAGTGCTTGGAATTACATGACACCACTATGTCTAACTTTTATTTTGTTGTTTGTTTGTTTGTTTGTTTTTTCACTTCTGGGGATTAATTACTGATTGATTGGTTCTTTGATTGATTTCTTGAGAGAGCGTCTTACACTATAGCTCAGGCTAAACTGGTACTTGATATATAGTCCAAGCTGGCCTTGAACTCCCAGTAGTCCTCCTGCCTCAGCCTCCCAAATGCTGATGAGTGATAGCTTGAACTCCTTGGCGACTTCTGTATTGCTATAGCAGTCCAGGCTCTGACTGTTTTATATAGTGCACGTTGATAAGCCTCCCAAATTAGACATTCAAATACATGATCAAGACAGTAAGTTTGCAAATAACTCTGGTTAAGAGTAAGTAGGAGGCTAGTGGCTAGTAGCTAGGAAAAGCTATTACTGAATTAATCATTAGTGCTCTGTCAGAGGTAAAATTATTAATATAGCTAAGATCAGCTTCGGTTTAGCACTGCCATTTCACATTACACGTAGCCAAAGTACAAACTGAAGAGTTTGAATTAACTTGTGCTTTTTGTTTTGTTTTTCAGGTGTTTCCAGAGTGGCTGACTGATTGGTCTTAGGTGAAAGAAGGAACACAACGAGGCCAAGAAATCGGGGGCAAGAGGTCAGGCGTTCAGCTTTGATAGGGTGAATCCGAGTGTCCAATGTCCATTGGCTAGACCTGCTCGATGGGAACCTGACATGGCTCTCATGCATTGGTGAGAAGTCTCTGTTAGCTGCGTTAAGAAGTCTGTGGGGAATGCTAATGAAGACTCTGGGAAGAATGGAGCCACTTAGAAGGACAGGGGCCTAGGGTGAACAGTGAGTCATCTAATACTCTGGAGAATCTAAACACCGTATTCAATGGTAAGGTCTAGGAAAAAAGTCCTTAAGAAAAAGAAAAGAAGTGTTAGTTATGCCAATTAAGACAAATGCCCACCTGACTCTTAAAATAGTGTCAGCCTGATCCTCGGCAGTCAACATGAGGATTTCCAGAAGGAGGGGGTCAGGATGCTCCCTTTTTGGGACTTTTGACTCTCAGTACTTCTCTTTAAGGGATGCTATCATATTACATGAGGTTTGATACTAGCTCCTTCTTCCCAATGGTGCCAAGTCCTGTGTTTATAGATACTTTCCTAGCAGAGAGAGAAATAATTTAAGAGAATGTGAGCTCTGGTTATAATTCCTTAGTCCAATCTTGAGAGTTTATCATGTTATGGTCCACTTCTATAAATATGCATAAGGGCACCTCATACAAGGCTTGTACTTTTTCCAAGTAGAAATGACAATTTCTAACTGATTTTATGGTCAATATTTTGATAGTATTTTCCTCACACTGGTTGGTAATTATCAATGATCTTGAGCATCTTGGCAAAATATTAGGAAAAATTCAACAGCAAGATGGGTTTCTTGTTTATCTTTTAAAAATATTTTCAGTATTTCATGCATCCTTTTCTCTCCTGCAAATATTTTCTAGTTTCTGACCAGTGACCAAATCTGAGTCCTCGTGAATGGGCCACAAAGAGGGAAAAAGTTTGGTTTTTAAATTCCATGCTTTGCAAGACACTGAAACACCAACCTGAAGTAATTGTTGGTGCATTAAAAAAAAAGCAATTAATTACTTTTCATCTGAAAGCCTCGAAGTAAAACATCTGTTCCTGCAGGTGAGAACAGTTCTCCTCTGCAGTGTATTTATGGAGGGTCCAGAGAAAAATGGGTGATTCAAGTTACTTCATCAGTGTAGACAAATGATTGATCTACTGTCGGGAGATGGGAGTGCCACATCTGTTCCTTTTTCTCCGAATGAAGTCATCTAGGGAGGACAGTAAAGATCTTAGGGCTGGCTTCTTTCTCTCTTTTTCCCCCTTTATTTTGCTTTGCAGCTATTCCTGACAACTGCTTTGAAATTTCAAGTCATCTCCCATGACTTCATTCCGTATGTACAGCATAGCTGATCAGACAACCAACATCCATTACTGCTGCGATACAGCCACCTCCTTCCTTTGCAAAGGATGTTGATGATGCTTGTCACAGGTACTTAGCAACCAGACAGTGATTCTGGCACATCGCTGCATTTCTGTCCCCATCAGTCTGTGTTTCATATTTACCAAGGCATTTGTCAGTTTTCCATTTCTAAGCTGAGATGCCAGAGGCTAGTCCCTTTATTAAAAAAGGGGGATGTATCTAACTCACAGTTTGGGGGTGCAAAGGTAGGATGCTGGCCCTGGTAAAAAGCTTCATGGGAGATGACATCACAGTGGCATGATGCACTTGAGAAGCAGCAGTCACATGACAAGACAGGAAGACGGAGTGCGACTCAGAGGTCAGCCATGTTTCTTGTAGTAACGTCATATGGGAACTACTAACCCACTCCACAAACCCAGAATAAATCTCTTTCAAGGATGCAATTCCAACTGCCCTGAGTTCTACCATCATTTCTTTAGCCTCATCACATTGGTGGCTACGTTTCCAAAACACGAAACTTAGCGGACATGCTCAAACTGTGTCTAGACTATAGTATTAGGAGTTAGAGCCAAATTGCTCAGTGGCTAAGAAACCTTGCAAAATATTGGAATTCCATTCCCAGCACCCATTTCAAGTAGCTCAGAACTGCCCGTAACTCTTCCTCTAGGGGATCTGATGCCCTCATCCTCTAGGGCAGCTGAATGCTTATGAGCACACACACAGACGTAAACAAAAATAAAATAAGTAAACAGGAGTCAGGGAGGTTTTTTCTGAGTCTGTTTATGACTGTTGTATTTTCTATTTAATATATAAAGTTTTAAATAGTATGAAAGCTGAAGAAATATAAGTATGAAAAGAAAAAGGCCCATTTTATGAGAACTAATAAAATTTTGGGTAGGAGCTATAAAAAAAGAGTACCGCGTGATAAAGCATAAGGAAGACCCATAAAATTTAGGAGATATCAAAATATTCATAAATATGCACAGCAGTGTATCATCATGCTTCTTATCAGCTGACAGTATCTTCTTATTCCATTGAAAAAATGGAAACTAGAGACCGACGCTGAGTCCTCATGCATGAGAGGAGCAGAGTGCCCATCAGATTGGGAGAGATGTCCCGCAAACAAGACTGGCTAGAGAATTCACAAAGTAATAATTTATGCAAAAATAGATGACCTAGATGTACATTTACAATTTTTCTTCACTTTCCCTCTCTGTGAACCGACTCATTCCCAGGCCTCATTGCATCCGAGTATGGGAATTTCGCCTTCGAATGGTCAGGAGTTCAGGACTGGCCTATTCTGTTAACAGCAGCAGGATTTGCAGTACTCATGGTTGCCATGACTAAGATCCTGAGAACTTTGCTTACCCTCGTGTCTGAGGCATTCATATTTATTTAAAGGGTAATTCAATTATAGCACAATAGCATCAGTTTCTGGGTTTGAATCCTGCTTCTATTTCTGACTGGTACCCTACTGTCACACAACTTTGAACAGTGAAACTTACAATAATAAGGATGCTAGGAGGATCAGCTGTTCATAAGACAAAGCCGAGCACCCATTTATAGCAGACAGGACAGGGAGGGTATTTCTATTTTCCTTTTAAAGTATTTTTTTAAGTAATTCTTTTTTCCAATCGACTGAATCTAATGATGGGCTCTGGAAATCGTTGGATGAAAGAGATTGAACTTTGTGCCCCGTTTGGAGGTAGCTTAGGCAAATTGGAGAGGACCCAGGAACAATAGGATCCTGTAATTAGATTACACGGTGGCCAGAGGTCAAAACCCAGGAGCAAGCAGGACTTTCAGTCAAGGGTCAGTGATCAAGCACAGGCGGAGCTCAGGGGTAGCTGCTGGCAAGCGTCCTCCAAGGGAGTCTAGGAGAAAAGCAGGGCGCCGGGAGACCATGAGCCACGTTCCTGGATCACAGCTGGCCAAATTCCTGCTGTTTTCTGCAGCTTACTCTCTACAGCGTGGAGAATGAGCCTCTAAAGCCGAAATCACATCTGCCATTCCTGTCTTTAAACCCCTAGAGAGGCTTAAGAGCCAAACTCCTAGCAAGGGCCCACGAGTCTCTGTAGTTATCAGCGCCCTCTGGTACCTCTTCCAGCCACCACTGGCCCTCTTGGTACTCTTTTAAAAAATTATTAGTTTTTCGTTTTGCATTTACCTATTTATTCAGGGACAGGGTACATGTGTGGAGGTCGCAGGACAAGGCATGGGAGTGAGTTCTCTCTTTTGCCATGTGGGTCTTGGGAATCTAACTCAGATTATCAGGCGTGGTAGCAAGTGCCTTTCCCCAGCTGAGCGATCTCTCTAACCCCTCATTGGTATTCTCTCTTCCTTTAGCTTTATCTAAAGATTTATTATTTTTATTTTATGGGTATGTGTGTTTTGCCTGCATGTGTGCCTATGCACCGTGTGTACAGTCTTTGTGGAGGTCAGAGGAGGTCGTTGGATCCCCTGGAGCTGGAGTTAGTAATGGTTGTGAGCTGCCAAGAGGATGCTGGGATCTGGACCTGGGTACCAGGTCTTCTACAGGAGCAACAATCAATCTTAAGGGCTGAGCCATCTCTCTGCCCTCTCACTAGTATTTAAAGAAAGAGAAGTCTTGCATGCTCTTGTCCTGTGTCTTCAGAAGGCCCACACCTCCTTGCCCTTGTATTAAATTCTTGGCTCCAGTCTCACTTTCCTAGGAAAGCCGACTTCAGTCCTCACTCACACCCATTTTCTGCTCACCTTACTCCTCCTTTTTTTTTTATTGTACATGAATTAGTAATTTAGTTTTCTTATGTGCCTATTTGCTAGACTGTACGTTTTCTGAGGGCAGAGAACCTTAACTAGTTTGTTTGTTAATGTGTCTAAGAGCCTGAGACGGTTCTTGGCACATGGTCTTATTCAATGACTGAAGGAACCAATGAGCTGAAACACCAGGACCAGCCTGGATTGAAGACAGCCCGGAGTGTTCTTGGCCACTGACTGAGCACTTGCTGACCGAGGGCAAAGAACTGCACAGTACAACAGAGATTTCTGACTCCAGCTTGTCTGACAAGTCTCCCCTTTCCCTAAGTCATGGCATTTCCCGAACTTGATTGCCTTAGATTCTGGCTTGCTCAGGCAAAGAAAGCCAGGGAGCCGTGGATTAGATCTCAATGATCCAGATCATAGAAGTGTTTTAGCTTCAACTTTGTGACGAAGAAACAAATGGCAACTAAAGTCTTGCTCCTCCCTCCCTGCTCCTCTCTGCTTTGGTTTAAGGATTACGCTGTGATTCAGCAGTTATCACGTCTCTTTGGTTCTTTCAACTCTTGTAACTTCTGATCGTCTCCCAGGTGGATTCTTCTTTGTCATTATTTTTCCCTCCCCCCCATTTTTTAAAGTTGATTGTGATGTAAACATTTCCAGTGTTTATAAAGTGCCTCTGTTCTTTATATATAAATCCTAACCACACAATTACTTCGATTGATTTTGGGGTATACACTATCTATCTAGGTCTGACTAGTGTCCAATCGTGTTCCACTAGCCTTCACTCCAACCTCGAAGGTAGGGGCTTGAACTCAGTAAATTTATTACCATCTGTTCAGCACGCATGTAATCTCTGGACCAGTCCCTTAAGTTTCATGGGAAGTAAATGATTATAGATTCCTAAGTCATACCTCAGGTAACCAAAAATTAATCAGTATTTTATTAACTCCAAAGGAGAAACTCCTGACTCAAGTCCAGAATTCTAGCTATTAACTAGAAGATGCCCTGGAGTCTGTGAAGTAGTGAACCCATGTGGCCGGTAGGTTGCTGTAGCCGGCACCAGGCAGCTTTACTGTGGAAGTCCACCAGTTTCCCTAGCATTTGACACGTTTTATCCCTTGCAAAACAAGCAAGCTCTACCTGCAGTTTCTTCTATCCTGCAACAGATATTCAGATACTATTCAAGGAGACCTTTGTTCTTTTATAGGCAGGATTATTAAGTCATCTTTTGGCTCCAAGTCTGAGTTTTGGTTTTTTTTTTTGTTTGTTTTTTTTTTTTTTTTTTTTTTTGATAGGATTTCTCTGTGTAGCTCAGGCTGTTCTGGAACTCACTGTATAGACCAGGCTGACCTCAAACTCACAGATCCACCTGCCTGCTGGGATTAAAAAGCATGCACTCCTATGCCCAGCTCAGATTAATTTTTGAAGGAATGAGAGACAATTCAGTATATCTAGGGACAGAGAATAAAAAGGGTGTCTGGAAGACTACAGGCAATGGTCTGAACAGGTCTCCACGTTATTTGCTTTCCTTAATGTTTTTCCTCTTCCTTCAAGTAAAAGAAAACAATGTGACTTAAAACCAGGTAAGGAAAAGTTCAGAGACCCAAATTCTCACAGCCAAATCAGACGGAAAGGTCAATCAATAGTCTTGACAAGGGTTTGACAAACCATGGCCCTCGGCCAAAACACTGCTGTTCTCTATGTTAGTAAATAAAGTTTAATTGGAACACAGCCCTGTGTGCTCTTTTAGTTACTACTGTGAGAGCTTCTAAACAAGGGCAGCAGTGGGCAACTCAGTGGAGTTAGAGGTAGCAATACCAAAGGATATACTACTCGCTCTTTATGGGAAAATGCCTTGACTGCCAGCTGGATTGCTAATAGGTTATTCTAAATTATTCTAATTAGTTTTATAGGAAATGAGAAAGCAATAAAATCATATAACCTTACTAATTATCTGTCAGATACATAAATGACATTTCCCAGTTGGATTGTTCACAAAATAACCCAGGAACCCAATGCTGAGACACTTCAGGCCGTTGTTAGCCTGCAAACTCACATGCAGAATTATTAAATGGGCCTGAAAGCATAGTCTCCATCTAAATGGGGACAGGGGCAGTAAATAGTCACAGGGAGAACTCTTTTTCTCTTATTGGTACATGTTTAAGAATATAATTTTTTTTGCCTTCATATATGCCTGTGTATTCTTTGTGGGCCTCTTGCCCATCAAAGCCAAAAGAGAGCAGTACATCCTGATGTATCTACAGCACAGCATGTATACCTAAGACTCAGAGTTTGTTGCCTAAGAGGGGCAGAAGGATTCTAAGGGCCAGAGGATCAGGGAGTTTGCTGTGAGAGTGTTTCCTAAAGATATTAAAGAGGCTCCACCTATGAAGTCTTATCAATAGGACTGTCTAAACATATAGGCCCATATTTCTATATGGTGTGGCAGCCAGGCGCTAAAGCCATAGGCCTGATCTGAGGTGGTCATGTAGCCCTGCAGACAGGCTGTCTCTGCCTAACAAAGGGTCAGGATGTTGTTGCTCCTTTCTTTGTAATTTGGAGGATGCCTTATAGAGATGCTGATTCAAGCCTACGTGACAGCTAGCATACATAGCAGACAGGTAGTTGTGGATGTGACAAAATGCCATTCACCTGGTGACCTGGAGGACAGGTCTGGTGTACTTTCCCACTCAGTTTATGTGTTGGCATAAAAGTTGTTTGGATAATAAACACGGGGAGATCTTCAGGAGGAAGAAGCCTGAGATGCCCTTCCGTGATGACCGTGTAAGCTGTGTCTGATTATTCCTTGCGGCTCCATACCAGTCCAGTTAGGGAAAATAGTTATCTATGTTGGAGCCCATGGGCTCTAAAAGCATGAACTTAACAAGAAAGGCACCAATAGACATGCTAATATGGATGAGAGAAAACTCAGAAGGCCTCCAACTTTCATTAAAAACTACAGGCAGGAACAGGCCTGAGCCAGTGACCTCCACAGGAGCAGATACAAGGGAGCAACCATTGAGGGAGCAGGCCAACGTCAGAGACCTCTGCAGGACTGGACTCAAGTCAAGGACCTCCGAGGGAGCAGGCCTGAGCCAGCAACTTCCACCTGAGTCAGCGACCTTTGCCAAAACAGGCCTAAGGTAGTGACCTTAGTGAGAGCAGCCCCAAGCAAGCAACCTCCATAGGAGCGGGCCCTAATGACCTCTGGGATTGCAGAGCACCAATTGACTTCCAGGAACACGGAGTGACATCCGGGGTGACTGGAACCATGGCCCTGATTGCATCATGAGGAACAACCATCTGAGCCTTGGATCCACTGGCACCTGGAAGATTGATCACCAGTGACACAGCCACAACCACACCAATCAGAGGAAAAGATGGATAGATGAGGTAAGAACACACTCAACACCACACAGAAAAACATGACACCAACAAAAAACAGTGGCTCTACAATAGCAAGACTTGAACACTCAAATGCAGATGAAGCAGAAGAAAATAGTTGGTTCTTTGAGAAAATCAACAAAATAGACAAACCTTTATCCAAACTAACCAAAAGACAGAGAGAGAATATCCAAATTAGCAAAATCAGAAATGAAAAGGGGGATATAACAAGAGACATGGAGGAAATCTGAAGAATTATTAGGTCATATTTTGAAAAACTGTACTCCACAAAATTGGAAAACTTAAAGGAAATGGACAATTTTCTGGATAAATATCACTTACTAAAATTAAATCAAGACCAGATAAGCAAATTAAATAAACCTATAACTGGTAAAGAAATAAAAAAGTCATAAAAGTCTCCCAATCAAAAAAAAAATCTCAGGACCAAATGATTTCAGCACAGAATTCTACAAGATTTTCAAAGAAGAACTAATACCAATACTCATCAAATTGTTCCACATAATAGAAAGAAAAGAAACATTTTCAAACTCTTTTTATAAGACTACAATTACCCTGATACCCAAACCACACAAAGACATTACTAAGAAATAGAATTACAGACCAATCTCATTCATGAACATTGATGCAAAAATACTCAATATGAAATACTGGCAAACTGAATCTAAGAACACATAAAAATAATCATCCACCATGATCAAGTTGGCTTCATCCCAGAGATGTAGGTATGGTTCAACATACGAAAATCGGTCAATTAATCCACCATATAAACAAACTGAAAAAAAAAACATGATCATCTCATTAAATGCTGAAATAGCCTTCGATAAAATAGAACATCCCTTCATGATAAAGGTCTTGGAGATAGCAGAGATGCAAGGAACATACCTAGGCATAATAAAGGCAATATATAGGAAGGCAAAAACCAGCATCAAACTAAATGGAGAGAAACACAAAGTGATCCCACTGAAATCAGGAACAAGACAAGGTTGTCCACTCTCTCCATATCTATTCAATATATTACTTGAGGTTCTAGCTAGAGCAATAAGACACCAAAAAAAAAAAAAAAAGATCATGGGGATACAAATCAGAAAAGAAGTCAAACTCTCACTATTTGCCAATGATATGATAGTTTACATAAGTGACCTCAAAATTTATATGAAGGAACTTCTACAACTCATAAACACCTTCAGTAATGTAGCAGGGTACATTATTAACTTAAAAAAAATCAGTAGCCCTCCTGTGCACAGATAATAAAGGGCTGAGAAAGAAATCAGAGAAACATCACCCTTCACAATAGCCCCAAATAGCAAGAAATATCTTGGAGTAACTCTAACCAAACAAGTGGATGACCTCTATGACAAGAACTTTAAATTTATGAAAAAAGAAATTGAAG
>NC_022015.1:50758572-50776046 GCF_000317375.1 Microtus ochrogaster | reverse complement strand
GTAAATTGTAAGCATGGGGACCATGGGAGAGGGTTGAAGTGGAGGGGAGAGTAAGGAAGGGGAGCAGAGAAAAATGTAGAGCTCAATAAAATCAATAAAAATATAAGAAAATGTTTGCCAGGCTTGCCTACAGCCCAATCATTTGGAGTCACTTTCTCAATTGAGATTTCCTCCTCTCAGATGCCTGTAGTTTGTGTCAAGTGGACGTCAACCTAGCTAGTACAACTACTACCTGGAGGAGAAGTCAGCTTCTCTGATATTTATAAATATAAATTGGTGGTACTTCCTGCACAAATGTACCATGGGGTAAGATATTTGAAAAACCTTAAAGAACAAGCAGAAATTGTCTGATCTCAGATTCCCAGGTGTGGTCTTCTTGCTGTCTTGGTTTTAGCGTGTTGACACTCACTGGAGCTTGCATGGACTTAGTTAAATGGTTTGGGGAATTCATTGTCTACTTCTCTGAATGGACTACAAACATTTCTCTAAAAATATCTCGGGATGAATATAATAATTCATGCCCTGCTTAATAAGAAAAAAAATGGCGGAGGCAGTGTTTCTTATTACCCTTTGGGATTGGTCCTCAACTGTGAAGAAGGGCTAATAGATGGACAATTCTAGTGGATTGGCCAATAGTCACAATAATGTCTGTGAAATGTAGTCACATCTTCTGTCACTGTAGACTTTGTGCTGGTTGAATATGTTGTTGAATTTCAGTAATTTTACACAATTAGAAAGATTTAAAAAGGGCACCATTGTTTGTAGATAAAAATGTGATCCTTTTCTATTCATATCTGTATATCATCAGGAATTAACTTTTGAGCACTGATAATTGTTAAAGTTAAGAACAGAAATAATGAACATAATGGTAGACTGAATCACAAGGATTTTAAAATACAACTACATAAAATAAATCTACAGTATTTACACTGCCTTGATAGTGCTAATGAGCTTTTAAAGTAAGAATAGTGAATGTTTGGGCTGCAGAGATGGCTCCACAGTTAAAAGGGTTCACTGCTCTTACAGAAGACTGGGTTTGGTTCCCAGCACCCACATGGCAGCTCACAACTGTCTGTAACTCCAGTTCTAGGAGTTCAGATACCCCATTTAGGGCCTTAAAAACACCAGACCCTTGGGTGATGTATATACATACATCAAGTAAATACCCATACATACAAAATAATTCTGAAAAATTAAAAGTATAGGAGATATCTTTGAAAATTAACAGCAAATAGCTGGAAGGTGGTGGAGGATGCCTCAAATCCCAGCACTTGGCAGGCAGAGACATGTGGATCTCTTTGAGTTCGAGGTTAGGTTGGTCTACAGAGTGAGTTTCAGGACAGGCTCCAAAGCTATAGAGAAACTCTGTCTTAGGAAAAAGAAAGAAAGGAAGGAAGGAAAGAAGGAAGGAAGGAAGAACAGAAAATAAAAATAAAAAGGACTGTTACTTACTATAACTATATCATTTTTTAAAAAAAATCTGTTTTGTGGGCCAGTAAAGGAACTTGCTACCAAGCCGGTATCTGAGGGTCTCGTATGGTGAAAAGAGACAACTGATTCCTGAAGCTGTCGCGGGCCTCCACATGCACTATGGCAAACACATGCTCACGCACACACTATTATGCATGACTTTGTTTTCTGAGGCACTAGTTATTCATAGTCAATTCAGCCTGAAAACACTAAACAAAATGTCCCTCTATGTTAGTTCTGTGGCCTTCTGAGTAGTAAAGAACGATCTCCTGCCACCCCGTTTTCTGTGCCAAGCATGCCCGTCACCTCCAGTCTAGCAGACCACTTTTTGCATGCCACCACTCTGTCTCTTCCTAGTAGCTGTCCCAGGCACCAGATCATCTGGCATCACAGTTTTCCTGCTTGCGGAACCATTGTGTAGTAGCCAAACACTGTGGCACATTGCCTGTGTCATTCTCTTGTCATCTTGTCCCAAAGGCTAATGCCACTCATGTCTTTATAGGGGATGATAAAATAGTACAAAATAATAAGATGTTTTTGAGATGTGGACTAGATTTATATGAACTTTTGAATAATTTGCCCTTATAATTCTTCTGTGAGTTATGAATTTCTCATTATCTAATTATGATAGGCGTGTTGTATCATTGGAAAACATATTCTATAGTTTGGGATTATTGTAGTTTCAAGAGCCCTTCCAATAAGGGAATCTATTGTATTCCATATTTTTACCTTTCAAAGGTCATTCTTATTCAAATATTTTCTCTAATCTGGGAGCAATCATGATCTCCCATTGGTGGATGACCAATGCTTTCTTTTATCCTTCTTTGTTAAGCAACAGGAATTCTTCGACAGCTCAAGTTAGTACTTGACTCCAGGGTTTTTTGTTTGATTTGTTCTTTTTCCCCCCTCTGTCTATTTTGGCCTACCCAGAAAGATTTTTCTTTTTGAACTGGTTTAAGAAGAAAATCTCAGATGCAGACTTTGCTACTAGATTGTCCAGAAAGCCTGGCTTCTTCTCAGCTTTCTCCTGTCTCCAGGAAGCCAGTCTCAAACACAAATATCACAGGCTTTAAAGGTTCGACAAATGTCAAAATGCCTTTCACTCCCTCTAGTCCAGCAGCGCACTGGTGCCAATGGTAATTAGAATTCGTGAAGACAGATTGGCACTTGAGACATGCTTGGAAACAGTGTGGGGCACAGTGGAGGAGGACTGTGTATCTCAAGCTTACATAGTCTGAAGCCCTGTAAGGATTTCAGCTCTTGAGTGAAACTGGTCTGAAGTCTTCATCTGCTCAGTATACAGATTTTAGAGAGGAATTTATAAAACCTGCTTCTGATGTGGACTGAACTCTGGTTTCATGATTAAAGGGGGGATTTTTTTTCTTCCAGTAAAACTTTAATCATGTCAGTTTTATATAGACAATTAATAGCTTAGGGAAATTTAGAATAAAAAGTTTTTTTTTTTAAAGATTTTTTGAGATGGCTTAAGTTTGGAACAATTTTAGAGGTAAGAAATCATTAATTCGTGTCTTAATATGTTTTTGCATGGAGATAAAGAGGAATGAGCCTTAAGTGGGAGAAGTTATTATAATGTGCTTGGCATTTTATTACATTAGCCAGTAAATCCCAGCGAGTCAAGAGGAGCTACAAAACACACATATTCTATTTGTATTGCAGTTATCTACAACAGTATTTGATTTATGCTTACAGCATTCCTGGCATATACTAAGCCTTTGCAAAAATCCTCTGAATAGTTCTCAAAAAAAGTTTTTTAAATCTGTCCGCATCTGAGGACTCTGCCAATCCTCATTAATAGCAGTGGCTCCTAACCAGCGGTGTAGTGATCCATCCTTCTTGACTTGGAAGGTGACACTTGAAGAAAAACCTACAAAATTCTCCTAATGATTTAAATATTTAAACGTAAACCAGATATAGCAGTTACTTTTCTCACATTGTACAAAATGCCTGATGAAAGCAATTTACAGAGGGGCTAGCTGATTTTGGCTCCTGGTTTGAGGGGATACTGGTTTGGAGGCAGGGCTACATGGTAGCCAGATGAGGAGGTTGCTGGCAACACTGTATCTGTAGTCATAAAACAGAGAAATGAATCCTGATGCTCAATTCACTTGTTTTCTCCTTTATATTCACTCTGGGACCAACCCTTAGAGGCATGTTTCTATGGTGACTCTAAATATGAGTTAAATTGACGAGATTAACCATTATACCTGGCTTCAGAGCCATATTTTAAGCCTTAATATTCATGTTTCTTATCTTTTCCTGCCCAAATAATAGGTAAATATTTTCCAATGACTATCGGTTGCTGTGGAACAATAAAAATTAATACACTATAAATATGTATTACTCTCACTGCTAATAAAGAGCTGACGGGCCTATAGCTGGGCAGGAGGAGTTTAGGCAGGAAAACCAGACTAAGAGGGTACTAGAGGAAGTAAAACAGAGTCACATGAATGAAAGGAGTCACCAACCAGACATAGAGGGTGCAAGAGATGAACGTACCAAGCTAATAAAGGTACCACCACGTGGCAGAGTGTAAATAAGGAATATGGGTTAATTTGAAATACAAGAGCTAGTTAGTTATAAGCCTGAGCTATTGACCAAACGTTTGTAATTAGTGTTAAACCACTAAGTGGTTATTCGTGAGTGGCTGCTGGCACAGGAAAATTCCACCTACAATAGATTGAGTTAAATTATGACCTATCCAGTGGCAATAATAAGAGAGAGAATGTGATAGACAGATCAGTATTTTCTATGAGATCTCTTTCTCTACCTAGCAACTTGTGATGTCTTGTTTTGGTCAAATGGCAAAGCAACATTGTCTGGCAAGGTCTACAGGGACAAAACTCCTGGCATTGGACAGTGACAGGAAGATGAAAGGTGATTATGGGATTTCTGCCTACGTGAGACACTTAGTACCAGCTGAAACTCTTATCTTAGAGGGACACTGAAAATGGGGTCAACTGGATATTGGGGGGCTAGGAGAAAAGGAGGGAATGTACTGCCCCTTGAGTAAGGGAAACAAAGAAATTCACACATATTCTGGTCGGGTTTGCTTCCACCGAGAGCCTGGTGACTGGAGTCAAACAGTAAACTCTTTCCCATGCAAAAGAACCATGCCAAGTCCTTAATGGAATTCCTGGGTTAGTTCTCTGCTGGCCTGTTTTTCCACAGCTCGCAGTTAATATAAACCTACCTCATTTTTTTTTACATTGCATCCCTTGGACAGTAGAACTTGGGTAGCTTTTGAAACCTTAGAGTTTAGATTTGTGGGTTTCCCTTATTACATACTAATTCAACAATTGATTAGAAATCAACATATTTATGAAGTCCCAAATATAAAGATTATGCCCTGTATGATGGGAAGTACTCCTCCAGGTGACAGACACCATTGCATGCCACTTTACTTTTTCATATGGAAATGAGGCTTGCACAGCAGCATCCACCATCACACTTCTGCTTTTCCACTCTCTTCTTTAGGATCTTCCTCATCGTCTATGGGCGCTTATAGCAAAACATTATGTCAGAATTCCAGCCTCAAAAGGCCTGAGCCATGGGAAATCTAGATCCACTGCTGCCGTCCTGGTTTGGACTCTTCCGGGGTCACTGATTTTCTCCTGTTAGCTCTGACCCTTCTGCTGTTTTCTGCTGAGCAGCACAGACTTTGACAGAAGAAGCACAGAGGATAAAGCAACCTGTTTTCTAATGAGAAAGAATGCTATGTGCAGTCTGCAAAGCTGCCAAGAATCCTCCCTTCAAGCCTGCACAGCCATGGTCCCCGTAGGGTGGTGGTTATCAACCTGGGGGTCGCAACTCCTTTGGAAGTCAAATGACTCTTTCATGGGAGTCACCTAAGACCATCGGAAAACACAGACATTGTGATTCATGACAGTAGCAAAATTACAGTGATGAAGTAGCAACAAAAATAATTTTATGGTGGGGGGGGTCACCACAACATGAGGAACTGTATTAAAGGGGCACAGCATTAGGAAGGTTAAGAATCACTGCCATAGGGAAATTTTCAAACCAGAAAATTGTTTTTTTTTTTTTCAGTGCAAAGAATACTTTTGTAGACCTTTAGTCTCATACAGTCATTTTTGGGCATTTTCTGTCTCATTAGCCTTTTGTTTGTATAATATAGTTTCAGATTTTGGTTTGTGTGTATATCTGTGTGTGTTTTTTTCTTCTATCCTTCCTTCTTTTCTTTCTTTTTTTTACCATTTTTTTCAAAGAGAGAGAGAAAGGAAGGGCATGAAGTTGGGGAGTAGGAGAGTTGGGAAGGATCTGGGAGGAGCTGAGAGAGGGGAAACATTATCAAAATATATTGTCTGAAAAAAATTAATTAAAGATAATAAACAAACAAACAATGGAGTAAGCCGTCTTTATTCAGCTGTATTTCAACAAGACCCAACATCTACACATGGCTAGGAGGAAGGATGTCTATTTTATTGGGTATAAACGACACCAAAGTCTAAACTAATGAATGTCTCTCCACTTTTCCTATCTTAGGGCATGGGGCAGAATGTCCCATATTCCCCCTTGATAAGTTATCTATTTCATGCCTAGGAGAAATTTTAATATAGAATAAGTATTTCAGTACGCAGGGACTTAGCAGCTCCAGGCTGGTCTGCCACATCAAAGATGCATAGAATGTGACTCTGGGTTTGCTAACTGTTCTCCAACAAAGCAAAGACTGCCCTTTTATGTTATAATCTAAATATAAAATCCCATGTTTTATTACTTATTTTTCAGTTTTTAAGTGTTCAGAAACATCGTCCAGAGGAAGCCTTGCCAAGGACCTCATAGAGCGACAACTGAGGAAGCCAATCTCACCATGCTCGTCTTTCAAAGCCCTTTGATATCCTGTCACTGAGGTGATTTGGCAGTAACTTCGGCAGTGTGAATGAAGTAGAGGTGGAAAAAAAAATCTCCTTTGTGCCGTGATGCTTGGCTGGGATTGCTCCATAGAATTTGATGCCTGGAACTAAATGAGTGTCCACCATTATGTTAATAGGTATAGCTGCTCAGCAAAGTCCCCCTTCAGTGCTGGAGAACCTTGGGCTGATCTCGTTCATGCCCTGAGTCCACAAGTCTTCCAGAAATAACATAGATAATGATTGCTCTGGAAGGATCTTGGGCCCTTCTCTGCTTACAGATCTCAGTTGGGAGTGTCAAATAATGGTGATGCTCACTGGTCACGATTTGAACACTGTTTTTGTGGACACTGCCTGGAGATGCGTAAGTTCATTTCCTCCCTGCTTCCTTTGAGGCCAGCATTACGAAGTTGATGAGGGTGTGGTGCTCCTTGTCAAGGCCCAAACACCGGCTCAGCAGCAACACTCCTATGCCATTGTCTCCTGTGATTCAAGCCTTCCTGTTAGCATTGATTTACAGAATAAAAGGGTTTCATCTCCTCATCTGAGCACATTAAAACATATGTGGTGTGCTTTAGCTCACACCAAAGCTCCCAGTCTGAAGTTGACCTTTAAGGCAAGCAAGCAAACAAACAACCTATAGTTTTGGATTTGTGCTCATTGTTTCAACCTCAGAAAATTAGGGTTAGAAATTGGCCATTGCTCATCCGTTAGGAACACTTGCTGTTCTTGCAGAGGCCTTGGGTTTGGTACCCAGCACTCACTTGGCAACCCACAGCTTTATTTAACTTCAGTTCCAGAGGCTTTGATACCCTCTCTTGACCTCCACAGGGTACTGCATGCAGGTGGTACACATACATACATGCAAGCAAAACACTCACACACATATAATAAAAATAAATAAATGAAAAGAAAAATTTGTCTTCATAGTGTTCTTTGTATTTTTTTTTTTTAAATGAAGATGTTCTGAATTTTACCTGGATATCAGAGGCATTAATTGTTTGCCCCAACAAAACAAAATAGAACACCTTCACACACACACACACACACGCACACGCACACACACACACACAATCCTGTCATTTTTTTCCCTTAACATACTTTTTAAATAAATTGTCTTTACGGAGGGGGAGGGGCTGGTGTCTGAGAGCTAATTTAGAGGTTGACAGTGCTCACACACTCTTCTTCCAGAGGATGTTAAAGTCACTTTCCAGTATTCTCTTCAGGCTGCTTATAATCGTCAATGACTCCAGTAGCAGGGAACTGGACTCTTTTGACCTCTGTGGGTATCCTCACACATGTGGCAGACTCTTATACAAACATACACACATGCACACACATGGACACATACACACGAATAAGAAAAAAGTCAATCATAGAAACAAAACAACAACAACAAGAATAAAACGCTTTGCGTTAGAAGGAACCTAATGTGGCAAACAGGAAGGGTGTGGGTGGATACATACGATACACACTGTGCCCGAATGGAATTCATTTACAACATACTTAAGGTCCACTGAAACTTGTGAGTTCCACAGGGCACAGGTCTGCAGTGTGTGCCAAGTACACATGACTGGAGCTGAATGGGAAGCCGTTCAATCTCGGGTGGGAGGGGGAGCAGGAGGTGGGGGAAGCAGGAAGGCACATAAGCGACAGTACCTCGGTTAGATCATGACAGGTGGCTGTTGATTAGGACAGGCGAACAACTCACCTGGGTGCCACAGTGGAAATGCCATGCCTTATTTTAGAAGGGAATTAGATTCAGGCTGGGAGACGTGCTTTCGGGACTAAATAATATTCTGGTAACATATTCTAATTGTGCCTTTTACCCACAAGAACAATTTTCAAGACTTCCTTTGACAAAGACTAAGATAAAAATAAAGATACTAAAAATAAACAAGGTTAGTGAAATCTATATAAATGGTATAAAATATAAGGGATTATGAGACATGTATCTGTCAATGATTTTGTAAAATGCTATTTAAAAAAAAGTTAGAATTTTAGTTAGAGCTAGACAATCTGTAGAAAAAGAAAATAGATCCCAGGTGACCTGCAGCTAGGGGTGGCAGTGAGGACCCAGGGCCATCACAGAGAGATGGCTCTAGGGTAAGGAACATATTCCTAAGTGGATCGTGGCAATAGTTGCATAGCTGTGTAAGCTAATGAAGATCACTGGACTGAACACTTAGAGTGTGTGAGTTTTATAACATAAATTATAGTCCATGAAGCTCATTTTAAAAATTAGCCAGCCACAGACAGCTTCATGACATTGAATTTATAAGTCCTTGGAAGTGGATCAGAAGCACAGTCAACAACAACAACCATAGATCGTTGGGCTGTATTAAGAATTAGAATTTCTGTGTATCAAAAGATGTGATAGACACAGTAAAACCCATGGAGTGGGAAAAAACATTTGGAAATTGTGTATTCAATAAGGTTTTATTATTCACACACACACACACACACACACACACACACATACACACACACACACACACACACACACAATTGTGAGCCTTAGCCCTAACAGCTGAGTCACTTTCCATCCCAATATACACCTATATAAAGAACAGCTATAAATCAATAACAACAGAAAACCCAATTGAAAGGCGAACAAAGTATGTAAACAGGCATTTCTTTAATTATAGCTGCAGAAAATTTCAAGTCTAAAACCTGTAGATCTGTTTTTATTTGTAACTTGAATTCCCCTTCCTCTAATAGGAGAGACAGGTAGTGTGTAAAAGGTATTTCCAGTTGACTCAGAAAAGGAGTATTTTCAGGTTGAGTGAAGCAGGAAGACCAGGATAGATGACTTCATCTTTTCCCAAGGGTAACTTATTAAGTTGCTGTGGCCCTCAGTTTTTCCATCTGTGACATTAAGGACTTGCAACTTCAAATTCTTAAACATATGATTAAGCTCCCAAATCCTTTTAAATTATATATATATATGCATACATATACATATACACACACATATATATATATATATATATATATATATATATATATATATATATATATATAGAGAGAGAGAGAGAGAGAGAGAGAGAGAGAGAGAAAGTTGCTTTTACAAGGTGGAATTTGATGTATTTTTAGAGTCATAATTATGAGAGGTAATAGGATTCAGAGGTAAATAAAAAGCAATTTCAGCTTATAAATGCCGTTGTTCTTTGACTATATCTCTTGTAACTGGCATGACTTTACATTCTGATCTATAGCCACATGCTGTTAAGTTTTATCTCCTTGCTAACTACTACAACTTCAATTTGAGGGGACACTGAGAACTGAACCCAGGGTTAGACACTACGCTGTAGAGCCACACTCCTGACCCTAAAGTCAACCTTCCAGACGCCTCCTCTCTTAGTTCCTCTTACTCTATCCTTCCTTGTTTGCTCATTTTCTCCTTGAAACAAGGCAGCTGTGAAGGACTTTCCCAGTGAATGGAACTCACCAACTTTAAGGAACAAGACCTTCCTCTGACCTGACATGTCAGGTAGACATCTCTCAAGAGCTGTTTACGAGGTTTGCGCTTCAAACAGTCCAAAAACATTACATTTCTGCTGTTGTTCTTCACGTGTGAGAGCTTTCTCTGCTCTCCCAGCATTTCTTTAAGGTCAGTATTAACATTCTCTTCAAGACCAAGAAAAACGGCCCTTGGCTTTCCGTTTACTCTGCACCCATAATGACTCCCGGTTCTCAGAGCACTGGAAACCTTGCAGCAGGCCCCATGGCAAAGAAAGGGTGCTGCTTGGGAAACAGGAAAGAGACAGGGGCACAGCACACTGTCTGGAGTGTCTCTGCTGTATCCTGCACATTCGGAACCCCCAGCAACCCTGCATTTGAACATTGCATGTATCTTGTTCCTGGATAAACAATTTTCTGTTGGCCTTTGCATCTCATTACAGGTCAGAATGGAACCTCGAGAATGGGTCTAGGAAGCTCCTGTCTACACATATGCTCTCCTCAGGTTCAGATTTATAGCGACTTTATTAGAATGGTCAATTTACTCTGCCTTGGCAGTTTTAATATAGGTGGCATAAGGAAGTATGATATACAATATCAGAATCCATCCACTCATGCTTCTCCCATTTAAACTCAGTGGTCCGGGGGAAGGGAGGAATGTAAAACAGACACATTGAGGAGGTTGTTACTGTCGACACACCCTGATGACCGCCTGCTCCAGAGTGGCTGCATACCTCACACAGACCTCACCCCTCTCTGAGCTCTCTTCTTTCTGCCCTGATGACTCAAGCGTTCTAATTCTAGTATTTATGGAGAACAAAATTTTGCACTATAGAACATTAATTCCTTATTTTTCAGTAAATATATGTAAGCTTTTGGTTTAGAGAAAATTTCTGGTGCTTAAAAATTTGGCTAGTAGACTTCACATTTTAGTAAGTGGATATAATCTTATTTAAAAATCCGTATCATGTACGTTGAGTTTCTTTCTCATTTCAATCCATTTCTTTTCTGAGACATGGTATCACCTGTAGCCCAGGCTGACCTGGAGATCGCTATGTAGCCAGTCCCGCCTCAGTTTGAAATCCAGTGATTCCTTTGTCGAGTGCTGTGAGCACTATACCCATCAATCATCAGAATGAATGATATTTTTTTTTTTTTTTTTTTTTTTTTTGGTTTTTCGAGACAGGGTTTCTCTGTGGCTTTGGAGCCTGTCCTGGAACTAGCTCTTGTAGACCAGGCTGGTCTCGAACTCACAGAGATCCGCCTGCCTCTGCCTCCCAAGTGCTGGGATTAAAGGCGTGCGCCACCACCGCCCGGCGAATGATATTGAAATTATAATAGGTTAAAACATACAAAATAATGAACAGCTCAAGAAACAAAGTCAAGAATATTTTAAGTTATTTCCGAGGATGACGGAGATTGACAGATTCTGTTTCCCCATCTCTCTCTGTGGAAAACGAGGCTGCCCCGTGGACTCACGTGTGTGCTCTCTGTGGAAAATGAGGCTGCCCCATGGACTCACGTGTGTGCCTGCAGGTGCAAAGATAAAACTGTGGACCGCAGATCCTGAATTGCTGGTTCTTTTCATATTCGTGATTTCATTTCTTAGCATGGTGTTTTATAAAAGTTAACTTGCTGCGAACATTCATAAGTTGGCAAATGACATTTCCCTGTGGAATTTTTGCAGTCTTTTAAAAATGAGAAAATGTTAGCCCTGGGTTTATACATCTCGATGTGAAAAATGACTGGAGATGAGGAGAGAGGGCAGAAATGAGTGGGGTGCAGACTTTCCAACTGCCTTGCCTTCCTCTACACTGCTTGCCTGGTCCCTGCTGATAATTAGGTTTGAAAAAGACTCTCTGGGAGGAGCTCTTAATGTGATCGGTTATGGTTTGTGGATGGTGACTTACAGTAAAGAAGTATTGGAGGCAGCTCCCACATGCTAGTGTATGGAAGATGGCAGATTTGAGGGCTCCAGTTGTCTGAATCTTTGAGATTAGGGGAGATGAAGAGGCACGCTGGGAAAGGCAGGAACAGATGCTCAAGACCCGAGAGAGCTGAAGACTTCAGAAGGCATTTATTTCATAAACACACAGAAGGCAGCTCGTAAGATTTCTGTTATCCTGGAAAGCAGCTCAGAACTGTCCATTCTTAACTTTCCTCTGTTTTATTTACTCACTTCTTATTGGGGTTCGTAAATAATGAAGTAATGTTGGCTTTTTTATAATTTAGGGAAACTGTTAACTATGGCCATAATGAGGCCATAGATATTAACTAAAGTTTTCATTCATTTTACATAAAATTTCCTGAGAATACTTTTGCTTTCTTTCCCATCCTAACCTCTGAGAACAAAGTTTACGAATGTACAGGTCTTCAGATTATATTCATTTAACTTCACCAGGCAATGTGTATACCCTGAAGTGTATGTCTGTCAGCAGGCTTGGGTATTTTGCTTGGCTTTTGTGGAGAAAAACAAACAAACAAACTAAGGGAGTGTCTAGCAATAACCCCGGCCTTGACTGACAAACTAGTGGACCTGTTCTCTGTTTAGCGATGAGTATTTGGTTTTCAGTTACTTCAGTAATTACAGTGTCTGAATCAATTAATCAAGTGATCCTCAACACCTTCCAGATGTGGCTGTCTGCGCCTGTACCTGCATTGCCTGGCACCGTGAGACAGCTTCATTTCAGAAAGCTGAGCTCCCTGGCTCTTCTTGCCTTACTGATAGTCTGAAAAACTTGACTTCAGATCTGTAAATGATGCCACCACTTCAAAGAAGTATAATCCTGTCTTTGATCCGCTTCTCTAGCCCCTAGGAAGATGTGTGGGAGAGAGTAGGGGCATCAGGCATGGAGAAATTAGCATTGGGAAGGTGAGCTGAGACAAGGGAGAGCTTGTCTCTTTAATTAAATTCTCAGCCTTCCTGCTGCTCTTTCCACCTTTGATTTCTACTTTTTCGAGGTATGGGGAGGACAGATGTGGGTGACTCAAGGCTTAAGGGAGCCAACCCCAGGAGCTGGTACTGTCTTCTGACTCTGCCTAAGCCATTTCTGATCTCGGGTCATGACCTCAAAACGGAAGTGCCTCTAAGTTCCTACAAATATGGTATGGGAATGAAGAGGTGGAGTTCAGCACACACCAGTCCAGCTGCCAGCCTTTCATGTTTACAAGGGATCAAGAATTGGTCACATAAGGCCAAGAATATATCCTTTCTTCTGCCCGCAAGGAGCACACAGTATTACAGACTAGGAGAAATACTGACTTCAACTCCAGAGTTCTAGTTTTCCTTTAAAGTTGCCCAAACCTATTCTGTAACTGTTCAGAGCTTCAAAGAACTCGTGAACAGAACGGCTCACACTCGGCGCTGCCTGTGTCTGATGAGTTTTCTAAAGGGAAATTTAAAGGCAAATCTCTAAACACACTGTTCGTTTCGGAGGTACGATTGACTTTCAGTAGGTGTGTGAACAGAGAAGGAGAAAACTCCTGGGAACAGGATTGAAGGGTGTTTAAGAGGGCACAGCCGCCTGGCTTTCCTTCTGAGGGTGCCAGCGTGGATCACCAGTTCGCTCTGAGTCCTTCCTCCTGGCCTGATTATTTTTCTCTCCTTTGGAGGTTTTGCTGCTTCAGGATGTTTGGCCAGTACAGACCTGCAGTGGCTTCTTACACGAGCCGGTTTCCCTGGATGTCAGTGGTCACAGTATCCGGTGTCAAAGTCACCTCGCACTTAAGAAAACCGTTCCCAGTTCAGGAGTCTTTGACAGCAGGGTTGCTGTCTAAAGTGTCCCAATCAGCATCCATCAGCTTAGCTCTCTGCAGGTCTAGGAAGGAGGGCAACGCTTCTCTGATGAGGATACTATAGGAGAACGAGGGCGGGGGCGGCGGGTAGGGGTACAGGAGTGGGGGATGGGGGTATGCTTTCTGTTCATTCTCCTTTCCATCAGTTTAAGCAAGTGTTAATCCCCGTCAATTATTTATGTGAGCAGTGGGAGCTGCCTCCCCAGGTGCAAAGCAATCTGTTTGAGGTTTGCTAGCTAACTGCTATCTCCCTGCTGAATGGGGGAGGGGTCAATGCTTTTTAGGAGTTATGGCGTTTTAGAAGCAGGAGTCTGATGTTTACACTTGGAAATGAGCTCTAGGTGAAATATACTGGGGGAAAAAAAAGGAAACCTGGTTTCACAAACGATATAAGTCAAATAAAAAAAGAACAAAATTAACTGGTGATCAGACTAGGGATTTGAAGTGGACCTGTCAGGCTGAGAAGGGCTTCAGCTGAGGGGGAGCAACTGCCCCGTCTTTTATTTCATTCTGAACTGTGTCTATTTGCCACCGTTCTTCCTGAGTGAGCAGAGGAAGGGAGAGTAGGGAAAGAGGGCAGACAAACATGTGCTTTGCTGAGGTATCTGTAGGTGAAGTCTAGCTTCCACGGACAGGCAGGTATGACGATAAATCCGTTTCCCATGTTAATAAATTCAGTGCTCACATCAGACTTTTAAGTGCAGAACCATCATTTACCTTATTCTGTAGTGAAGGAAACTGAGACAGACTCCGGCTGAGTGACATGCTGAAAGTCAGAGAGCTTGTCAGAAAAAAGAGCTGAGGTGTACCCAGGTGATATCATTGGCTGTAGGTGGTTCTCGTTGCACACACCGACTTCTGTGAGTTCTGAGTTTCTCAGTTCGCCTGCATCACACCTGCCTGGGATGTTTCTTACGATGAAATTTCCAGGAATATCTCTAGGAATGGGGCTTGAGGATTCATGTCCAGCAACTTTGTTCTACACATTGAAGTTGGAGAATTGCTGACCTAGAAAGTGGGGAAGGAAGATGGACAGAAACGCCCTTTGTTTTCAGGGCACAGTAAAACTAAGTTAAACTCTCCAAATTATACATACATCTCTCTCTCTCTCTCTCTCTCTCTCTCTCTCTCTCTCTCTCTCTCTCTCTCTCACACACACACACACACACACACACCTATATCATTTACACACATACCTTTACTTCTTCATTTCCACATGGATGTCTTTTATTTGTTCTCTTAATGTAGTTGCCTTAGCTGGAACATTGAGTCCAATGTTGAAGTGGGATGAAAGTGAGCGTTCCTGTCTTGTTTCTCATTTTGTGTCTTTTGAAGAGAAGATCTAACTATGGTTAGTATACTGGAGATTCTCATTTGAAAGCCACAGTTTGGAATTTTTTCCCCTAACCTAGATTCTACTGAGGAAGATTTATATACTAGAAACATGAGATTCACTTCTAATGCTTTCAGATTGCACATTCAGTTTTCCCAAGACCTGTGTGTAAATGGATCCTTCTCAACCCCTAATGGATGAAGGGAAGTCTTCATCTATTGAAACTGTTTGAGGACTAGCAAGTCAGTGGTCTTTTCCCCATGCAGGCCCATTACATGAGGAACACTTTAAAATTATACATCATAACCAGTACTGAGCCAGGATATGCTTGCTTTTAAAGTTCCTAGACCCTTGCAGTCTACTGTCTGGCTAAGACGAATTGTAGTAAGAAGCCCAGATCAAGAGAGATAGATAGCGGAGATTTCCAAGTTCTGTCAAGATCTGCACACACAGCAACTCATACTGATGAAGACATAAAGGCTACCATTGCTTAAATTACTCCTAAAGTAGTTACTGTAAGCCAAACATCAATATTCACAGAGTCTGAGGTAAGGAGTTCAGGCATAGCTTGGGGTTATATTTTTCTCTGTACCATTTTGATGGAAGGTGAAGTTGGGGATTACCTGGTGTTTCACGCACTGATGACAGATGTAGATTCCGGTTATCATTTGGTATGTTCTCTAAGGCTGCTGGCTAAGTCACCACATGGAGTCTCTATGTGGATTTTTGCCTATCCCATAACATAGATAGGATTTTGATTCTAGGGGCAAGAATCCCAACAAGTCAGAAGACATATTACCCTCTAGTATTTAGCTCTGAGAGTCAGTTAGGTGGCACTTTTTTTGGTATTATACTCATTAGAAGCAAGCGAATAATGTGGTCCATAGTCAAATGAGAAGGGTTAGATTCCATTTGTGTGGATCAAAGCCATCCCCAGTGCTTAAGAAGAAATGATATGATAGCAGCAATTAATATCTGTCAAAATCCCTTTCAAATGCTGTGTGTAAGTTACCTCAATCCTCTCACAACCTATGCCGGCTTCTATTGTAAATTCTATGCCATAGACAAGGAGTTTTTAAATTTATATCTTGTCTAAAGCACAACTTACTAGAAAATACTGGTCATGAGATTAAAACCTAGGCTTCCTAGTTCCAGAACTATTCCCCACTCACTGATATACAAGGACAGAGAAGACATGAATTCCAATTCAGGGTACTAATGTGGAGAGCCACTGTGGTCCAAGTGGGTTCCATGCCTAAAGCCCCATTAGACAGTGAGGACTGCTCCCTTCATCCCACCTCTCCTCCCGGTCACTAGGATGGATATCTCCCCAAATACCTCCATCCTCTGGAGCAACCCTGAGGTCATGAGCTCTGAGACCCACTGCAGGCTTGCTGTGTAAACATCAGATGCTTAGTTCCAGAATAAGACTCCAAACATAGAAGGGCAGAAGGAAGGAGACACAGAAAATAAAGCAGGGACCTGATTCTGGAAACAGAAACCCCTTTAAAAGGGATTTTTTTTTTAACCGAGAGAGGGAAAATAGATAAGAGTTTATATATAAATAGGAGTGAAGGCAGGGAGGATGAAGGCCAGACAAGAGAGCGTAGGAGTTCGGGTCAGTTTGGGGGCAGGTTGACTAGATGTGCTTCTAGGGACCACAAGTGTTTATTTAGCTCTTGGTAGAGTTTACCTCTGCTGCCGCTGACATGCTCAGCCCACATGCGCTCTAAATAATGTCTCATTATGTGTAGCAGTTATAACCTCCGTTCTGCTCCTTATGACATCACTACCCTTCCCCACCAATTTCACCACAACGAGTCCTGTGGTCTTTGGTAGGTCGTTCCTCTCATCTGCCTTATTTCCTTGTGATGGATTTTGGATCTTATGATGTCCGAGTTCACTTCTGACTCCCCTGTTTATTATTTTAAACCTTAGCACAAGGGGTTTGGCCACAGGAAAATTTCCCACATTCTTTATTATCAATCCACCTCCCCAACCGCAGTGACTGAAACTGGAGACTTTTGTCTCATGAAGAATTCAACCGCTGTGTCAGCAGGTGAACGACCCAGGTGGCATTCTGGCATCTACAGTGCAGGCTTATCCAAGCTTAGGCCAGGTTTTCTGTTGAGACGCCTGGAGACCATGGACCCACTCCGTCTTCTTCCATTTCTCAAAAAGTCTTGTTCTCTAGGGAGATGGAAATAAAGCCTGGAAAGTGGCCAACACCCTCAGGAAGCTGAGGTAAACACAGACAGGTCAGCTTGGGTGTGGTCAGAAGGTACCATAGCCCTCACTGTTCAGGAAGTGAGGAAGCCAGGAAGTGAGAGTTTGACAGATTCTGCATAGAATTCTGTTTTGCCGAGGCAGAAGTTACAGTAGAACACACTGCCACTTACATTTTAGAGACATGGGAAGGGTGAAGACATAGAATTGTAGACTCAAAAAGGCCTGTGTGCTCAGGACCTCTGCACACAGAACTTCCATCTCCCCGTTCCCTACAGAATCCTATGAGATTTTTTTTT
>NC_022015.1:50732303-50757557 GCF_000317375.1 Microtus ochrogaster | reverse complement strand
TGGACCTAGAGGGGCTTCCAGGTGCCTAAGGAGAGGTCCCCAGTTAGTTCCTGGGGCAGCTGAAGATAGGGAACCTGAAATGATTTTTTTTAAATACAGGGTTTCTCCATGTATCCCTGACTGTCCTAGAATTCTCTCTGTAGATCAGGCCAGCCGTGAACTCACAGAGATCTGTCTGCCAAGTGCTGGGAATAAATAAGTGTGCTACCACTGCCAGGTTTTGAGTTTGTTTTTTAAAGAGAGCAACAGGCAGAACTCCAGATAAAACATTTGGAGACCCGAGAGCAGTTCTGTCTCTGAGACGAGCTTGTTTTACGACTATGAGCAAAACCTTACAGATCTTCTTCTATCACTAGAGTTCTGGTCCAGATGATGGAGATGCTGGACTCTTTTATCTCAGTCTCTCAGTCAGCCCCCTCCCCCGAGCCAGAAATTTAGAGAGGGATTCAGGTCAACTGTTTTAGGCCTCCAGGGAGCAGGCTTATGTGTCACAAGTGTATTAAACTAAATAGCATCCTTGGATTATGCTCAGAGAGCGCAGTACCAGAAAGGCTTCGAATGATATGAATGGTACCCGGGAGACCTGAAAGAGTTAATGGGCCTGCTTGGGGTAGGGCTGAATGGATACTAAGACATAAGATAAGACTTGAAAAGAGAGGGCGATAATAGCTTTACCTTGGGAATATTCTAAGTGATCCATTAGTGTCCACGCAGATACACAGAAACACATACACATTGAGGCACATACACATCAAGATACACAGATCCCGCCCCCAAACACACACACACACACACACACACACACACACACACACACACACACACCTTGTTATTCTGTTACTATCTGCACTGGAAGAAATGAATTGCATGGAGAAAGAGCTTTGAGGTGCCAGGTATAGAAACAAACATGCCTTCATCCCCCACCCCATCCCTCCCTCCCTCCAATCCCTCTGTGTGTCTCAGATGATGGAGATGGACCTAGGGCTTTGTACAGTCTTCTCTACAGCTGAGCTGAAAGCACTAACCTGCCCAGCTTCATTGTATTCTAGGTATAGGAGTTCACTGGACTATAAGATCATATCACTCCCGATGCCTTTCGTAGAAGCTGCCATATTGACCTTTTGAGGACTGGATAATCTGAAACCTGAAATCCAATGAAGAAACACTGTCTGTGAGTGTATTAAGAAACCTAGAATAATCCAGATTGCCCACTAACCAGCAGGTAGGGTCAAGGGGCCTAAGCTTGAGAGCCAAGGAACTCCCCTAGCTTACTCTAAACAGTTTTTCCCCCTCCTGAATGGGATCTGCCCAGGAGCCGCTATGTCATTATGGCATTTTCTGGTGTCAGTTTGACCCTGCGGGTGTGGTGAGCGCAAGAGCAGTCTCATGTCCTGGTAAATTTGAGGACGTTTCAGTTCAAGAGCCAGAACAGCTGCAGCCGTGTGTTATGGCCTGCAGGGTTTTCCATGTCCTCGTTCCCTGTGCTTCCTTCTATCTCCTACGCTCTGAAACTCATTGAATGGGGATTGCTGTGTAAAATAGTTTCAGATAAAACTTGCAACGGGTAATAGATGATGATTTACATGAGTGCATTAAAGTCTTCTGAGTTAGAGCCTATACTGTCAATGAGAAACTGAACAGAACTGAATATATTGCATCATGTCTCTAATTCCAGCACTTGGGAGTCTGAAGCAGGGAGATTGTGAGTTCAAAAATCAGCCTGGGCTACTTGGTGAGATCCTGTCTCTAAACAAAACAAAATGAAAACTGGAAGGCATACTTTTGTCTGTCAACTTGTAACAAAGTCCATGATCCATTATTAAGATTCAATAAAAACAATTATTTACAGAATGAGTAAATGGGTATTTTTCCTCAGTTCCCTCCATCACCCCTTCTCTCTCACCTCTCTCTTTGGCAACAGTTACTTGTCCAGAAGGAAGGAAAGGTAAAGTAGTCACAATTAAAAGGCAAATTGTGTGCCCTAATTTGCTTTCTGCTGCTGCAATAGGCACTAACTGTGACCAACAGCAACATGAAGAAGAAACAGGAGGTACAGGATGGAAGAAAGATCCATCCATGTTCTGTCACATGGCAGAATGTAGGTTAATATAAATGCGTTAATTTAAGTTATGAGAGCTAGTTAAGCCTAAACTAAAGGCCGAGCTTTAATTAGAAGTCTCTGTGTCATTATTCGGGAGCTGGCAGTACAGAGAAAGACTTGCTACAGGAAGCCAAAACAGGAACTGAAGCAGAGGCCTTGGCAGAGCTCTGTTCACTGGCTTGTTCACTCACTGTAGCTCATTCATCCTGCTTTCTTTTAGCACCCAGGACCACCTATGCAGGGGTGGCTCTGTCCACACCGCACTGTGTCTTCCCACCCCACATAGATCATTAATCACAAACCTGATGGAGGCGATTCTCCAGTTGGGGCTCCCTTTCCAAGGTGACTGTTGTAGAGATGGTGTTGTTGATGAACGCTGTCATGGGGGTGGTGGGACACATCAATCAGTGCTGTCCTGCTATGGGAGTGGTGGGAAGTTCTAGTGTCATCGTGTTTGGTAGAGGTGTGGGGTACAGTTCAAGCCATCTGTCTTGGGTCAAGCTCTCGGTGAGCCAATGTGGAGTCATCACCGTTTACACACTTTAGGCCTTTGTCGAGGCTCTTCATCTTCATGCCGTTCCCTCCCCCTCTTTCCTCCCATTCTACCATACAAAACACTGCAAAGGTATCCTCTGCGCTCTTAGCAGTTGTAATCTGTGCTGCTCATTTGGACCCCAGTTTGGGGTGACGTTTTAGTTTGACTTTGTTGTGCACAGAGTAGTTCCGTAATTCCTAGCTTCTAGTCTTTACAGATCCAGGGACAATGCCAAACATGATTAGTGCAACTTGGAAGCATGTTGCTAGGTTCAGAGCATTCAATAGTCTGCTATTCCATAGTTAGTTGATTCTTCTTTAGTATTAAGATGAAGCTCTCCTTCCGCAAATGAATGGTGTAGTGACCGAGGATTCAGGAGAAGCTCATGGCTTAGGTACAAATGTCATTGTGCCGCTGAGGTCATTGACTTTTGTGGGCCTCAGTTACCTTATCTGTAATGTAGGGTTAACAGCAGTATGTGTGTACGTAAAACACCAGAGAGTTACTGGAAATTTTAAATGAAATAGACAATGTATTCTACCTGCTGTGACTGGCTTGTAGAATACAGTCAATTAATACTGCCCAGTGAACAAAAGGAGAGGCTGGTATCTCTATTTTTCCAGTGCCTCTCATCCCCTGCCTCCAGAGAGACTACTAGTCCATGAACTATGGAGAATGCAGGTCCCATGAGTTTGACTGTGTGATTTGTGAGAGCTTGACTTGTACCTCCTGATTCTCTCAAACACATCTCATGAGTAGCTATGAGCTGCATCAATAAAGTACTTGCTTGTATTGGTATTTCTCTTTGTTTGAATGCATAACCAATTTATAGAACTATAGTTCCTTGAAAACACATTTGGTAAATATTAATATTTACCAAATAAATATTAGACTTTTCAGATTTTGAAACTTTACTATAAATTATCTTTTTTCCAGATACCTTCTTCAGCAAATGATCCAGTTCTGCTATGATGATAATAACCAAAGAATGCACTGGACAAAAGTCCCCTTGAGGCTCAGGCCATCTGCCGTCTTTTGCTATGAGGGATGTAGGGATAAGAAGATCATTGGAAAGTGCATAAAACAGAAGAGACGCTAAACCCTCAGAAAACATAGGGACACTGACCAGCAGCAACCTTCCTAGCACTGCAGTGATGGCTGTTGAAACATCCGGACTCTGACAGTTCACTGGGGAGACGAGGTGCCAGCCATCATCTGTGGAGTAAGTATCTGGAGTTCAAGGCAACACAGTGGGAGGCGAGAAGCATGCCATGCCCATCTCCACACAGTTCTCGAGAAAACTGAGGGGTCTGGGGGATGGGGGTGGGGTGGGGTGGAATTCAGGTTGCAGATCTAGAAGGATAACTTTGGAGTAAATGAGGACATTCTGTTCTCATCGTCTACTGTTATGATCCCTAGTTTTGTTTCGTTTTCAATAATGCTTGCTTTCTATGTACAACTGTATACAAGACTTCCCTGGGTTATAAATTTTCAGGAAACCTGATTTCTCTGACAGACTTCCACTTCTGTACTATGTATTATCCATAGTACAACTTAATGTAAAGATGCAGAAATTTATAAGGCCAGTTAAGTGGCAGAAACTTAAGCGTGATTCTTGATTCAAAAAACCTTTTCTTTTAAATTTCCCTTATGCAAAATTTAAATTGTGTAAGGTGATGAGAGGAAGTATGGGGAACATGGGGACCACCTTGGATTTTATTAGCCCGGCAGAGGCACAGGTGCGTAGCATAATCATCTATCCACACTCAGTTTCGTTGCCAAGCGGGGACAGTTGGTGTTTCTAAGGACTCCGTGTGATTGACAGCTTACAGAAACTTAGGCACTGAGGCATGAGGCATCACACAGGGCGGCTGCCCATGCTTCCAATGTGTGAAGAAATCCCTAAAAATTCAAGGGGGCAGGAGGACTAGCAAGACCAGGGAGGCTCAAACACCCTCCTAAAATTGTTCTCGAGGCTCCCCAGTGAATTGCCAGCCTCAGCGTCTGTACCAAGTCCTGTTGTGCTGTCATTTGACAGTAGACTGTACCTACATTGTGCCTTTAACATAGCAACTTTCAACAGCTGCTGTCTAGTAAAAGCTTTTCGAGAACATAAAATAGCACCATCTCATAGTGCAAGCGCTCCTGTGTGTGGGTGTATGGCACACATATGGGGCTCAGTGTGTGCTCTTGGCCAGGTGTGGCTTTGTTCATGGTTCTTTCCCATCCTTTTCTTCTGGGAGGTCATTTCCATCAAGCCTGGGTGGGTAAGCATCTGAAACAGTTCATGACTTGTTTTTGTTTTTTCAGTAAAATAAAAGATACTCAGCCACAGACAGTCTCAATTCAGTCTTGACCGTCTCCAGTGCTTTGCCAGGATAAAATGCCAAATAGTATCTACCCCCAACTTCCTTCTAGCTAGCCTGGTCCTGTTTCAGTCTGAAGGCTACAGAGGGAAAGGAGACCAGTGGGTCTCCTCTTCCTCCTGCTCCTCTTTTGCTCTCCTTTCTGAGGATTAAATGCAAAGGAGGAGAGAGGGTGTAAAATGATAGGATTATTGTCATTTGGCTAGGAGCTGTTGGCTCTCTAAACTGGCAGATGGTCACCGATGGCTACCTTGAGAAATTCTAGCTGTAGGGACAAGCGACAAAAATGGACTCATTATAAGGGCTCTTTTCTTGCTCCTTTATTCCATGAAGGAAGTTTGCTTTGCCTCTATAAAGTAAACTGTACATTCGCTAGCAGCTCCCTCCTCGGTCCTTGGTTATTTGAGGAGAGCATCCAGTCTCGTTCTCCTAAGGTCACCTCAGGCATACTATATTTCTTGCTCAGCAAACCTGGAGAGTGTAATCATATCCCAGGTTCCCTCAGGTGGCCTGTCCAGTCTGTCTTAGATGCATCTAATGGGAATCAGACAGAAAAGTCATCCATTATTCCTGACCAAAATAACATATTTTTAATTATTCTCTCCTCTCCAGGCTTCAGGTGAGAATGAGATGGTGAAGACTGACAGGTGATGGGAGGATATTGAATGTATGTCAGCACCTCTTTCTCTAAGCACCTGGCTTCTAAGGTTTGCTTTTGTATTATTCATCTGCTCTGGAGGCTCAGTTGGCATACAAAGAATTCCTTGGGGGCATTTCTTTGTAAAAACTTCACAATAGATTTTTTTTTTCTATGTGTGGCTTTTCTCTTTTGCTGTTAATTTTTTTTTTTTTTTACTTGTAGTACGTGCATGTGTGTATATAAGCACGGGCTCGCCTGTTCCATGGCATATGTGTGGAAGTCAGAAGACAGCTATGGGAGCTGATTTATCCTTTCCACCCTGTGGGGCCCAGGAATTGAACTCAGGTTGTCAGGCTTGGTAGTAGGCACCATTACCCACTGAGCCATCTTGCTGGCGCGACAATAAATTCTTTGCAGTCCTTTTCATTGTGTTTGGGATAAATGTGTCTCATCCTTTCTGTTTTGAGTGCACTCCGGTTTGGAGGTATATCGATCAACAAGGAATTCTTTTGTAACCTTGCCACTGCTCTTTCACAGTTTGCAGTATGCAGTCCTCTTGTTATAGTTTACTATATCTGGATCTGGAATGTTCCCCCAAGTCTTACGTGTCAAAGGCTGGCTCCTCAGCTTGGCACTATTGGAAGATGGTATGCAGCTTTAAGAGATGGACATGTGTACAGTGACGGTAAGGTTGTTAGGTTACCGGGGGGTGGGGGGGGACTGCAAGGGACAGGTGGGAGGTGGTGCTGGTGGGAGGGGTGTTAGGCCATGGAGAGAATGCTGCAGAAGGGATTGTGGAGCATCAGTCTCTGTGCTTCAGCCACCCCACTGGGAGGTTAGAAGATTCCTCTGCCATGTGCTCCTAAACATGGTGTGCTGCCTTGCCACAGGCCCCGAAGGAACCCACTAAACCAGCCGTGAACCAATTCTTCCAAAACTGTGCAACCAAAACTTCCAAACCCCTCCTCTCCAGTCTGGTATCTTTCTACAATAACGGAAGTCTGTTCAACACGGTTATTTCTCCGTGGAGCAAGAATTAAGCCCCTCAGAACAAATGTGCCCACACTTCTCAATCTTTTCTTTTTAAAATTATTACAGTTATTAAGGCTAGGGTTTGAGCAAAGTTTAGAAGCCTTGTCAGATAATGTCAATATCTATCTCAGATGGGCATTTGGTGATCACTTTCCCATGCATGTTGTATCTTGTGTTCTTCATGGGCTGTTTCATGTGAAATATCATGTGATATTTCAGTTGTATCCTGCACGTTTTGAATATTCTATTAGGATTCTCTCCATATTGCTTAGGGCCCATAGAGATTGGGGTACTTTTTTTTACCCTGTGTTAGCTACCGTGCGGTTGCTGTGGTAAAATACCATGACCAAGGGCATAATTGTTTGAATTTCTTTATGTGTCTATGTGAGATTATGTTTACCATATGCATTCAGATGCCCACAAAGGCCAGAAAAAGGTTGGATCCCCTTAAACTGCAGTTAAGGGAGGTTGTGAGCTGCCTAAGGAGAGTGCTGGGAACAGAACCCAAGTCCTCTGCAAGTAAGTACTTTTAACTGCTCAGTTATCTCTGTAGCTTACTTTAATCTTGAACTCATTATTCTGTATTCGTGATTATATTCTTAGCACTTAGCACACAGCAGACCATGAATGAGCACTTATTTATGGAATCAATACATTCACGACTCCTAATGCACACCAATTAACTCCACACAAGTTGTCTGATTTTTCACTACCATAGCAATATGACCCCTTCAAGCTTCTAACAATCTAGGACCATTTCAAATGATGATCAGTCCTGGGGTTATGGCTTTGGATGTGAGTAAACCTAGGCTGTCAAACTAGATTAACTCTAGGAGAGGTATTATGGTCTATTCTGTTAGTTCCTGACCACTGGCATGTACAATAGGCTTCGGATATAGTTCAGATATAGGTTACCTCCCACACAAAAAGTCCTGAGTTTGGTCTCAGCACTACAAAACAAAAGCAAACAAATAAACATTTATTGAGTGGTCTTTATGTGACAAGCTATTTTTTTTTTGTAGACTATAAAAGAATTATAGACAAAGAAAGCAAGGGGCCATGTCTTGCCACCAACTCCTTTACAAATCTGAAATGTAAGGAGTTTGTTAACTTCTAGCTAAGCCACAGAACTACAGATATTGCTACCTGGAGTTCTTAGGAGAAATATCAGTAGAGGCTGAATCTGAGTGCCGTGGTGATAGAGCCAGGCAGCTAACACACAGGAGGAAAGCTGGCTGGGTGAGAGGTGAGGAGAGCTGAGAATTCCTGGAACTGGAGAACACCTGCCCTGAAGGTTACAATAGCTCCTTGATGGGAGCAGAGCAGCTGGGAGATTCTGACCCTCAGGAAAATCTGGGTTTCTGGTTTATCTTTTCCAGAGTAAATTTTCTGTTTTGAAATCAGAGCGTAGGTCAAATAACTCACCTGTCGACCGGTAAACTAACTTCTCTCTAGGTAGATATCTTTTACTCATTTTTTTTTCCTCCTCATTCTACTTCTTAGTTCATTTTGTGGTGCTGTAACAGCATAATGAAGCCTGGGCAGTTCATACATAGCAGTTTATTGTCTCATAGTTCTAGAGGCTGAGTTCAGCATCTTAGGGTGTTAGCGCCAGTGTCTAGGGTGGGCCTTGTTGCTGCGTCGTAACATACTGGTGGACATTGCATGACAGAAAGGGAAAGAAAAAGGAAGAAAGATAAAAGGGGCCCTGTATTACCATTTTATAAGAAGCTCACTCTGGCATGATGTTAATCTCTTAAAAGCAATACGTCTTTACAGTCTCAACGTTCTAATATGATTACAATGGTAATTACATTTCAACACTGGTTTGGGAGGGGAAATCATTAAGTGGAGACAGCATCTCGGCCTTCTCTTTCTGTGGTGTGTGGTTAGGGACTAAAATGGACGTAGGATGTTAGGGACTAAGGTGGAGACCACTGCATGGTTTCATTTCCTTCCATTGGCCTCACCAAAAGAAGAGAGCTGGCTCTCCCTCAGAATACTTGGTGGTATTCCTAGGACTGCCCTTAGCTTTATTCAGCTGAAGGATGCCTTTCTTCCTTTAAAAGAACCCCCACACAGCTCCAAGTGTAGATTTAGCTTGTGTGTATAGTATGGCCATAAGTTGTTTTTGTGCCTCCAGATCGGACAGGTGTTTATTTTGGGAGTGAGAAATAGCTGCCTGGTTGTCATCTTCCCGACTGCTAACAGGATGCTGCCAGGCACGCAGGTAATCGGCTTACTGCACAGATCTTTCTCTCTGGTTTAGACCCCAGTTCTCGCATGGATCCCATCGATGGCAAGAGCTCTGGCCTTGTGTTTCTCTTCTCGGATTGTATGATTCTTCTTCTTAACCACTTGCTTTGGAGAAACCTTGTGCCTGAAATATTCAGTACCTTCAATCATGACAATCTTAATATTTTAGTCGGCTGGGTTTTGATTTTGTACCTGATGATAGAACTAAAGGTGTATGTTTTTTTTTTTTTCTGGAATAAGGAGCAATCAATAGTTGTGTTTGAACTTTGCAGGTTAAAATGATTTGGGCTATAGCTTTGAGACTCCAGAAACACTTGCTGTCCGGTATTAATGAGAAAGAAACTTGCAAGCCTACTTTTCTTGGCGACACTCTGGTTATTACAGACTTAAATTAATATGATAAATGTGACGGATTAAGTCACTTCTGTGGTATGAATACACACATGCACATCTTCTTATTATAAGTAAAACATGTGGCACCGTAAAACATCAACATGAAGCGGTTAATGTGCGGTATAGACTGTAAAGAAATGAAGCTCTTACTGACTGCACACATTTATGATTCATCTGGTGTTGGGAGGTTTAAGTTTCTGACCTACATACTTCGAGTAGCTTGCCTCTTGGGGAAAAATAATAGGTAGACAGACAACAACAAAGACTCATGTCCTAATTAAAATCTTCCAAATGTTTTATCTTCATATCCACTGTCTTAAAAATTGTATTAGTAGGTTAAGAAAATAGTTTTCTGGGTTAAATTCAAATTTAATTGCATAATTAGGACACGTCAGATGTAAAGGTATTGCCTTTCACTCCGACCAAAATACACTTGGTTCCATTTCTACACTAAGAAATTGGTGTACAGCACAGTGTAGCATCGGAGAAGCATAGCTGCATCGTCAATCTTGTCTTCTCCTCTTAACCCTGAAGGGTATTTGTGTCTCACACAGTCTCCATGGTGGATCACTGGACCAAATTATCCCTATCATAGCCTCTTTCCCAAAGTCTTTGTTATCTAACTATTCAAAATCAACCAGCAAGCAACTGTGTTCCCACCCCACCCCCCCAAACTTCTTTCTACCAAGCCTAGATGGCTACCTTTTGTTATCTTTCCTCCTTGGGTCTCACACCACTTTCTAAGCTGACATTCCCGATTTTATTATATTTTCCACCCGCCTCCTTTCTTATCAGTGTGAGACAGAAGGGGAGTGATGAATGGACCTTGTAAGTCCAGAACGGTGATGATGGCGTGGGTTGGATGAGATGTCCCCCATGAGTCTCAGGCACATGAGGTACTTGGTGGCTGTTCGGGGAGGATTAGGAGGTATGGCCTTGTTGGAGGAAATATGCCACCAGGTGCCAGCTTTGAGGTTTTGAGAGACTCACACCTTTCCCAGTTAGTTATCTCTGCCTTCTATTTGTGGTTCAAGACGTGAGTGCCCAGCTGCTGCATCAGCTGCCCGCCACCTGCTACTACACTCTGCCATCACGGACTATTAGCTCTCTGGAGCCTCAAGCCTGACCCAAACCCTTTCTTTTGGAAGTTGCCTTGGTCATGGTAATTTATCACAGCAATGGAAAAGTAACTATGACAGGTGGTCTTGGGAGAATTATGTAAATATGGCCACCTCATTTCATTGCACATGGCATTAAACAGTTTTAGATGTGGCTTGTTTCAAAGGCTTCGGTGAAAACACAGTGTGCTCGCTATAGAATTGCTCGTAGTTGAATGTTGGGTTTTGTTGCCTACACAGTCTTGTTCCTAGGTGCAAGGAAGGTCACTATTCTCACCCCGCATCATCCTGTACCCATTACAACACTTGGTAGTTCATCTTGTGTCTCCAGAGCCTGTCTGACTCTAACAGTGGTGCCAGTAGAATGTATTTACCCACGACATTTAGGGCTTGAAACTATTCTATAATGTGGCGGTGGTTTCAGTTCCTCGTTTGTCCCCACCATGTCCCACATCCTCAGTAACATTATTCCTATCTCTATTCAGTATAAAGGATGCCTTGAATTATAGCTATTCATGCACATACAGGCTGACTTAATCAATGAGAGGGATTCTAAAGTGCTTTACCCATAGCTCAGGCAGGATAACTGACTACTGATTTTGACACAATTGCTTGCCGAGTTACAGACTCAAACGTCGGTTGATTTGCATCACAGCATGGCTGTATTTGAGATGTGGTTTCAGAGCCTGGAGAATCTTCTCGCCGCTAAACTCAGTGAATGCTTGCTGGAAAATATTGTGTCAAGCAACACTGGCACCTGAGGGTCGTGAATCATAGTAAAAGAAGGGATAGAAAGATTGTAAGGGACAAGAAATTTGTTGTGAGATTGTGTCTCCTAGAAGTGTGTCTCCTAAAAGGACTCACCAGTGTGGCTGCCTAAACCAGACCTGAATAAGGACAGTAGCGATAGTAGCCATGCAAGCCTGAAAGGGAGAAATCTCATGAGGGCTCAATCCTAGCCAAAAACTATAGGCAATTAAGGAATGCTGAGTAAGAGAAGGAGAAAAAGTCTCCCCAGGAGAGAGCTCCCAAATTACGGGTTATTGAATATTAAGTGGTCACCAAATACAAGTAACATTATACAGACTAGTCAAAATGTATTTATATATTTAGGTGTGTGTATGGATACATACATACATATATATCATTGTGATATATAATATTTAGGTATGTATATATCCAATACATATGATATTTATGTACATAACCATTTATATATGTATATCACAACAATTAAGGAAATAAAGGAGGTCATAAATCTGAGAGAAAGCAAGGGGATACAGGTAGGGATTGGAGGGAGAAAAGGCAAGGGGAATAATGATTCAATTATATTTTAATTAGAAATATATTTTAATAAAACCTCTGAGTGAGGCACAATAGGAAGCAGAAATTTAAGAACGCCTCAGACTTCATCTTTGCGGATGTTATTATCTTATATTCTTATAAGATAATATAAAATTATAAAATGAATCTGAGACAATCCCACATGTGCTTCCCGTGAACAACTGTTAAGCAGAATTTGTATGTGTGTGCTCCATTCTTGTTGACCATCAGTCACTAGCAAGATTTTCACAGTTACTTTCTAAGGATTGCCATAAAATTGTTAAATAGAAGTACAAAAGAAGGGCTTGGAAAAAGCAACAAGTGATACACATTCCTTAGATTCCTACTGTTGATCCAGTGGTGAATCCCAGGGTATCTAGCTAAAACACCTGCAGAGATCAGAGCAGACGATCTGGGCTCCCTTGGCGGGATGAGTCTCCAGCTGGTAACCAGGAACACACACAGGACAACCCCTTTGGGGTGAGATGTTGGTTTTTCCATCCACCTAGCTCAACTTCTTAAACTGGCATTTTCCTTTTGGCCAAAATTCCTATCTGCTGAAATACTCTCCGGTCGCTGCCTGCACTGTATTCCTTGAACTCTTCCTTGTTGAACTTGCCGGGCAGACTTGTTAGGAGCTTTGTGGTGCCATCTGTAAACAATCTAATTTATAGAGCCAGAGGCAAGCGGGGGTTTCCAAGTTTGTTAGTACAAGAAGACTAGTGGTCACAGTAGCAGTGATGGGGAAACTTAGAGTTAAGGGTCGTAGAAATAATTTTCTTATGAGGTGCAGTGTGTCTTTCTAAAGTCTATACGTGGAAGCTCTCATCCCATTACATCCCACTGGGGGACTGTATTTGAAAGGAAGAACTTTTAAAAGACAATTGAGTTAAAAGGAGCCTGTTAGTGTGGGCCCCGACGCAATCTGTCTGGTGTCCTAGTAAAGAGGGTTTCTGAACAGAGAGAGACATCAGGCATGCAGGCACACAGAGGACAGACCTGTGTACGGCTCGCTCTCAGTTTCACTATCTGTGGAGCTTTGTACCTAGCTATTTTCTCATGCCATACTGTATGGGGGGGGGCGTTTCTGTGAGGGCATTTTAGAGGATATGGATTTGGGGTAAGACTGATTGTCTTCCATTATGCAGGTAGACCTTATGTTATTATTTGAATGTAAGTCTGACTTCCTCCAAGCCAGATGGAATTCTTCCAGTTAACTGGTTTAGATTCCATCTGAGAGACAGGCTCTTCCTGATTCTACCGATGAGTCAGGAGGCAACTTCCTGGTTCTACAGCAGTCACAAATCGCAGCTTCCTGTCAACTGCCCACTGGAGCTGCAAGCCTAATCTGTAACTGACTTAAGAGACAACTTCCTGTCCATGACCAACTGGGGCCCCAATCTGCTCTTGACAGTGGACTTCAGCTGCTTCTAGCTCTTTCTCCAGTTTCAAGCCTACTGGCCTCTCCTATGAGGTTTTGGATTTGCCAAGTTTCCGAGTCACACGAGCCAGTTCTTGAACTGTCTTCCCACACAGAAACTCATTTGTTTTTTATATGATTAGTCAAGAGAGGCTTGATTAATCAAGCCTGTGACGATACCACGAGAAGGCAGTCTTCATCTCAGCCTCCTAGTCCCCACAGCTGTGAGAAAACAAATTTCTGTTAAGCAACCAAGTCTGTGGTATTTTGTCAGGGCAACCGGGACAAGCTAATCCTCATAGTGTGATTCTCAATAGCACAACAATTAGAGAAGACGAAACGCAACAGCACTGGGGTTAGTGGTACTTTCCCAGGGGCGGTAGACATCTTGTGAGACGATGGTGGTAGGGTGGGAAGGAAGAGGAGGGGCGTGGCGCGGTCATGGCAATGCCACACAAAGCAGCTGAAATTTATTAAGGACATCGGACTACAGTCAAGTGGTAGCGGTGCAGTGGGAGAGCAAGAAGAAACTGGTGTTCTGCTGCTGATTCGGAGCCTGGCATCACTGTAAGCCCTCAGTCCCGTCTGCAATCATAACCCTCATCTAATATCATTGTGCTTTTCTTATCGGAAGATGTCATGACAAGGGTGTTTTTCTTTCCTGTTTTAGACGCTAGGAAACTAAGGCTAAGGTAGGGCTAACTACTCCAAGATTGCCTAGCTAGCAAATGGAAGAACCAGGGCTGGAATGGAGGTTTGTCAACTCCACAGTTGGACATTGGTACCGGTTTGCTAGTTCAGTGCCTTCTTACAGAGAGAAGGAAACTGATGGGATTAGAATTGACAGGCATTTTCACCGCATCAGATTTCACAGCCAATGGGTATCATGTGACTCTCTCAGGATCTCTGCATACATTCACACTCTTGATAGTGTGCACACAGAATCCGAGGTACTGTTTTTGTCTTTAAAAAGTTATGTCTCTCTGAGTGAAATATTAGAAAGCTAGGTATGGGAATGCTGGGGTAAACAATTCTTTAACACAAACCAGAAGGCTGAGTCTATATCCAGAGGGGGGAACTGGGACATGTGACTCAGGGGTATCTGCTACATTTTAATTTGGCTACTTCTGTTGCTGATGCCAAAGGTAAGTGAGGGGTTTTTGTTTGTTTGGTTTTTTTTTTTGTTTTGTTTTTTGTTTTTGGTCCTGGCCAGACTTTGTGCTGCAAATTCAATGAGAAGATGGACATCTTCTCATCATCTTGAAGACATAAGATCATAGCCTACACATCCATTCCCATCTCTCCTGATTTCCCCAGACTGAGCAATCCTTTAGTTTCTGTCCAGTGTACACAGTACACACACCACAGTGTGTGTGTATTCTAAAATTGGAGATGCTACCTTTTTTAAGGAATTTAGGAATAGGGATAGGGGATGTAGCTCAGAAGTAGAATCTTACCTAGGATGTAAAAAATTCTGGGTTTGCTTCCTCAGCAACACACACATACACAGATGCACACATATGGACATACAGACACATAATACACAAATACACACATATGAACGTACAAACACATAATACACAAATACACACATAGATACACATATACAAATATATACATAGACAAACATACATATAGATAAACATATACAAATATACATATATGAACACATACACACACACGACAATATTATATCTTCAGCAATGGAGAGTTTAACATCTCTGCCAACTGAGTTGAAACTGAGTCCAAGAGAGATACCAATCTTGTCATTTCTTAGTCTTGGTTTTGTTTCTCTAATGCCAATCATCAATGTGATTAGTAATATTTATTTTTAAATTGAGCTCTGATTTTGCATGACAATTTCTAGAAACTGTGTAATTAAGCCTGAATGCATTAACCATAGTTATTTAATTAGCTGTCCTCTTCTCTGACCCAACTTAGGTTTATTGCTTGGAACTTGGAAATAATGAATCAGCTTTGCATATATCTTTAAGTTTTGAAGAACACAATAAAAATTGAATGGGTAGATAGGACCTCCTGGAAACATGCTTTGCTTTAGACAAATATATTCGGATTTCTGTCCTTAGGTAGCTAAGGGACGAATGTGAGAGATTCACATTTTATATTTCTATGTGTAACCAAGAAGAGCATCAACGAAATGATTCCTGTAGACAGTTGTTCAGGCACATACCCCCTCACATTTATACACATAATTAAAAGTAAAATCAATATTTAAAATATATGCACATTTTCAGGGCAGACACAGTAAAACATATTTTCAATCTTCAGTTGGTTGAGGTCCTGTCTACAGAATCCTGATCATGACCTGAGTGTATTTTATTAAAGCCACATTTACAATTTTGTAATGACCTTCCCTCCTCCATGCCTTTTACACTGCGTTTGCCAGCATACAAGAACAGAAAGGAACTGCCAGTAGTCAAAATGATTATGTTGCCTGGAAACAAAGCAGGGTGGCATTTGTCTGAACAAGTCACTAGCAAACTGTTTGTGGGCGATGTTATAGCCAAGCCTTGGGTCAAGGCTAGGGTGGATGTATTTAAAAATTTAAATACACATGGACATAGTTAAAAATGTCTTCCTTTGAAATACTGTGGTAGATACAGCTTATTCTGTGTAGGCTATCGCATTCCACACACAGATCTGTCATCTGCCTACAGCTCAGATATCAAACGACATTTTTTTTCTCAAACTCCTTATACAAACGATGTAGTAGTTGTACATGCCCCATGTTCAGACTCTTAGGAATTTTAAGTCAGCTCTATATCACTTAAAAATCCAAAACAATGGAATTACTACAGAAATAATAGTTATGGTGTTGATCAGGGGATAATGATGAGAAAACAAATTCTGAGGGCCAGAGAACTGGCTCAGAAGTTAAGACCACTTGCTGTTCTTGCAGAGGACCAGAATTCAGTCCCCAGAACCCATGTCAGGTGTCTCACAACCACCTGTAAATCCAGCCTCGGTTGACTTGATGCCCTTTTTGGGACTCGTCAGGCACATACCCCCTCACATTTATACACATAATTAAAAGTAAAATCAATATTTAAAATATATGCACATTTTCAGGGCAGACACAGTAAAACATATTTTCAATCTTCAGTTGGTTGAGGTCCTGTCTACAGAATCCTGATCATGACCTGAGTGTATTTTATTAAAGCCACATACTTATGTGTTTGTTTCTTCTTGAGCTTTGAAGATCAAAGCAATGCTTTTGAATCTTCTAGTTTCAGACACAGAAACACCAGTAACTAATGCTTCATAAATGTTTGTGGATGATGCATTTTCCAGAGATTAAACAGGGAGATTTTAAAAATCTAGGCACTGTTAGTTATCACTGAGTAATTGAGAGTTTTCTTCATGCCGGGAATCATGAGGATGTGCTAAGAGAAGAGGCCATAGTTTTGAGAGATATAAATGCGAAAAGCCTGAATTTCTTATGAAGTGTGCTGATACTGTGGTTCTGGTTCTGATTAAAAGCAAGAGAAGCAGAACTATTACTGTGTTTTAAGAAGACATTGGGGGGTTGACCAGATGCCTTGATAGCCAAAGGGGTTTCTCATTTATGCCTCATGTCCTGAGTTCAATTCCCAGAGTCAGCATAAAGGTGAGAGGAGAGAAACGACTCCACAGAATTGTCCTCTGACCTCCATACATGCGCTGCAGCATTTGTGCCTGACATACAAATCATATACACACATGCATGCATGAATAAATTAGTAAATAAATAAATAAACAAATACTTAGAGCTATTTCTGAAGTTTGTGGGAAAATACTTGAGATAATCTGGAAGTAGAGATTAGCAAACATGGGGAACGAAGTATCTATTTTTCCCGATTTCTTGCTGTATTATACTGTGAAGTATTTCTTTTTGCTTGCTTATTTATAGTATTGAACCTTTTCTTCTTCTTCTTCGCAGTTATTATGCAAAAGTTTGCTAGAACTTCTCTTGTCAAGCACAGGCAACAAAGTGGCTGAAAAGGTAGATACTACACATAGAAGTGGTGCTTGGGTTGGCTCCTTCGGATGGCTGATGCGGGTTTCACTGAGGTCCCTTTCCTTGGCGCCCTGCAGAAGCTGACTCTTGAGGTGTTTCATCACATTTCTTTATATCATCTGTGAGAATACCAGCCATGATTAGGGGTAGGCTGTTACTTATGTCTGCCTTTTAACTGAAGCACCTCTGGAAAGACCTTCTTTGAATAAGGCCCATTTGGAAGTGCTAGACATTAAGAGTTCAATGCTTAAATCTCAGGGACGAGGGTATGATTCAGTTCACAATAGATGGTGATTGAGTTTCCTAATCTCATACATAACTTACCATACAGTGAAGCAGAGTCATGGCGAGCCTGTAGTGGCAGTGGGTGTATCACAAGAAGCCCAAGAAACAAGGAGGCCCTGGGAATTTACATGATCTCTCTTTGTGTGTATATGGGGGTGGGGATGATGAGTGCACACTCAACAAAAGAGTTACATTATATTTTTCTTGGGGTTTTATTTTATGGGTTTTTTGAGATAGGGTTTGTCTTAGGGTTTCTTTTTTCTTTTTTTTAATTATTGCTTTTATTAAGCTATATATTTTTCCTGTTCCCCTTCCTTTCTCCCCTTATACCCTCCCTCTACCTCTCCCATGCTCTCAATTTACTCAGAAGATCTTGTCTTTTTCTGCTTGTCTTAGGGTTTCTATTGCTGAGAAGAGCCACCATGACCATCACAACTCTTAAAAGGAAAACATTTATTTGTGTGGCTTACAGTTTTGGAGGTCTAGTCTAATATCATCATGGAGAGACATGGTATGTGCAGGCAGATATGGTGCTGGAGAAGGAGCCAAGAGTTAATACATCTTGATCTGCAGGCAACAGAAAATGAACTATGTCACTGGACATGGCTTGAGAATAGGAGACCTCAAAGCCCAACCCCATGGTGATACACTTCCTCCAACAAGGCCATAACTACTCCAACAAAGACACATCTTTTAATAGTGCCTCTCCCTATGGGCTTATGGGGTCCAATTGCATTCAAGCTACTACAGGGTCTCACTATGTGTTCCAGACTGAATGGAATATGTTATATAGATCACACTGGCCAAGAATTTGTCTTATTCCTTACTTCCTGAGGCCTGGGATTACACAGATCTGCCATCTACACTTTGCCCTATATTTTATTTTGATATGGAGTCTCATGTTTATAATTCAGGCTAGCCTTGAACTCACGATTCTCCTTCTCATGCCCCAAGTGCTGGGATTCTACATGTGGGCCACTACAGCCAACTTCCTGGAGGTATTTTAGAAGACATATGAATAGAAGTCCAGGATAGTGGGCACAGAAGGGGAAGAACTGTTGATATGTGACTTCTTGAAGAATCAGTGTCTATTTCCCTCAGAGAGAGAGGGCAGTTACAGATGGGGGGAAAGATTTCACCAAAATCAAGCTTTTGTGAACCAATGAGCTGGCTGATAGGTTACTCACAGCACTGTAGACAGTTTTGGGCAGCTATTCAACTGAAGAAAGGTCTTTCTTCCCCAACAGCTGTTAACTACCAATGTATCTTCAGGAAGGAGAGAGGCCCTTTACGCCTTGTGAGCCTCCCCAGCTTTCATGACAGAATGCTAGTGTCCCTAATCTTGGGAGAGTCACACACAGGTAATCACGCTCTGCGTTTTAGATGGCAGTGGGCTTGTCATGCCTGAAGGACAGAGATCCACAGCGGCTATTGTGTCTATGCTGTGACTGCCCAGAGTACACAGTCCAAGTCCAGGGACACAGCTTACTTCCATCCTGACCTCATCCATCCTTCAGTCTCAGATCATGTACTTGATGAGGTGTAAACCCTTTACACTTAAACTGAAGGTGAGAACCTATGACTAAAGCTAAGTTAATTGAATTTTCTTTCAAATTTGGATTTTGGATACTAAATGAGGTGACTTGTGGGCAAAACAGCGACATGGTTGAGGCTGACTTGTTCTATCCAGCAGTGGCGGCCTGAATAGAAGTTCTAATAACTCCCGCTCTGTCCTGGTTGTGACTTGAACTCACCTCTTACTTGTGAAATTTGTATATTATCTGCGGTCTCCATACAAGACCACTTTTGCTTCTCAGGGATGATGGTCACTACCTGATTGAGTCAAATTAATATATAACATTTCTTATGGGGTAACTCTTGATTTATTTTCTGGGTTTACATTCATTGATCCATATATATTAGACACATTTTTTATGTGTTTATAATATTTTATTTTAAGACAGGGTCTCACTATGAAGCTCTGACTCTCCTGGAACTAGCTAGTAGATGCAGTTGGCATCAACCTTACCCAGATTTGCTTGCCTCTGCCTTTTAAGAGGAGGGGGATTCTTCATTGAGTTATAATGATTGGTAAGTTACAGAATCAGTTTGAAGATATAGTTAGAAAAGGGTTTGCAGGCATAGCTCTACTACAATCTGCTAAGGAGTGAATGGTGTCTCTGTGTAGCAGCGCAACAATGAGACTTGTTTAGAGCGCGGCTGAGGGCGAACTACTCCTCATACAGTAGACACTGCTGACTTGCAGGGCTCAGCGTGGTGAAAAAGCAAAGTGGCTAGTTCCCAGGCCTCAAACAGTCTTCAAACCAAAACACAATCCTCTCGGAGAAGTGCTCAGGAAGGGTTTTAGCAAAGAGAAAGCATAGGAGAGATCATGCCACTCAGAAGAAACCTACAAGCTTTCCTGCTAAGTGCTTCACAACAAACCCAATATTTACTGAATGTTTATTGTGCTCACAGCATGGAGCTCATTTGGATATAAAATTAGATAAGATGTGGCCTTGTGATCTATGGCATCTAGGTAAAAGGTTTTCTTTTTTCTTTTCTTTTCTTTCTTTCTTTTTTTTTTTTTTTTTTTGCACAAACTGGGAGGCATACACTGTAAACTATAATTGTTTCTTGGGGGCACCCCTCATCCTGTTCAGAGTGTCGGCTCTTCCCTGAGCGGAAGTTATCAGTTATGTGATTTTTCCTGTGAAGGCTCATGTGCCCTCTTGGCAGAGGGCTAGATGGGCCTGCCTATGTGGGGCAACGTGTCTAGAGAATCTCCACACTCTCCCGTTCTGTTCACATATCACTCTCATGTTCCATGAGGATAATGTGAATGTAGAACATGCTGGAATCATCGCAGGTGAAGGGTCACAGAAGCTGCTCGGGAGGCAAGGAAGCATAGTCAAAGCAGACAAACCAGCCCTTCCACTTGAGGGCCAGCTGGCTTCAGAAGTCACCTGTTCTGTGAGGCACCTTTTTCTCAGCTGTATGAAGGGAAGAGTCGCACCTCCTTTTTTATCTGTCTCACTGGGGCGTGGAAACCTCAAACAAGAAAACACTGTGAGCCCAAAGTACTACACAGTATGAGTCACAGCCATCAGTGATGTCATGGGTTAAATTAATTATACTGGAAGATATTCAAAGCTGTTGCTGTTACTCTAAAGGCTGAGTAGACAAAGATAGCATTCACACATTTTTATCTTTCAGAAGGCTGTGTGGGAGAGAGGTGGGACAGAGGGCCTGGAGGAGAAAGTACAAGTTTAGCATTGAAACTTGTAACAGTAAATGCAACGGACAGACAGGTTTGGAAGGGTCTGGTTGTTTTCTTTGTTCTGTCGCTCCTGACTTCTTTGCAGTGGGTTTCTCCAAGTTATTCTAAATGCAAGCAGGCACTGAGAAGTAACTGGCAAATGAGTTAATGGCTGGTCCTTGAAAGGAAATTTAATATTATACAAAATGTTTTCTGTTGCCTCTAAAATCTGAACCACTGAAATGACTCAGCCTCTCTCCCTTCTCACCCTGTAGTAACCTCTGTTGGTAAGTGGGTTTGGAGGGAAGCAAGGCAAACTGACACAGCACCACTTTCCCGCTCCCAGAACAAAAGTGGAAAGTCTGAATCACACACAGGCCATCCTCACTAAGTAGCAGTGCAGTTTAGATTTGCCATTTTTACTGAGCCAGTTCTTAAACTGGCATTTTTTTTTTTAAATGCAGGATTCAATGACTCAATTTTTTTTCTTTTTAATGTTTTGTGGAGGCAGGATCTCAGTTGAGCTCAGGTTACCCCGGAACTTACTCTGCAGGTTAGTGTGGCCTCGGACTCACAGAAATCTTCCTGCCTCAGCCTCCAAAGTCCTGGGATTACAGGTGTGAATCACCTCACTCAGTACCTACTATTTCTGAGGAAAGGTGTGTGCATGTACTCGTGCGTGTGTTTGTCTGTGTCTGTTTGTATTCTTACATGTATAAATCTCTCTCTCTCTTTGTAATTCATGCTTCTCTACCCCTCTTGCCTAAAACTCTACCGTATTCTGGTCTTGTTAAGAAGGATAAGACCATTGGATAAATTACTTTTGTTTTTCGATGTTTTGTCTCAAGGTCCAAGTTTTAGATTTTCTTTTTTTATGGTTACTTAATTGATTTAGTGGCTTCCCTTTACTTCCTGTCAAGCAAAAGTGAAACATTACACGCCATAGGCTCGACGGAAAACTTACTTGAGCAGACATGTGCCTTACAATGTAATAATGTGGCTTCTTCCTAGTGGCTGTCTGAGTATTTTACCACAACAGATTCAAGACTGCTGCCTGAGATGATCAAGCCTCACAGGATACTCCAGTCAGGACTCGATAATAATTCTAAATTTTCTTTAGGTCCCCATAAGATTATCAGTGCCCCCAACCAGCAGGAAGTAGCCTGGGAAACTACACCCATAATCCCAAAAAACGGACTATGGATATTTTCCTTTGTTTAGAATGTTGGTTACAAGTTATTATGGTGTATGGTCAGCAGAAAAGCTAAACAAAGGATATTAGATTCAGAGTTTTTTTTAAAGAGTGGGAAGTGGTGTGGGACAATGGTCTGTATTCTGTCAATTATATTTTAAATAAACACTGATTGACCTGTAGCCAGGCAGGAAGTATAGGCAGGACAACCAGACAGGAAGTAGAGGTGAGTCAATGAGAGCAGGAGAATTCTGGGAAAAGGAAAGCTTGGTCCACAGTCCTGACCCAGCCCCAGAACAAGCAAGATGTGACTGCCTTGCTAAAAAAGGTACCAAGCTACATGGCTAACAGAAACAAGAATACTGGGCTAATATAAGTTATACTAGTTAATAAGAAACCTGAGCTAATGGGCCAATCAGTTTATAGTTAATATAGACCTCTGTGTGATTTCTTTGGGACTTAATGATTGTGGAAACTGGGCAGGACCGAAAACCCTCAGGGCAGCTATATGATGTCTCTCTGACTCCACCTACTCTTTCTCTATATCTCTGTTCAGATTTCCTGCCTGGATTTATCCTGCCCTGTCATGGGTCAAAGTATCTTTATTTATTAATCAATAAGAGCAACACATACACAGAAGGGCAACACATATACAGAAGGACATACGACATCATCTCCATGAATAGCTTCTTCATGCTAGTCACATAGAGTTGTACAATAAAACTAGGTATTTATCCCCATTAGCAAACCAAGGAGTTTAGGGGACAGCATGAAATGACTCATGTTGGTAAATGCATTTTTGTCAAGTCTTTTTGAGAACATTAGTACAATCCCTAGGAACTACATGGTAGAAAGAAAGGAGTGGCTCTCGTAGACTGTCCTCTGACTTCCTCACGTGAATACACACACACACACACACACACACACACACACACACACACACACACACACACAATTATACAATTTTATTTTTTAAAAAGAAAAATTTTATGTGAAAAAAGATTCAATATAAGAAAATAAATATTTTAGGGTAATCACTTTTCAAATAAAATTGAAAGTTATTGAGAGAACTATGGAGATGGTTTCCACATACACCTTAAGATTCCATAGGGTTCATCAAGATCAATACAGAACTTCACATTTACTCTGTCTTATATGCCAGAGACCACATTAGAGATCAAGGCAGAGAGAAAACAAAGATATCAACTCAGCCACAAAGGATCCTTCAATATAGAGAAATTGTCAGCTTATAAAATAGTTTAATAACAGTATTTCATAGCAGAAAAGAAGCATTTGACAGTTTTTTTTATTTATTAAGGATTTCTGCCTCCTCCCCGCCACCGCTTCCCATTTCCCTCCCCCTCCCCCGATCAAGTCCCTCTCCCTCATCAGCTTGAAGAGCAATCAGGGTTCCCTGACCTGTGGGAAGTCCAAGGACCGCCCACCTCCATTCAGGCCTATTTGACAGGTTTTGTGAGAGTGTTTCAGGACAGTTTCAGAGAGGTTGATCCTCTGGGCTTGGGTTTTGAAGGCAGGTGAGGCAAAATGTGGCTTTTAATTTAGGAAGAACACCATATGAAAACTCAAGGAAACATAAATCAGAATTTAAAGACTGAAAAGAATTCCCCACACTTTCCCCAAGGACTATCCAAAGACCTACAGGAAAGTTGATAAAGTCAAATTTTCACAAATCATTTTGGAGAATGCTGGGGGTGAAATTGGAAAGGTGTGCTTGTGTTGGGTCATTGGAAGTCATGGGTTCAACATGACTGGCAGCGAGAAAACCATTGAGGCATTGTAAGTAGAGTAACATTCCTAGTTAAGGGTTTTTAAAATGTTGCCATGAGCTGTCTACATAGAAGATTTCCTTTTTCCATTTTGGTCCCAATTTCTTACGGAATTCTTGTCCATGTGGATGTTTGCAAGGCTCATGACCATCTTCTCTAAAACTTATAACTATCAACCCTGCTTTATATAGATGTTAAAGATCAAATAAGAGATCCAGTTTTGTGACTTTATTCTTTTATTGTTGATACTTTTTCAGGAAAAATTACTTTAAATGTTTTTGTCATAATAAAAATAATCTGAATTTGAGGGAATATGCATATGCTCTCTAGTTCCAAGATATTTTTTGAGCAGAGGAAGTACAGATTGTGAATTGAATCCATGGTTTTGGTGTTTAAAGTTATAACCTGCAAGCCCTTTGATTCCAAGACATGGCAGGATTTGAAAGAATTTGGAATTCTTGGGGAATCTCAGATCCAAGTGGATTCACAGAGACCCTTCGGAATCCATAGCCCATTTGGGATTTAGTGTAGCTTGAACGTTTGACAAGACTGAAGATGGTTTTAAATGAGAACAGCTTGCCATAAATTAAAACACTTAACGGCAGAAATAAATGGGCACTTGCACTCATCTAGAATACTAAATTCTTACCCCATTTCAAATTGTTTCTGATTAAGATATGAGCTTAGGGGATGTATTGCAAAGATTACTGTTTTGTTTTTCAGGCCCTTTGAAGAGTTACATTGCAAATTTTCTGCTAATTATGAACAGATTAAAGCTTCAAAATGTCTATTGTGCAGTGCCTGCTATTGTAGGTGCTGAAGAGACATTGATATAGCCCTTCTCACTTCAATAATCTCTTTTCTATGCTATAAATTTTGTATTTGCAATTAAAAATCCTCTCTCTATGATGTGTACATGTGTACATATGTATGTGTGTGTGTGTAGGGGGGTTCATGTGCCAACGTGTGTGTGTGTGTGGAGGTCAGAGAACAACTTGCTACAATTTATTTTGCCATTAGTTCCAGGCTTCGTGAACTCAGATTGTCAGGTGTGCACAGCAAGTGAGCTAGGCTGTCCTGAGAGATCAATATTGCAATTTTAAAAAGATCTTTGGAAATGTCAGACAGTGGGACACAGTACAAGTAGTCAATGTTCACTCCCATAAGAAAGATCTCTATATTTTCTTGTACTGGAGTGCACGTGTTTATGTTGGGCTACATATGTGTGGGGGTTTGCACATGAAATGAACGCTAGAGATTGATATTAAGTGTGAAAACATTTATCATCCACACAAAAGTGTGAAAAGGATACTGAAGTATAGCTCTCCATAATGGTTGGCTACTTGGCAGAGTGGGGGTGGGGATAGCCTCACTTTTCTTTGTTTTTTTAAAATTTATTTATTTATTAAAGATTTCTGTCTCTTCCCAGCCACCGCTTCCCATTTCCCTCTCCCTTCCCCAATCAAGTCCCCCTCCCTCCTCAGCCCAAAGAGCAATCAGGGTTCCTTGCCCTGTGGGAAGTCCAAGGA
>NC_022015.1:50727367-50731115 GCF_000317375.1 Microtus ochrogaster | reverse complement strand
TGCTTGAAGTTCTAGCAATAGCAATAAGACAACATAAGGGGATCAAAGGGATTCATATTGGAAAGGAAGAAGTTAAGCTTTCGTTATTTGCAGATGATATAATAGTATATATAAGTGACCCCAAAAACACTACCAAAGAACTCACTTTTCTTTAAGGGGATAGCCACCAGAAGTTTGAGCATGCTCGAGTGACTATATAGATAATATAAATTTTGATCTTTTTTTTTTTTTCAGAGGCAGGGAGACCGTGAGGGTTGGGGGGAAGACCTGGGAGTACTAGGAAGTAAGGGTAATGGAGTACATTATGTAAAATTTCAAAATAATCAATAAGAATATTGTGCAAAAAAAAACCAAACCCCATCATGCCTATCATCCTGGGGTGCAGAAACAATAGATCTAATAGACTGGTTAGCTAGTCCATAGCCAGTCACATAGCTCCAGGTTCAGTGAGAGACACTATATCAAAAAATCAAGTGGAAAAAAAAATTGAGAATAATACCCAATGTTGACTTCTAGCCTCATGTACAAGTGCATATGTGTGTATATCAACAAACACACACACTTCACTCACAAATGTATGTACACTCACATGAAAACTTATTATTGCAGGCATTAATAACACGTATAAAGAAGATGTGCAGAAAAATGTATGCAGTTACATATGTTTCACTTCACCTCTTGGAAGTTAAGCTTTGTTATTTATTACAGCATTCAGTGCCAGGAAGCCAGAATTTAACATTGCATATAAGATTTTAATAGAAACTTCATATATTTAGCATTTATCTTCAAAGATTAAAGGTTTTGAGGTGAACATTATGGATAACTTGTTAGAACTCTGAGAAATCTTTGAAGATGAGAGATTGGATGAGAAAAAAAAGAACATAAAAGGCCAAAAACATGGAATTCAAACATGACAAACAGAAAACACATGCATGGGTGCACACACACACACACACACACACACACACCAAAGAAAGAAAAGAAAAAATAAACAAATGGAACAGAAAATACTATTGGAATACTTAGAAACAACAGATTCACATAGCGAAATACTTCCATCAAAATAAAAGCATTTTGAATACATTATCACCACATGAAAGGCAAGCCTAGATAACAAGGCTGTACATTTAACACACCAGTAAATAGTACATTCTTATTTCCAGTGATAAAGATCTTTAAGACTGCTGTTAGTCATTATTTCCAATGAGTGGCTATGTTCCCAAGGGCACTGAGTATAGTGAAGTGAATCTAACAGCAAGCTTGCTTTTGAGAGCTGAGGCTTTTTGGTTATAGGAATAAATTGGAAGGGGCTCTCCTCTCCTGTTGGCAGAAACTTAGCACTAAAGCTATTTGTTGAGGAAGCACTGGGAAGTTGTGTGTTGATCAGGGAAGGAGTTAGTTAGCTGTGTTTACTCATGAGGTGGTCCTCAGAAAGGTGAGAAGATGCAGTAGCATCAACATCAACACCATAGGCAGTGGCAGCAGCAGAAATAGCATCAGCATAGCATCTATACTATCATCATTGTCAGCAGCAGCATCCACACCATCATCGTCATTATCAACAGCGGCAGAAGTTGCATCAGCATCAACAGTAGCATTAGCACCAACACCATCATCTTCATCAACAGCAGCAGCAGAAAGGATATCAGAAATGTGATTTCTCTGGCTCCATGCAAGACCTATGGGGAACAGGAAACTGAGAATGGGTCCTTATAATCTGTGCCTTCATAAGCCACTGAGATGTTAAGCTAAAGCTTCAATTCTAGTGAATAGCAGATAGTAACAAGCTGGCCAGATTCCAGATATTGAAATAACATATAGTGTGCTTTTTCCAAAAACTTTATGTCATAACCAATGTACTTGAAGCTCGAAAGCAAAGGCCTTCTCTCTGAACGTGCTAACGAAGATAGACCTGTCCTTTCCCTGTCTCTCTGCTGTTCTCCAAGCACTCCCAGGTAGGACGGGCCTCATTCTAGTCCTAATTTTATCCTTGCAATATTTTATACAATGCCCAGTAACTGAGATGTTTGTTAAAATGAAATGAAATAAAGGTCAAGAATAAATGGGAGGGTGTGTCTGATTCATTGTGTACTACTTTAGGGTGGAATTGAAACAAACATGATAAGAAAGGAACATACACATAGGTACCAGACAAGCAGCAGAGAAGAGAAAAGGCAGGGAGGAAGCTAGACAGTTTTGGGGGAAGATGGCATGAGTCTCTTGCTACCTGTGAATCTTGACTTTTCTTTGACTTATTGTAAACCAAATCACTTGTTGTAATGTTCTGTTTCTTTAAGAGACAAGCCATGCCCACTCCCTTCCTGCCTGAAGCCTTAGCCTCTCTCTCCCCACTTCCTGTTTCTCTGGGGAAGAGGCAGCTTCTGCCTCTCCCCACTTCTCCCCTTCCCACCTTCTCTGTCTCTTCCTCTTTCTCTCTCTCTCTCTCCACCCTTCTCTCCCTTTTCCTTCCCCTCAATAACCCACCTAATAAATGTCCAGTTCCATTTTGTGTGGTGTGCCTATCTGCTTGTCTCGCCCACCCGCGGCCACATGGCTAGCCACCGGGGACACTGCTGAGGACTAACCACCTTCGTTCTGGGACCTGCCATGTGGTCTTGTGCACTGTCCCTGCTTGGGACTGGTTGCTTTCGGGACCTGGCAGCTTGCAACAAACCCATTACACTTGTTACTTATGTCCTAGCAATGTAGCAGGTATTTTCAGGTTGGATTTCTAATTTTGAGGTTGATTTCTACTGAGTAGCCGGCTCTAATGGGGTGCTGCTTCCAAGAGACTCGTGTTTTCTCAACCTTAGTATCAGTGTTATTTGAGGCCAGATCACCCTAGTTGTTGAGGACTGTCCTGTGATCTTCTTCCTTGTGCTCCTGCCTTTGGCTTCTACTCAACAGAGGCCAGTAGGTTCTCAAACTTTTAGTAGAAACAAACAAAAATGTCTGCATTTCCTACCTGAACTAATGTAAGATAGAGAGGCTGGGGTGTCAGGGTCTTTTATGTGCGGCGATGATGCCACAGGGCCAGCAGGAACACAGCAGGACTCATGGAATGAGGGTAGGGAGAGCTAGAGGGAAATTCATTTGGCTTTAGGGAGGTGGTGAGATACAGCGGGGTCTTGGTGCCTGAGCAGCAGGGAGCCCGAGGGAAAATTGAAGGCTATGAAAGTGAAGGGGAAGGATGGAGGGAGAATGAGGTGCAGGGAATTAATGATCTGTTTCAGGCTAAGGACAGGGATGGGATAATGCAGAGGTCTGAATCCCTTTAGGATACTCAAGACAGGAAAGGGCAGTCAGTTCTGAAGTGTTAATCACAATTGGCTTTAGCAGGCTCAAGCAGGAACCACCAGTCAGAAGACCTCATTCTTTACAACCTAAGTCAGGCTTCTATTACCTTTGGCAGCGAGGTTATTATCATCCATTTCCCCTTCCTTGGGGTCACTGAATACCCCCACTGCCCTTGATTCTGATGATCTGTGGATGTGGCATCTTTTACTTCTTCACCGATTGTAGAAACCAGAGGAGACTTTGCAAAACATCAGACATCTTTCTCTTGGGGTTTGGGGCACCAGCACTTAAAAAGAAGCGTAGAGTTTGGACATAGACGGGGAAGAAAGCCTTAGCAATGTATTTCGTCTGAAAACATTCAAACAAACAAACAAACAGACACATACAGAGAGAGAGAGAGAGAGAGAGAGAGAGAGAGAGAGAGAGAGAGAGAGAGAGAGAGAGAGAGAGA
>NC_022015.1:50725710-50727267 GCF_000317375.1 Microtus ochrogaster | reverse complement strand
AGAAGAGGAGAGGAAAAGAGAAAAGAGAAAGGAAAGAAAGAAATTTCGAAAGCAAGCAAGCAGTTTTAAGGGTAAACATTGTCATCATTCTGTCTGACCTCTTTTGACTGTGTGTCTGTTTAATGTTTAGCTTAGTTCCTGAATAGGTAGGAGGGGCTTGGCCAGTGTTTACTGCATCACTATGCTTACCTTGTTAGTAATGGTAACAGCACTTCTGTAGGGCAGAATAATCGACCATAAACCGCCAAAGGAGGTGAGCTCATGTGATCCTGACAGCAACCAGGGCTAAAAAAAGAATTATTTGTAAGCCTGTTTTATGTTATATCTTGCCCTTAACCCATTATTCTGACAGCCTTGCTTCCTGTCCCTCCCTTGAAAGAAAATAAATAACAAGATTATTTTCTATTTCAGGTATTTATTCTTACTGTAGATGAGATTCAAAAAATATTTTGTAGGTGATAGAAAGTGTGGTTACACATTTCCATTTTTTATACTACAATTAATTATAAACCATCCAGGTCCAAGCTCTTGGTTTTGCAAATAAGGAAATGTGACCCTGTGGCTGTTTAGTGCAGAGCCAAGGCCGAACCTAGGACATTACATCTGTGAGCTGCTACCATTGCAGAAGGATTTACTATTTAATGCTTATGCCTGTTAATTCCAGGACTCTAAGCCGACCACCACCTAGTCATAGCCAGAGCCTGCACTTTGATGAATTCTCTCTCCTAGCTTGTCATCTGCAGGAAGATGTGTCAGCTGCAGGTGTCAGAAATAGCACAGTCAAACAAAACAGCACGTGCCCCTGCCTATTCTTCCATAGTCCTACTTGACAATGCTGTCCAGGTGTCCAAATATCATACCTTCTCTCCCCACCCCACCCTCATCCTCCTAAGAGCAAACAGGGTCCTAAGAGTTTAAATTTTGCATGGGATTTTGCTAGCCAATTCCAGATCTGTTTGCATCTTTAAAAAAATAACTCAGATCTATCCCTTATAAGTAGGGCAGGAGGGCAGCTGGAATTTCCCAGCTCACTCTGTGTCACTGTTTCCTGCCTCTGCTGCTCTTTGTCCTCCCATGCATATTTTATTGGCAAAAAAAGAAACAAACACTGTACTACCCCAGGGCAGCTGGCTGCCACACTGACTCATGCTTCTTCTGTTTGTGTTGGGAAAGCTGAGGGCAGTGCCTTACTTTAATCACAGTGTGAACAACCACGTCTTCTGAAACAGCGTTACTCAATATCCCACCCAGAAGGAACTCAGATGCTAGCCAGCCAATCAAAGGCCACCTGCCATCTACAATCAGAGCTCCTTGCTGATGACAAAGCACGGTGGGTGGATCATCGCTAGAAGGAAGAAAAGCATACAAACAAAAACCACCCAAAACTGACCAACTGACCAAACAAACAAACGAACAAAGAAAGCCCCATTCCACATACAGAAAATAAATCCTTAGCCAAAGACCAGTGTTAATGGGCTGAGAGCATCCATTGTCTTGACTTAGTCCTGAAACTTGAAGACATTGTGCTCTCAGTTTGGAGTGTGTGTGTGTGTGTGT
>NC_022015.1:50700412-50725610 GCF_000317375.1 Microtus ochrogaster | reverse complement strand
AGAGAGAGAGAGAGAGAGAGAGAGAGAGAGAGAGAGAGAGAGAGAGAGAGAGAGAGAGCTCTACAAGATGAGAACAGGAACACAGGAAGGCTGGGAAGATGCTATCTTTTGGTGATCTGGTGAATTCTCCTGACTAGGGTTCTCATTTTAGGACTAAAATGAACACATTTCCTTGCCCAGATCCTTTTGTTTCATTTAGTACACAACTTGGATTACTCAATGGCTTTGTTTTGAGAATATTCAATACATCTTATTGATTTCTCTCACTGTCTATGGCAAGCAGGGTGGGGTTGGGCAAAAATAAAAACTCAACGCTACAATTAAACTAGCTCTACATGTTCAGACTTAAGATGCTACTTAATTATGCAAGCTCTGTTTTACAATACCTCATCTGTGAGGGGGAAATTAAAACTTGTGACAGTAAGATTAATTTCTTTGTTTATTTATTTTTAAGAATTCTGTATTCTCACCTAAAGTGTTTTCCCTTCCCTCTTGGTTTCCTTAGAAAAAAGTAAATCAGGCCCCCAAACCCAGAAACAATTAATCTCCTGTGGGGGAAAAAAAAACAAACCACAATAAAAAGACCAAAGAAAACAACAATAACAAAACTTTCAAATAATAAGGATGTGTCTAGTTAAGCCAGCAGAGGCCCCTGTGTGGGCAGGCATAGGTGTTCAAGGGTGTTGTGTGCAAGAAGTCCTCCTTATCCTGTTTGTTATCCTGCCCAGTGTGACCCTAGGCTTGAAGGACAGGTACGATCACCTCAACATACAAGTCCAACCTTGTACCAGTCAGGCAAATGACCAACACAGGCTGTGGAGAGAATCCGATTCAGGCCTTGAAATGGTTCCCATGTTGTGTTGGTAGAATCTAGGGTTCCGTTGCCCAAATCATGTTTGAAGTGGGGTTTTCTAAGCACTGAATGAGCAGGGTTCCCAGTGGGAGTCTTCCCTTGACCTGTAATTGGCATTGCTCTTGAGAGTTGAGGCTGGATGAAGACTCCTATTAAAGCGTCCCTAGTCAGGGTCCAGGAGAAGATGCTCTGGTTCCTTAGATCTTTGGGTTCTACTGCTTTAAAAACAAAAAACCAAAACAATAAACCTTCTCAAAACTTTTTTAAAATGGAACTTTCTGGATTCTATCTCCAGATACTACCCTGTGGCAGCGCTGTGGTGGGGCCCAGGCATCCACCCTGTAACCACAGGTTGATATTCTAGCATTTCTTGGTTTGGCTCCCAGCCCATCCAGTTGTTTACCAGGAGAAGAGCAGCCTTTCCCTGTCCTCCCCCATCCCAGTGACTCACTCTGGTGCTGCCTATTGTGGTTGCCAGTGCCAGTCTGGTCATTGCTGAGACTACTGCATGCTCCCTGAATGCTTGCTGCCTCTAATCTGTGTTTTGCCCTTGACTTGCCATAGTTGAGTTTGTTATAGTTCCAGTTGCCCCAGCATCAGGTTACAATGATCAGTGGTGTTTGCATCACAGGAAGGGTATCTCCTTGGCCTATTCCTGCTCTGTCTACTATACAGACTCGGGCTCAATTACTACGTGTTGAGGGGCTTTTTGACCTCCAAATAGGGCCTTGTGACCCCAACACCCCCAGATATTCTTTCACTTCTTTTCTGAGTCACAAGAAGGAAATGTCTTCGTTCAGTGCTCCTGTTTTCTTTCGCTTCTTGCTCCAAGAGAGCTCACAGCAGTTCTTTTTAACGACTAAACTTTGGATCTACCTCAGATTCATGTGTTGAAATCCAAGCCCCATAGGGGTGTGTTAACAGAAATTATGGAAAATAGTTAGGTTAGGGGTGGAGCCCACATTAGTGAAATTAATGTCCTTATAATCAAGGCCCCAGAACACTAGTGACTCCTTGTACCAGGCCAGGACCTAGGGAGGAGTGCTGTCTATGACTAAGCAGGCCTTCTGTAAACATCAGTTGGCCAAAACCTTGATGGTGAGTACCCTCCAGAACTGTAAGAAACAAGATTCTGATTTTTTTCAAGGTACCTTGTCTATGGCCTTTTATTACAGGGGCTCAGACAGGCACCTTATTCTTCTGATGCTTCTGCACTTGAGGGCCTGTGACTTAGCTCTCAACCACTGACATCATCCATCCACCCAAATTTCTGGGTTAGTGGGGCTGTTGCAGTTTGAGTGTGAAATGCCCTGGGTTGTCAGCTGGCAGACTGTTTCAGAAGAAGGTTAAGGAATCCTTAGGGGGCAGGAACTCCACTGAAGGAAGCAGGTCACTGGGCATAAGCCTTGATATGGTGGATTACTGTGTTTTGTGTTTTGGTTGCTCACTTTAGCTCCACTTCCTGTCTGCCTTCTATTTCCTAAATACTTTTTAACTAGGTTTCTGCTACCATAGTGTCACTAACATGGTTGACAGTGTCTTCTCAAAGTCTAAGTCAAAATAATCCCCATTTTAAAGTTGCTTTTGTCCTGATTAAGGCATTTCCTCACAGCAACAACATGTACCCAGGCCTACACTAGACAACAAGTTTTATCATTTCATATTTACTTCTTAGATTCTTCCCTCCTTCTCTGCCCATCCCCCCCCCCCCCGTAACAAAGTCTGTCAATTCTAACTCAGGCTAAACTTGAACTCATAATCTTCCTGTTTCTTTCTTCTAAGTGCTCGGATTATTTTTCTTACAGAATTGGGGCAACTGATTTTCCACAATCATCCCTCATAGTTTTGTGAACTAGTAAAGGCTAGGAAGGGGCAAAAAAGATAGGAAAAGGCTAACTTTATACTGCTCTATGCCTGTTTCAGAATATGTTAAAAATAAGTTCCAGCACCACTTCTGGTGGCCCACTCTCTTAATCCCAACATTAAGGAGGCTGCAGTTTGGAGGGTAGTCTGATCTATATAGCAAAGGCCAAGTCCCAAAATAATAACAATAAATTAAGGTCTTAGAACATCAAACATTTAGAAGGTATTTAGGTATTATCATGATTGTACATATTCCCAGCAGTCCATGTTATCAAAGGTTTGGACCTCAGCACAGTGTGCTATTGAGAGCAGTAAAAATGCTGAGGGGTGGGACCTTGTGGGAGGTCTTCAGGTCATTGGCATGTGGCCTTAAAGGGTACAGTACACTCTCCCCTGTCTCTTCCTCTCTCCCATCCCAGCCATGAGATAGAGTTTGCTCTACCATACACTCCTTGTCATTATATCCTACTTTGTCCCAGGGCTGAGAACAATGGTAACATCTAACCATACACTCAAATCTACAAAACCACGAGTCAAAACTAAATAAACCTTTCTTCTTTAAAGTTAATTATCTCGAGTATTTTTTTCCAGTAATAGCAAGTTAACACTGAGATACGGGACACTATTTTTTAATAATAAATTTTATTGTGATAAATATGTACATGTAACCTGGGTACGATAGTATATAATAGGTTTCCTGCCCCTTTCCGACCCCTGAGATAATAGATTTCTTCACCAACATGGTAAGCCAGATTAAGCCAAATTGAAAAAGTATAACAAATATATTTCAGCAAAGCAATTCCTGGGCCAGTTCTCCAGTCCCAGAGATCAAGGCCAGAGAAGCTGCACGCTGAACAAAAGCTGGGAGATTCTATAGGTTGTAGGTGAGGGGTGATGACATGTCTGCGACAAGCTGAGTTTGTGCCCAAGTGTGGTCAAAAGCTGAGTGCTTTAGACAGGGACTTGGCTGGCTAGCAACCTCACGGGAGGAAGCTGCTGTATCCACTAAGACTTTGGAACTGGGCTTTTGGTGCTCTACATGGGCAGGATTTGGAGAGACAGGAATGGGGCTTTCAGAATCACGCAGGGATGGGCTGGAGGTTCCAACTGAATAGCTTGTGTTTACAACTCTTGTGCTTAGAAGGCAGAGGCAGAAGGATCATGAGTTCAACGCTAGCCTGAGCTATATTTCAAGGACCTATCTCAAAATAAATAAAACCAAACACATAAAAAGCGAACATCAAGCAACCTGTGCACAGAAAATGCTGTCTCTGTATGTGTCCTTATGCGTAAATATGCTGGAAATGTGTTTATATGTATACATGCATATGTGCACAAGTGGATTAGTTAAGACTTATATGTTGTAAAATGCTACCTTGAGAAGCCTATTCAGGTTTCTTCCTTGGTGAATTTTCTTATAGTTCTTATATTCAGTGGCATTCACCGTCTCTAGGGATAGGCAATACAGAAGGACTGAAACAAATAATAAAACATTCACCTTTCGAATACTAGATTCATTGGCCTGCCTATAAGTAAGAGGGAAATTAGAATAAAACATATGAACATGGGATCTGTCTGGGTTCTGTCAGAAGACAATCAAAACCACCTCCCCATGTTGTCACTGATGGGCCGTAAAGGTGAGACAGACCCAGAAAAACCACGTTCTGTGAATAAGGCATAATCCATAATTTCTACATAACCACCGTGAAATGGAAATGAAGGAAACACTGCTGTGGTTCTCTGGAAAGGGGTGTGCAGACAGGAGCCTGTGGTACGTCCTCCAAGCCCAGAGACATGTGGTAGCAGCCCAATATTTTGGGGGTTGAAAGATACATTTAGTTATCTTGTTTTGGGAAAGAAGTGGTACCGTGGCGATTGTTGAGCCTTTGTGAACCTGAAAATCAGATAGGATGGCAGCCAGAGTAGTGGTTGCCTATATCTTGTGTTTCTTCCTTGAGTTTAAAGAAACATTTGTCAGTATTATCTTTGTGAAACACAACCTGATGATAAAATGTAGTATTTCCTCATTCAAAAATAATGCCCAGCTATTATCTGACATTATTAATGCCCCATCCCATTATCTATTTTTGATTCAATTTCAATGAATATTTTGCAAGAAATTCTCCATTTATTTTCTATGTCTACTATGTTTTCTTTTCTGTTTTCATTTTTAATCTTTGTGTATCAGTGTAGAATACTCCTTATGGCCCAGTTCCCAGTTTGTGTGTGACTTGCTTTTCTTCAATGTATACTACATTCTTTTGCTTGTCTATTGAGTTCTTTTTTATGCTACTGTTTTCTGCCAGATTATTCTTTTCCATGCCCTGGAGATTGAATTGAGGGTCTCACATATGTAAAGTAAGCATTCTCTTACCGATCCACAAGCCCAGCCTACGCTAGGAGTTTTAAGCTTGACTTCTGTCTCCTTGAATCCAGCAGGCACAGCCTTTTTTGCATCTTTATCGAACAATCTCAGTATCTGGAGTGCCTGGAGTCTCTGTTGTTGTTTGTGGTTTATATCGCTGACGTCTCCTTTCCACTCATGCCCCGCTACTGGACAGAAGGGGTTTTGTGTTTGCTTGTATAGGAAATAATTTTTCAGACACAATGTGCGTACTATATGAAGTAGAATGCCTGCTTGCTCACCAAAGCCAACTTTTCAGTTACCTCAGTTAAATGCTTGGGAATTCAGGATTAACATGAATCCAAGGTCATCTGATATTTTCCAGGGCACTCAGCACAGTTTATAGAGCCTGCTTCTTGCTGTTACAGCCGGGATGAAGTGGGAAGGCTGTCTACTCTGTCGCTGCTCTGCCTGTCTCCAGGGGCATGCATTTGTCCTCTTAGTTCTCTGAGCACCCAAAGTACGACTCAGCATCTTGATCAACTCTCTTCAGCAAATACATTCTGTTCAAAGGGGATCAAGTGTCAGTCTTCACATCTGGATTCCCGACACTTCTGTATCAGACTGGTTACCCACCAGACCCCTCTGAGCGCTTTGATGCTTCCAAGATTTTAATCTGAAATTCTCAGGCAGCTTTCTTAGCCATCCTTCGTGGAAGACTTGCTTCATGTTATTTAGTCTGTCTGAGCAGACGCAGGAGTCTGGACGAAAGTGCTTTTCCAGGTTTAGTCTCAAGTTATCTTGAGACCCCCCGGCCCTGGAGCAGAATTGATGAGGTAAGAGAAGACAGACATTTATAAGCCGTGTGATTTTTGGATCACAGACTACAATGAGATTTCAGAAAGAATGGGATCATTTATTTTAACTTCCTTGGTGGTCTCAAGTTAATCTTCAGAAAGACAAAATGTAATGGGGTCTGTGAAAGCTTGCCCATGAAACATTTTTTTCTGAGTACTTGAAGAATACCAAGGGGAGAAAAAGGTAAAAAAAAAAAAAAACAAGCTACATTTAATGTACATTAATTCCTAAAAGGGAGCCAGTCCACCAATACAAGCTTTGATAGCGATGAGTGGGATTTTGTGTTTGTGACAGATGGGCTTGCCTCCATCTGCCAAACAACATCTTAGGGCACAGCTGGGCTAGAGGTCTGGTGAGGAAGGGTGCCCGTTTTGTAGGAAGCAGCTTCATTCGTCAATAAGACCCAGCTCTTCACTGTGTGCGGAGATATTCTTGATGTGACTGCTAAGACCTGCTTAACTGCCTGTCCTCTTGTCTTTCTTGGCCTGTTGGAAGTCAAGCACCGTGCTGTGGAGGGAACACATTCCAAGAGTCTTGGAAGTCATAGTGCTTCCATTCAGAAAGGCTTGGGCAAACTGGAGAAGCCCAACGTGCGATAAAGATTTAGAATCTTCAATGACAGAGTAAAGAAAAAAAAGCTCATTATTAAGTTTTTCATCCCAGATACTCATGCCTCAGCTATATCTAGTCTGTCTGGGATCTTTAAACACCATCCTAATTTTTAGATATAGGTAGTTGGTTTCTGAGTGGAGCAGAAAAGAAAGTCGGTAGGGTGAGTCACATGAGTAATGTGAGGTCTTGCTTAAGCTGGTGTATTTATCATGGATGGAAGTGTGTGTTCAGGGAAACTGAGTCTACCTAAAATGACACAGCTGACCTCTGCTCTTAGGGACTGGTCTTCTCAGATGATGGCCAAGGCACAAAAGTACCCTGGGTTTTCTACACTATTTAGCCCTGTGGAAGAAAATGCTCACAGTTCTGTTGGCAGCCGTTCTTGCAGGTGTGTAATCTGCTGGGAGAATACACACCTTTCATTATCTTAGCACCTTCTTGCACACTCTTGACCCAGGGTCACCTGACTTCTTGCCATGGTTGTATTTATACAAATCACTTGAATTCTTCCTCCCCACCCCCCTGCTCCAACTCAGTTGTAAAGCCCAGCAAAACATGAATACCTGGGGTCCAATTTTGGCCTCTCATTTCCCATAAACTTTTATTGGCTTCATGTCACCTGAAAGATTCATTTTCAGATACTCCTGCACTTCCATGTTTAGGAATCTGACTGACCTGTTTGATTTTATTTCTTACTAATTTCTGTTTACTAGATGCACAGATGGACCTCTTCTTCAAGGAGTGAGGGTTCTTGGTGTGCTCTAAGCATGTCCTGCTGTCCACACTGTCACATTTTTTTTTCCTTGTGTTTTCTCCTGGTGTGGTGTCCTTAAGATGCAAGGCCAGAAGCGGCTAGGTGGAACTTGAAATGAACTGGAGCAGCCAGACTGACTTATAGTGAGGAAGCTGTTTGTGGGTTTTTTTTTTTAAACCCCCCACCCCAGCTGCTATAGCCACTTCTAAATGCCCTTGATGTTATCTCTACTTTGCCCTTGGGAGCTGGGGGTGGCTCCTAAACCTGCTTGTTCTTGCCATCTGACTGGCTGGCTTTGCCCCTTGTCATTCTTCCCTGGACCATGACATCATGTTCATTTAGAAGCTCTTGCTTTTGGTGGCTGGAACCCACTCTTGTGTTTATGTGTGTGTGTGTGTGTGTGTGTGTGAAAGAGACCATATGTGTGCTGAGCTATAAACTGAGCATTCCAAAGTGCTGGCCCTGTGAGGCACGCTGAATTGCCATGGAGGGCCTTGTCTGTAAAATAGAGGTGTGTGGGTATCCAGCCTTCACACAGCTGCTCTGACACATAAGTCAACAGCAATGCAATTTAGTAGTAGTCTCGGGTTCCATTAAGTCCACTCATCAACTGATCTTTATGTATCCTTGAAATCTATTATAGCCCACAAAGTCATAGCTACTTAATAAGCATTAGTCAGAATAAATCATTATAATTCTCTGCAGGAGTTTAGAAACCTTTCAGATGGTTCAGGGGTGTTTTCAGAAGAGGAAGCATGATGGATGAAAATTTCACTTTTGCTATCATTGTGTGAGCTTCTCAGGACAAAGTGTGAAGGAGCTGGGAGATCTGAAGGCTGGAAAAGCCTTCTTGGCCTCACTATCTGCACCCTTAGGGGGAATAGAGGTCATAGAAGTAGCCTCAAAACCTGGGTAGGGTGTATGGAGATCCAGGCTGATAAGGAAGATGCCTTCCTGCCTTTTGCTCTGAGTCTGGATGCATTAACAAGCCAGCTTTCTTCTATCGGCCTTGGCTTTCCACTGTGGAAACATGAACTAGCTGCTCTCTGGATTTTCTGTCTGTGCAGACTTTTTTTTTTTTTGTTTTTATAAATGGGAATGTTCCATTACAGCTTCTGTCTTTGTCTCAACTTGTTCTCTGAGGTGGCCTCTGAGCCTGAAAATGATAGTCTGTCTTGCTAACTTGCTTTCTGCCTTTTCTTACCAAGGACACCACTCTCTGTTAGTTGTTTATGTCCGAGAACATGGACTTGCTTTTTTCTCTCTTTGCCTGTGTCTTCCATCAGTCCATCAGCAAATCCTTAGAGTTCTGCCTCAGAAACAGTTCCCAACTGGCCTGCTCTGTCTAGGTCTATTGGGGTTCTTTTTCTCTGTCATCTGTCTTTCTGAACCACTGCCATTTCTTCCCCCTGGACTTTTTTCTTTTTTACTGGTTTCCACTTGTTCATACTTTAACTTCTCCAGACTATTTTCGTCATTGTACCCAGAATTTATTTTTTCTTTATTTCTTTCATTTCTTATTTTAGTTTTTAAAGTCAGAATTTCTCTGTGTAGTCATGACCATCTTGGAACTTGTTCTGTAGATGACACTGACCTCAAACTCAGAGATCCACCTGCCTCTGCCTCCCATGTACTGGGATTAAAGATGTGTGCCACAACTGCCCAGTTCAGAATTATCTTTTAGAAATGTGAAAATGATTGTGCTACTGTTCTAGTTAAGCTGCTTCAGTAGTTTCTTTTTGTGACCAATAAAATAAAACTATATAATTTAAACTGAATTTCCCAACACCTCTGTGGCACCATGTATTCTGGTTCCTGCTTCCCTCTTTCCTTCTTATGTATGTTAACCATGATAGGCTCCTATTCATACAACAAATGTACCATATTCCTATGACTCCAGGTTTTTGAGCTTGCAGTTTTCAGACTAAACTTTTGCAATTATATTAATGTGTTTTTGAAGGAGGAGGAAACAGCTTTTTGTACATACTGGTTTGCTACAACAATATCTAACAATATGTGGCCAGTGTTTTCAAGACTTTGGGAAATGGCTCCATGACCTCATTAAAATTGATCTTTTCTGAGTAATCAAGTCCAGTAGGCAGTTTAACTAGATTTACTGACTCTGCCATTAGAAAAATTAAGAGATATTTTTATTAATCTTAATTTTGAAAATTTCTTTTATGCAAAGCAATTGACATAAATATCTAGAAAATCTTTTCCTAAAGACGCTCTGCAGCAGCCAGACCTTGTATAATGGTGAGGTTTCTGCTTCTTCCTATTCTGCTGAAATGGCTTTCGAACACCTTCACACTCAGATCAATTCCACCAACACGCCTTAACTAGAAAATTAACCATAATGTCATGTTTGGGGGAACTTCTCTGAAATTCTTTTTCTATAAAATCTCCAGGGGAAAAATAGTGAATTATTTAAAAATGCCATTAATTAATTAATTAATGCGTTGCTTTAGAATAAGCATCCGGTTCTGAGTGAAAAGGACTGAGGTACTCGAACCTGCCCTTTGCATTTCTTCTGATAATTTTGGACCAAGCTATTTTGTTGATGTTGCTGGTATTCAAAATTGATTCTTTTTTTCTTAGTTTTTTCCTATATCCTGTGTAAGTACTGGGCTTTTTCAGTATTTTTTGTTGCATGTTTATTGGCCTTTCCAAAAGTTATGTGCCATGGTCTAAAAGGAAAAAGTTTAAAACCTAATATTTCATTCATATTTTTCAAATTTGATCTTGTGTTTGGTGAACTTTTTTGGCGTGTGTATGTATCTGATTATCCCCAACTATGTTTTTTTTTCTTTTTGAAAAATTACCACAGAAGAGTGTAATAATGAGTCTTTTTCTGTCCCACCAGCCAGATTCCAAATATTGATATGGAGACTTATTAATTATGAAAGCTCTGCCTTCAGCTTAGGCTTGTTCCTAACTAGCTCTTATAACTTAGCTAACCCATCTATATTAATCTTTCACATGGCATTACCTCTCTTCTACCTTGCACCTCCTGCTTCCTCTCCCTGTCTCCTGGCATCTCCTGTGCACCTAAGCCCCCTCCCTCTTCTCTTCATTTCCTTCCCCAGAAATCCCACCCATAACTCCTGCCTAGCTATCGGGTGCTCAGATTTTTATTGCATCAATGCATTTTCACACAGTTTAAAAAACATCCCATATAAGGAAAAAGAGGCAGCCTTAAAACAAGTAAAGTCTACTGGCTTTCTTGAGTCTACATCTTCTTTTGGATCGTGTTGTGCCTCAGACTTTCAAAACCTGTCTCTTTTCAAAACCTGTCTCTATTCTCTACATCTCTCAAATGGATTTTCAATTGTGCCTATACTATGCTATGATTGTGTCTATAGTCTGAAGCATTTTTCATGTGACATTTTCAAAACTGATAAAAGTGCAACAAATATTTCAAAATTTAAAAGCATTAACATATGAAAAGACATTTCCTAAAGAGTGGCCCTTTCAGAGATTTGCAGAAGGACTTGCACAAAGCACAAATGGGGATTTTGAATTAAATTCTTAGCTTTCATCTAAATGCCATAGTGGATATCCATCATGGTTTCAGCAGAGTCTTTTCTTTGATCGCATCTGGATTATCTCTATCCACTTGTTATTATGACTCCATGTGGACTTGGAAGTAGTTATAATAGAAACATGGAAGAAACTCAAGCACAAATCCCTTCTTCCAAATGTGTTGTCCTTGAGCTCCTAATTTTTTTTTTTCCAGACAGGGTTTCTCTGTGGTTTTGGAGCCTGTCCTGGAACTAGCTCTTGTAGACCAGGCTGGTCTCGAACTAACAGAGATCTGCCTGCCTCTGCCTCCCGAGTGCTGGGATTAAAGGCTTACGCCACCACCACCTGGTGAGCTCCTAATTGAGGTCATAGTTGAGCTTATTACACAGGAATGGATGTTACCTATCAGTGGAGTAAGTGTTCCAGCACAAACCAACATCCACGAAGACAGTGTAGGGAAAACCACAATTGTTCAATACTCCGTAAGTCCAACCTAGAAACAGATGTGTGTAGCTCAGTGTATCAGTTCATTTGAGCTGCTACAGAATACCACTGAGTGTTGACTTACACAAGTTAATTTTTATAGTTCTGAAGGTCAGGATGTTCAAGATCAAGGGTAGACAGAGCTCCTTTAAGTGAGTAATCCTTCACATAGAAGATGACTATCTTTATGTCCTTATTGAGGTAGGAATCACTTCTTTTCTGATTCCAAGTGTCTTGAGACCAGGTCTATATTCTAGACTTGCCTAAAACTTACTTTATAGCCCAGGCTGTATTTCAACTCTTGATTCTCTTGCCTGCCTTCTGAAGTATTGTGATAACAGGTGCATACCATCACACCTGGCTCATGTTTGCTTTGGAATAATCCTTATGTACACTGAGAAAATGTGTTGCTCTCATTTTAATAAAATCTGATTGGCTAATAGGTAGGCAGAGTTTGGGGAGAGAATGCTGGGAGGAAGAGGGATGGAGTCTATGAAGCTTTTAAAAGATACAGAGACAGCAAGACATTCTAGAGGACAGGTAAAGCCTTGAACCACACAGTGATACACAGATGAATAGAAATGGGTTAATTTAAGTTGTAAGAGCTAGTTAGTAATAAACCTGAGCTTTTGGCCAAGCATGTATAGTTAATATTTAGTTTCCATATTAGGTGTTTGGGAATTGGAGGGCAGGAATGAAAAATACACTTATACATGCCTCTCTTATAAAGGAATTAATTTCACTTGTAAGGACACGGCTTTCATGACACAATCACTGCTCAAAGTCCTGATTTACATATACTTTCTTGTTGGAGATTAGATTTCAACATATAAATTTTGTAAAACACCATTATTCATTCTGTACCATTGTGCCTGTTTGTGTTGCCAACTGGTTACACATCTTGATGTCCTATAAATTAATTTCCACATAGAATATGGTTTATTTATGGAATAAATAATAAAATTTGCTGATAACTGTAGCAGTACTTTTTAGTCAGACTTATTAATTATGAAAGCTTGGTCTTGAGCTTAGGTTTGTTTTCAACTAGCTCTTATAATTTACAGTAACCCAATTTTTTCTTAATCTATGTTCTACCATGGGGCTCTTATCCTTATCCTATTCTTACCCTATGCCTGACTTGATCCATGTCTGGTTTGTTTCGCCTTTCTCTTTCCCAGAGTCCTCCATATCCTTGGAAGTCACACCTAACCTCTTTCTGCCTAGCTATGTCATTCAGCTCTTTATTAAACCAATCAGAAGGCTCCCTGTCAAGGACACATATTCACAGTACAATCAGATATTGCTTAACAAACAGGTAACTTATACATATGGTATTTAAACTGAACAGCAGTTACAACAGTTGTTTCAATTCAAGTCAACAACTTTTTTTTTCCTGTGAGGAATATTTAGTCACTGGCATTGTTTGGAATGAAAAACATACCATGTATAGTCAATTTTTTAAGGCTTTCAATGCTTCTAGAGACAACAGAGTGCTCTAAGTCCAGGGCACCTCTCCTGAGATCAATCTCTCCTGACTTTAATACCTGCAGTGATCCTCAATGTTTGAGCAAAAACCCAATTCCCTTTATCTCCTGTAAGACATGTACAACATTTTGCAATTTTGTTTATTTAGTGGTGTCCCTCTGGTCTACTAGACTGTAATCAACATTCTTACAAAGGAATGAACTGAAGCCTTTTTGAACATCAAAATTGTCAGTGCTCAGTGAAGTGCATGCCACATAGAGTATAGAAAAGAAATATCTGTGGAATAACTAATAAACTAATGAAGTGAGATTTTTAGATGAGTTTGTAAGAGCAGTAAATCTCTAGAGACCAGCAGTTCAAGTCAAGTATTCCCAACTCTGATTTTATTACTATGAGAGCTTGCAAGGCTAGTTAGCTATACTACCACTAAAGGTAGTCATCAAACTTATACTTCATTAAATCATTTCTGTTTTCTCTCCCATAATACATCGAGCCATCTTGCATTTTAGAAGAGCTGGGTGCACTCAGATAGTAAGGTCACATGCACACTATATTTAATTTTTAAAATAGACTTTTTAAAATTATATGTATGATAGTGTTTTGCCTAAATCTATGTATTGCCCCATGTGCATGAATGATGCCTTCAAATGTAGAAGAGGATGTCAGAGTCTCTGGAACCAGAGTTATAGATGGGTGTGAGCTGCCATGTGGATGATGTGAACTCGATCCAGGTCTTCTGAACGAGCATCAAGTGTTCTTAACTTCCAAGCCAACTCTTCAACTCCATTTGTACTGGTTATTATAAGAAAAATTAAGATGATGTAAAACACCCAGGAAGATGGGCTCAGAGTATGTTGAAACACTTTGTCATTGTATGCGAAGAACTTCTGCAGCCACAGATGTTCCAGAAACCAATCCCCACGATTGTGCAGGATGGTTGTTTAGCCCATTAGACATCTTTATTTCCGACCTGCAGAATCCACAACTCCAGGAAAAATAATGTCTGTTGTTTTAAGATACTTAGTCTGTAATAATCTATTACAACATACCTAGAAACAGTAGCCTTGGGTTGTCCTCCCAGAGTTTTGATAAACATGGATAAACAGAAGTACCCTAACATAACCTGTACCCCTCTCAGGAATGAAGGAATCGAAATTCTAGAGTCCTGATCTGTTGATTGAAGCCTTTTCACAGAAGGAGTGAATTCATGCATGTCAACTGTTGAAGAGTTGTGCTTCGGAAGATTTACACTTCCCTTCTGCCTCCCCAGTGTAGGGATTACATGAGCATACCCAGCATGCCTGGCTTCTGTGTGACTCCTGAGGTTTGAACTAGAATTATCACAACTGAACGGCAGGCACTTTACCTACTGAGCTGTCTTTCCAGTTCCCCAACCTCTGGACTTCTTGATAGTGCATAAATGAGGGGTGGACACAGCACTGTATCGGAGCAATTGGAACTGTGGCAGAACAACGTGGTATTCCTACCACTGCCTGGTGAAGCACTGAAGACCTGGAAGAGCAGTGTTTTCATTAATCAGGTTGGGATTAACTAACATTTTAATTAAAGAACCAGAGGCTACTTCACAAATTAAGGGATGATATTTACATCAAATACCTTGCCATTTAAGACAAACTAACCCATGTACAATTTGTCCCACTATGTGATAATTGCTTGATGTTAACATATTAGGATGGCTTCTGGTCTGATTTAGATGACTTGTGTATTTGTCATTAAAAAAATAGGTCACACAGAAAAACTCAAAGACCTTTATTTTCTTTTTATCCATAATGAACATTTGTTTTAAAATGCCAATACTAAATTTATATAAGCACAATTCTCAGCACTTCATTGAATATGCTAAAATCCAATTACACATATTTTAAAATGTAAATAAAAAGTACAAACATACAAAGAATACTCATATATGAGCTGCCATGTTTTTGTTTGCTTGTTTAACCATTCAAGGATGAAGAAGACTGAATGACTGTACATATCTCACGTGAGTTAATTCTGAGTATATTTAAAAGCACTTGTTTGCTTAGTAATGAATTTGTAGGTTCTTGGTTCTTTTATGTCATGGGACTTTGAGAAGAACAAAAAGAGAATAAAGCAAGCATGAATGGAAGAGAAAGCCGAGTTTTACTGGGGTGGTGTGATTGTATTTCATATGTGTGCCTGTCTGTACTTCCGCTGATGCCTTTTCCTCCCAGCTTGGGCATTTTATATCTCCTGTTTTAACAAGAAGTGGCCAAGTCAGCACATAGAAATGACCACAATCATCATCATCTAGTATTTTGTCTTAAAAGTAATTGGATTTCTGTGGTTTTTGACCTATAAGGATTGAAAATCATGTCTCAACTTCTACATGGATTCATCTTACTTTATCCTTTTTCAGTTAACCCCTTGTACAGATTTGTATTGACCCTTTCTGGCTACTGCTGTATTCCTATGGCTACCTGACAATTAACTTTTAAACCAAATAAATATAATGGACAAAGACATAGATATTTGCTCAACTGGGTAGATGCCCACCCGTGGGTTGATTCTTGCAAGAGTAGACAAATTTATATGGAGTAGGTTTTTTGTTATAAGAACAGGTTGTTTGTTATAAATTGAGTCTGCCTCTTGGGACGCTTCCCTTTCATGGACCTATCCTTTTTTTCCCCTTCTTTCTAACATAAATTAAATCAGCACAAGGCATACATAAGATGCCACACTCTTGATTTCCCAGCTTCAAAACTCTGAGCCAAACTTTAGTTTCTTTACACAATACTTGGGTACTTTGTTACAGCAGCTAAGAATGGGCCAAGGTAGGAAGTCTGGTTGCATTGGTTGGATTTGATATATGTGTTAAAGGTAGTTGTGACTGCATGCAATGGTGCGTAGCCCAAGAATATGCAGGGACAAAGTAGGAACATTCCCAGGTTTGGGGAGGAACAACTGAGTTGAGGTTCATGCTAGTTAGCGAAGGAGGTAAGGAATGAAAGATGGGGAAGGTTGGGACTGAGTAGGCCTACAAGGAATAGGCTTCCTTCGACATTTGCAGAAGATAGTCTCTGATTCTCACTTCTGAAAACAGGGTTCCTTAAGAGACACCGACTCTTGTTCCACATGAACAATGGTGGCAGAAAATGCATTCCAGACAGCAAACATACTTGACTTTAGATTCTTCACCTTTTATGTGTTGCAAGCACTGGTCCCTATTCTTTTTATGCCCACAAACCTGACTGATTGGATGCACTGGCTACTGTCTTTCATTCAGTCTTTTGAGCTTCAAAATTATGATTATCTGATGTCAAATTATCACTTGAATTTTACTGGAAACACTTGTGTTAGCTTTCATGTTGCTGTGATAAATACTTGAGAAAAAGTATTTTAAAGGAGGAAGCATTTATTTGACTCTTGGGCTCGGGGATTTCAGCACTTGTTTGACTGCTGTCTCTTGCTGTGCATAAGTGTGAGATTCAACTTCATAGTTGCAGGAGAGCATTTCTGGCTGATGTAATGACAGAATGCAAATTAGTGGATCCTTTTACACACTCTGCTTCCTTGGAATTGCTAAAGGAAGTATGTTACAGGATGTGCACCTTGAGGTATTGTAACTGTAGTGGTTTCAAAGGAAATGGCCCTCAAAGGGAGTGTGGCACTGTTAGGAGGTGTGGCCTTGTTGGAGGAGGTGTGTCACTGTGGAGGCAGGCTTTGATGTCTCATATATGCTCAAGCCATGTCCAGTGTAATAGTTCACTTCCTGCTGCCTACAAGATTTAGGACTCTCTGCTACTTCCTGAGCACCTTGTCTGCTTGCCCACTGCCATGTCTCACTAAAATGATAATGGACTGAACCTATAAACTGTAAGCCACCCAATTAAATGAGTTTCCATGGTCAACAACAGAAGCCCTAACTAAGGCAATAAGGCAGCCCCACTTTCTGTCTTCCATTTGCTTCTGTGTTGTTGCTATAATGTGACTTTGCCTGCTTCATGCCTCTGCTGACATGCATTCCCTGCCATGATGGAATACATTGTATCCTTCTGAAACTAGAAACCAAAGTAAATCCATTTTCCTTTAAGTTGCTTTTGTATTTTATTACAACAGAATAAGACAGAACAAAAGGGTTATAACTATTAGAAAATTTAGCAAAGTATTTGGTAGCAATTTCCTAAGAGTTGAAATATCCCTTCTTAGAAACAGGTCCTCCAGACAAGATGGAAACAAAATTTTCTTCCTAAAGTGACTTAGGAAGCAAGCAGGCCGACAAGTTTCAGGTAGCTCCTAGAACTTACAAAATTTATGTGTCTCTTCCCCAGGTTTTACAAGCAGTGACAGGCTGGACGGAAAAGACTCTCCCATCTTCTTAGCTGCCTGCTAGTCATCCGTGGAGCTCCAGGGATCCAGCTTTAATGTTATCACCCTTGCTGGGGTAGGCTTTTTAGTGATGAAGCTACTCTTGAGTCATCTGTGCTCCTGTGGGTAACCCCAATAAACTTCAGTAGATCACAGAGCTAGACTTGGGTGGGGTTGTGTCTTTGGTCTGTCACCCATAACCCAGCTATTATGAAGAGACACTTGTTCATGTCTTCCTAGAAAAACCCACACAGCATCAACAAGCTTAAGTTCTCTTGGCAGATGTGTTTTGTAGGGTTTTTAATCTATTCATTTATTGAAAAACATTTGGAGGATGCCTTTGTAGCATCTTTGTATTATTATGGAGATAAGAAAGTAATACTGAAGATATCTTTGAGGAGAGATAGGGGAAAGAATGATAATAAGAAGCAAGTTAATAAGCACAATTATTTAAACTGATCTAATAATAAATACTACACAGATCATGAAACTGGATAGTAGGAGCCAGGATGACTTAGGTACAGGTGAGGGTGGGTATAATTATAAGATGGAGCCTTCTTTGAAGAACTGACTAAAGAGGAAATTTTAGTAATAGTAAGAAGTTAGGTAGAGGAATGTAAAAGATGAACAGTACACTCAGGAACTAACCCCTTCAGGCAGCAGGGTTATAAGCATGAGACCAACCCTAAGATCAATGTGATTCGAGTTGAATGGTTCGGAGCTTTCAGGATAGGATACACGGCCTTAGAAGCCACAGCTAAGACTATGTATTTTAAAGGCAATAGAAAACCGTGGGGGTATTTTAGCAAAGCTGCAGCATGGTCTTAATCTACACATTGAAAGAGATAGCTCATGCTCCTGATGACCGGAGTTCAAGCCGCAGAATGCAACATGATAAAATGTTGGGGTAAAATGACAGTGATCCCAGCACTCCTACCTACTGATGGGAGGCAGAGAAAGGAGACTCAGCTGGAAGCTTGGAGGAGAGCTGCCCTGTCTGGGATATGAAATGTGGCAGAAGCAAAGGAGAAATCCAAACTTAGCAAGATGGAAGATGAGAACCAGCTTCAGAAAGTTCTACTCCATTGTACATGGATACGCTCTAGCGTATGCACCACCCAATCCTCCCTTGCCTTTGCCTGAACCCATTGTGAAATTTGACTATTTAATGTGTACGTGTTGTTCCTGAGTACATGTACATGGCCGTTAGCATGCAGAAGCTCCCAGAGCCCAGAAGAAGTGATTGAATCTCCTGGAACCGGAGGTACAGACAGTTGTGAGTGCCATGTGGGTGTTGGGAATTAAACCCTCACCTTTTGCAAGAACAGTAAATGTTCTTAACAGTGGAACCATCTCTCCAGCACTCATGAAATCTGAACAGATAAGAGTTCTGTTTATGGGTGGTGGAGCTTAATGGAATAAGGAGATCATTCCTTCGAGACTGCTACTTCAGTCCTGATAGAAGACTGAATGAATGTGAGTTTGAACACAAGCAAGGTTTTTGAAGAAAGCCATGGAAGAAAATTTACAGTAGATACAGTAGTCCACCCTTGTTCCCAGTTTTAGCTACTTTTGATCAACAATGATCCAAAAACATTAGATAAAAGATTCCAGGCATGACTCATTGCGTTAAAATTACTATTAACATAGTATGTTGTGACAATTCTTCTACTTTATTATTGCTGTTGTTGATTTCTTATTGTCTATGACATTATGAAGGTATTACATATAGGGGAAACATGATGTATGTATATATACTTTCAGCTTAAACCTTTCACCATGGGCCTTGGAAAATATCCATTATAAATAAGGAGGTTCCTATACATAGATTAATAGATCAGAATGAAAATGAAGGGAAGATATCTTCAATCCTGCATTATTGGCCAGTATAGGTAGAAAACTAGAGAGGAGAAAAGACATAAAAACAACAGCAACAACATCAGCAACAACAAAACACATTCTTCTAGTGTAAGAATCGTATAAATTGTCTGGAGTGCCTCTGAGAAGAACTTCAGGATGGAAAAGCCTGCTTTCCTTTTACAAGGGGAGGATCTGCCATGACATGTATAACTGGTTATGGTTGACTGAGAACACCTGGACTAGTCACGCTGTTGAGTTGGAAGAGTCAGAGAAAGGCAATTATGACACTGATCCACTTATCTGACTATCAAGCATGGCTCTCTCTCTCTCTCTCTCTCTCTCTCTCTCTCTCTCTCTCTCTCTCTCTCTCTCATACACACACACACAGAGAGAGAGAGAGAGAGAGAGCGAGAGCGAGAGAACAAGAGAGAGAGAGAGAACAAGAGAGAGAGAGAGAACAAGAGAGAGAGATTAGTGGAGCATAAAGTAGGCAGATCTCGCCACCAATTAGATAGTCCAGCTGCCTTTGGGTTCTCTCTGAAAAAGGTCCTAAAATTTTCCCAAATATAAATCTGTAGTCAACATCCCGGCTTGCTAAAGCATGTTATCTGAAATAAGGGACTGCTTAGTCCTGGAGAATATTGATGTCTGTAGACACTTAGTTACTACTGGCCTCCAGTGGATGTAGGCTAGGATGGTGCCAAGCACTTCACAGTGCTCAGAGCAACCCCACATTAATAGATAAGTGGTCCTTTACGTCAGTGTTGATGGGTGAAACACTGACTATGAGAGTAATAGGCCAAATGTTGAGCTGTTGCTTCTAGATGGGTTATGGCAATTGTCTCCTTTCTATTCCTGTCTGTTTTCTAAATGTTTACCAACAAGCTCTAATTTTCCAACCATTAAACAAACAAACACACCTTTCAGAACTGAAAGGCACGCATGACCAACGCCAAGCAAAAGTCTTCCTGGTTCTAAGTCCTGCTTCTTCAGACAGCATGCCTTGGGCCTCTCCTGTTGAGTCAGGGCCCTCAGATTCAGTCTGACTGATATGGGGAACCTCAGAAGACCTCAATAAATATTCAGGATTTCCATGAGTCATTTGCTCATGCATTCGCAAGGCTGCCTCAAGTCTTCCTGTGTTTTTGTCAAAAGAAAGCCTGAAGAGGAAAAACAGGCTGCTTGTTCCTCATTGAGTTGAGCTGTCATTGAGCAACCCCTGGCTCAGTGGCTGGTGCTTTTGTTCTGTGTGCCTCTGTGGCTGGGCCAGCATGGAGGGCTTAAACCACCCCTAGGAAGAGTCCCTTAGAGCCAATGATATTAGGTACCCATTATTCTCAGAGTATACCATCCAAGACTTCACAGAGCAGCAACTGCTCTCTGCACTGTTTTCCCTATGTGTACAGATATAGTCATCACACAGTTCTTTTCAATAGTTTTTAATTATACAGTTGACTTTAAGCAATTCAAACTCCGAGAATTCAAACAACAGGAATAAAAGTTGTGACATATGTATGTATAGAAAGAAACTTCTTTGAAATGTAAGATAGCCAGGGGTAAAACAGAAGCGTTTTCACTAAGAATTCAAATGGATGACATATTTACTTGCCTGTGAAGCCTCCCCTCCATGAAAACCCCCCAAAACAATTAAACTAAAAGCCAACACATCTACACTCTGGGAAAAGGGCAGTTCCTTTCATTATTTTATCTTAATCCAAACAAATGCAAGTCACCTCTGTCCCCATTCCCTGACAGCACTGGCATCTCACCGGTCCAGCTTAACAGCTAAGCCTAACACTAAGGGCTCCTTAAATAATGCAGGAGATGTTGTTTTGAGATTCCGGGGTCACAGGAAATGGTGACCTGAATTATCTGGATGAACTCTCACAACTGTACACTGCTTTGTTCAGCTCTGGCAAGGGCTGAAACACACTCATCCACCCAGCGGGTGTGGACCCCAAATCAGGCAGCAAAATCGAATTTCAGGCTGGGTGATCTCTCATTTGTTACCTCTTGCCATTTTCTATTGGAAGCGGGCAGATAGCTTCGCCTCTCTTCTTTCTAATTCATCTTTTGAAAAATTGGAATGATAGTAGTTATCTGTGTACTTGTCAGAGTGAGTTATCTTCAAGTACTTTACAAATAAAAAAATATACATTAAACTACAGAGTCATCCAGATATAACGCTACTTGTCTTTTGGGGAACACTGTCAAAATCCTAGAATAGGTGGGCCCCCTCAAATTCAAACCTTTTGGGACCTAGTCTGGAACATTCATTTACAATTACATTTTCTATTTTCAAAAGTTACATAATTTCTTTCCTCAGCAAGTCTTCAGATTATAAGAATTGTATAATTAGAAGTGTGTATTTTATTTCTAAATGGAAGTTCCCACTTCACAACCATGGAGATTCTTCTTTGAAGAGATGTGTGTAGTCACATTGATGTTCAGCTTGATAATCTTACTGAACTCGAAGGATGACGTTTAGATATATGGAGAGAATCTCGCTCAGTTTTCTCTGGCGCATGAACGTTCTTTAGACTAAAGCACTTCATTAGTTACTTTTCTGCTCACCGTGACAAAATGCCTGGGAAGCAGCAGGTAAGGAAAGAAGGTTGATTCTGGCCTGAAGTTTAAGGGTCTGTAATGTGTCTTGGTGGGAAAGTCATGGGCATATGAGTAAGATGTTGGTGGATCCTAGCACAGCTACAGTCGAGCAGAGCGAGGCCAACCCTCTTCTCAGTCTCCTTCTTCCTTTTGTTTAGTTCAGGACCCAGTCCAGGGAATGGTGTCACCCACATTCACAGTTTGTCTTCTTATCTCAATGAATCTAATCTAGAAAACCGTCATAATGTGATCAGAAACTTGTCTCTTTGTGGTTTTTCTAAATCCTGCTTAGTTGACAACCGAGATCAACTCTTATAGGCACAAAAATGAAAACTTACATGTTTCCTTCTTTACAAAAGGTGTAAATATCAAATTGGGGTTGGGGGAGGGAGATATTTAAGAACACTTGTTCCTCTGTTCTTCCAGACAACCCCAATTCTCTTCTCAACACTTATGTCGGGTGACTTAGAACTGCCTGTGATTCCAGCTCCCGGAGATCCAACAACCTTCTAGCTTCCGTGAGCACCCACTCACATAGTATACACTCACATAGACATGTACACATAAATTAAAACAAACCTTTTACTAGAAGTCCAGCTGGAATAAATCACAAAATAAGATATCATTTTACATAAACATATTTTCAGATTTTGCCAGGAGGTTCATAAGGTCTCTTTCTGTCTCTGCACCTTTAAGGAATCGATTAAAATACCATATATTCTAACGCCCTCTGTAACAGCCAGAACCTATTCTGAGCTAATTTGGGACTCGGTGTTTCTCCTGTGGAACCACAGAAGAGGATGATACTGGTCTGGCATGGAGATTCAGGGAGGAAAGAACAGATGTTGAGAAGGAGTGCTCTAACTCTCATTTGGAATGTCGCCCAAACACCCACATGTTAAAGGATAAATCCCCTTTGGGCTGCTATTAGGAAGTAATAAGGACTCTAACAGGTGAGGCCTAGTAGATCTTCTGGTTAACTGGAGCATGCACTTGAAGGAGACATTGGAGCTATGTTCTTCCTTTTCTCTTTTATTCCATCTGCTCCACACTCCCAGGACCCCATAGCTTCTTCTGCTCCGCATTTCTTACTGTGGTGTGCTATCTCTTCATGGCCCCCAAACAACTTCTAAAACTGAACAAAATAAGTTTTTATTCCTTATAAGTTGATTATTCCAGGTATTATTTTTTACAATGATGGAAACCAATGAACACAGCAAACCAATGGGATGAATTAACAAGAGGCCTACAAAGCAACTCCCACACTTCTGAAAAATGTGGCATCATGGTGGTCATACAAAGGGAGTGGTTAAATTTGGGGGACATGGAAGCAAAGACATAGATCACTTAATAAAACATAACCTGAAATGAGTGCTCACAGAAAGAGAGTAATGACCAACATCTGTGCCAAATGTGGTGGCCATTAAGAAGTATTCAGATAGACCTACCAACAACGAAGCAAGGCAGTGAAATTAGCCATAAAATCAGCTGCAATGTTTTTAGGACGTATTGGCTGGAGTGGAACATGATGTTTTCAAGTTGAATTTAGGAAAGAATCATATTGCCTTAAAAATCTTTCCTATAACTAAATGATATTTATTCATCTTTAGATGATTATGATAGAAGGGACCACTGGGGTAGTTGTGTCTTTGATTAAAAGAAAAATAAGCAACGGTTGTGCCTGATAACCATTGCATATCACTCCCATGCTTACTTCTAGCCTTCTATAACTTATTGTTGAAAACAGTAATTATCTCAGTGTCCACAAGAGATGGGTATTAATGCCTTCCATATACAACTCTCAAACTCAGATGGTTGGATGTAACAATTCTCTTGTGAATCATAGTTATTACTGTTCCCTTCCTTAAGGGGAAATTATACAGGTACCTGTGTGCTGAAGCAATGTCTGGATGTACCATGTAAGTATCTTTGACCATTACCTTATTGGAATTTGGTCAGATAAAGGATATTTCCCTCCTTTGTCCTGCTGAGTTTGCCTCACTTACCCGACTTTTGCTCTTCATCTCTGTGATAGAATTACTATCACTTGCCTACTCTGAGTGTTAATATCTATTTTCCCAAGGATGTGTTGAATGTCTTACTAGATTCTTTCAACTAAACTTGTGAAAAAAGTTTTTGAGACAGGTCTCTCTATGCAACTAAGCATGAATTTGAACTTACTATGTCGCCCAGGTTGGCCTGCAATGTACACTGAATGAATCCCTTGCCTCAACTTCCTAAATACTGGAATTATAAGTATGTGCCACCATGTTGGCTTATAAACTCTATTATCCAAGACATATTGTATTTATTATTTACTTTTTTCCTGCTTCCTTAGATCTCTTTACAGATGTTCATTAGAGATATTTAGATTTGAAATTCCCAGAAAACAAATGTCTCCCATCTTCTATGGGACAATGATAGCAACAAGGTAATGTTTCTGGGTGACCGATGACACAGAGGAAGAGAAAATGACTAAACTATTTTTAAGTTTCTCCTCCATTTCTCTGAAAGATAAATCAGATTAGTAGTTCTCAAAGTGGTCAAACAACCTTTTCACAGGGGTTGCCTAAGATCATTGGTAAACACAAGATATTTACATTATAATTCATAACAGTAGCAAAATTACAGTTATGAAGTAGCAATGAAAATGATTTTATGGATGGGGGGTCAGCACAACATAAGGAGCTGTATTAAAGGGTTGCAGCATTAGGAAGGCTGAAAATCATTATATTAGCTTTTCCTACAAGCAGAGGAACCAAACACATGCACAGGAAGCTGTCAGTTTCAGAAGGTCACAGCCATGATAGAAAAGGCTGATAAAATGAAGTTGGCAGTTGAGACTCACCATGAGCCAAAACAATAAATAAATCAGTAACATGAGCAAATAACACTGGACAACATTTAATTGCTGCCTCCAATCTGGGCGATGATCTCAGCTTGCTTCTCACCAGGGTATGAAGCAGGGCTCACTCTGTTTTACAGCAGGCGACCTGAAGATCCTCAACAGGAGGGTGACTTGGAAATGAACAGTAGAGGAAGTCAGTTCAGAGACAGAATTAAGATCTAGGCTATTCCTATCTCAGTCTCAATTCCACTGTCCTGCCTCATCTGCTTCTCTTGTTTTTAGGCATTCTTTTGAAACCTGAAAGTTTTTTTTGCCAGAACTGGAGATATTAAATGGCCCCACATGACAATGACAGTTGCAATATGATCATCACTACACACATACCGACACCCACACACATACGCACACACACACACACACACACATATTTTATTACCTTAAAATACATACTGTTAACCTTTGACTCACACTACTGCTCTGAACATGAATTCACTCTTCCTGTACAGAGACTAGCATCCAGCCTGATTGTTGCCACTTGAAGGCAAAATGAAGTTCTTATGTGTGGGTTATAATAAATAGAGCACATATGTGGTTTTGACCATTGATTTTTGATCTAAGTTCTTGGATTTACCAAGCATCATTGATCCTGTGTTCAGTTACATTATCTGTCAATTTGCTGACTAACAAAAATATTGGAAACAGAATCATGTACAATTTACATAATTTAATTTTATTTTTTTAAGTTTTTTTTTATTTATTAAA
>NC_022015.1:50693790-50699561 GCF_000317375.1 Microtus ochrogaster | reverse complement strand
GCTCTTATAAACTAAATTAACTCATTTCTATTCCTCTACATGTTGTCATGTGATTCATGACTTTTACCTCTCCTCCTGCATGTCTTGCTCTCTCTGTGTGTCTGGCTGATGACTCCATCTTTCTTCTTTCCAGAGCTCTCTCTGTCCAGAAGTCCTTGCTATACCTCCTCCCTAGTTATTGGCCATTGTAGCTTTGTAGTAAACCAATCACAGTGACACATCTTCACACAGTGCAAAGTAATATCCCACAACAACTATTTTTATTTATTAATTACTTGTCACATTACTGAAACAAAATACCTGGCCAACATAAGAAAGGCAGGGTCTACTGTGGCTCACTGGTCAAGGGAGCAGTCAATCATGGTGGAGAAGGTACAGAGCAAAAGCTTTGACCACATTGTCCATGGGTGCTGATACCAATTTTCTCTTTAGTGACACTGATCTTTTTATAATTGCCACTGCTTTTGAGTACGTCTCTTTTTTAGAGTAAAATTTACTCCACTCTTCCTTGGCAAACCACACATTTAAAGAAATCTTTTTTTTTTTCTGTTCTATGTTTGCTCTCTCTCTCACTGCCAACCTGTATGGGAACAGTCTGCAGTAGTTGTTCTAGTCCACTGCCAACCAGATTAGCCTATGACTCCTGTATTCAGTATCACACACATTCTCAGGATATAGGGCAGGATGAAGCTTTTCTCCATCACACGAATTATCTCCATCATCCTTCCCGATACCGTCCTTGTTCCCTTCTGAAACCTGATGAGCTGGATCTTCACTGTGCTCCTTCTTTCTGCATCCTTGTACTCCAAGGTACCACCAGAATGTCTCATTACATTCTGTTCATCGGTAGCCAAGGACTCACCTGGTCTGTAATTAATTCTTCTGGGTCAAAGTCCCGAGAATCACATGGTTGGGCTAATCGCAACAATAGTCTGACTTCTTGGTAGCAGTTTTCTGTATTAATTGTTTGTTTCGTTGTTGTGACAAGACACCTAATAGGAGTGACTCAATGAAGGAAGTGTTCACAGTTTGGTGTTGCAAGGAAAGAATGATGACAAAATCATGAAGCAGTTAGTAACATTGATTCTACAGATAAGAAGGAGAGAGAGACAGACAGACAGAGTCTTACGCTTAGCTTGCTTTCTCCTCTTTAGTCTAGCACCGCAGCCCATGAGATACTATTCATATTTTGACCCCACGTTGATTAATCTATTTAGATAAGCCCTCACAAACATGACTAGAGACTAGCTTCTTCCTTCTTCAGTGATACTTGACCCTGTCAGAGTGACAATCAGCATTAGCCACCAGAGTGCCTTGATTAAGGTTTTTTAGAGATTATCAAATAATATATAATGGAATTAAATCTTTGGGGGTTGTCAGAGAAAATTTATGAGTTCTATTAAAATTTAAGTGTTCTTGAATTGTCTCTCAGATAAAGAAGGAAGTTACTAGGTAGAAAATGGGGGTTCAAGTATAGGATTTATATGCAGAAAGTAAACTATGAATGATGTCATGATGTTGAATAGGATGGATTTTGGAATAGCATAGCGAGAGGCTGCGGATGGAGAGAGCTTAAATACCATGAGGATGGGATGGGTGAACATGAGGGAATGCTAGCTAGAGATGGGATTCGGAAATGTCTTACAGGTCAGAAGAAGGATGCCTTATTTAGAGATCAGGAGGCCACAGGATGGTCACATGATCACCAGCTTCATATTTTATCATGTTCTCTTGGATTGTCATAGGAAACATGGAGCAATGGGTGAGAGCAGACTCCTAGAGACCAAGAACTAACATAGTGGTCTTGGATTTCATAAGCAGTTCGTTTCCACTGTTTTCTTCTTTAGAGTAATTAGAAGATCATTGAGGAAGAGGAGAGAAAGTTGATGAAGGAAAAAAGGAGCTAATGTCTCCAGCAACTCATGATGCTTTTGCTGAGAGGAATGTCAGAGGCAAGACAAGTCAGACAAAAGAGGGAGATATGAGACTCCAATTGCACTGTGTTGCAATTGGAATATCCAGTTTCCTCAACAAGCTTATTTTATTTAAATATTTGTAGTGGTGCGCTTTGGAGAGGTTCTAGAAACTTTGGAAGTGGAACTGACTTAAAGGAAATGGATCACAGCTGGTGGGTCCTTGGCCATAGATTATCTTGGGATATTCATTCCCTCCCCATTCTTTTCCTTGCTCCTAACTTCTCACACTTTGAACTGAGCTGCTCCAGCAAGCTTTTCCACCAGACTTTCCCTTTCATAGTGGATAAGCTAAAATGCACGTTTCTTGCCCTAGGTTGCTTCAGTCAGGCGATGGCAAATGAAGAAAGAAGCTAACATGGACGGTTCTGCCTTTGCGATGCTAGGAGTCCATCCTGTGCACCGAGTACTTTTTGTCTGTTTCCTAGGTTATCACATTAGACCTCGTGACAACTCTCATGATATTCATGAGTTACAGCTAAAGAAGAAACTCCCAGGTGCACAAGCTAAACTACTGTGTGGATCTCTTCTAGTGCTATTTTATTATTGTTTGATGGGATCACTAAAATCATCCCCTGTTATTTTCTAATTATGGTGACCAAGGGAAAACGCTAAGTTGTGTTCATAAAATTGTTAGCTACAATCTGGCTCTAATGATAATAGCTGAGAACCATGAATGAGCAATATTTTTGCCTAAGAGAAAACAAACTTCATCCTGAACACATGTGTTCTTTTGCTTTTCTCATCTGATGTTGCTTGATTTTTGTTTTTCCACTTTGGATAGTGGATTCTGCCAAGTATTTCTTAAAAGCCTTCCTCCTTAGGGAAGGAAAGAAATGATTTTTCTCTCCCTTTTGTGTGATAGTTGAGAAGTGAAGATTTAATTGGTGGGGGAAATATACACACTACAAACCTCAGAATGTTCCCACTGCTCTTAATATTTGATGTGCCTGTCAGCCAAGCCTTACAAAACAGGGTAGTAGAATAAGTGGTACTGGGAAAAAAACAAACAAACAAACAAACAAAAAACCCTTTCCATCCAACACAACACCACATAATCATTGAAAAAAATTTGCATCAGCCTAGACATTGAGGGGACCGTAGCCACAGGACATGGATTCTATAGTGAAAGGCCTCCTCTCCCTTAAACTCACTCTCCAGGCTCACTCCAGCAGGTAGACTGGAAAGTATATGGGGCAGGAAATCAGGCAGTTGGCAGTGGCTGCAGATCCTGCTACTTTGTGGGATTGGGCAAGATTTGCCTCTTTGTGCCTTGGCATCTTCATTTGTAGAAATGAGTAGTTGCATCTGATACCTCTCATTTTAACCAGCACCAAACCCAATATGTTTAAAAATAACGACTGGGTCAGCTTCGTTCACATATGCTTTTGCATTTGTTATAAATTGGATTAAAATAAAAAGCATTTGCTTATGAGAAAACTTAAAAACTAAGAAATTTTCTGAGCATCAGGCATCCAGTGAAGATGTTAGAGCCAAGAGTTTATTTTGAACAATTTTGTCATTTGACAAGAGCAGTACAAAGTATAGATGCATCTGAAAAACAAAACCCTACTTCTATGTTCTTAGCTAGGCAGAAGTGGAAGGGGAGCAACATTTTTGAGAATGAAACCAAGCCTTTAGGACCTGATTTCTTAGCGTTTAGGTTAAATAGCCATTGCCTTGAAAGTGAGCATGAACAGGTTACAGCCCAGAATAAGGCCTGTTCTTATCCTGTGAAGACTGAAGAAGCATCATGTGGAAGCTGAGAAAAAGGAATAAAACACCAACTCTATTGTACAAGGTGGTTGCACACAAGTTATTAGCCAGGAAAATGTTTATGACTTTTCTCGTTTCATAGCCAGAGTACCTTTGAGAATCAGTGTTTGCTCTTCGAAGGTTCATGCCTATATGCAATTATTTCACTAGTGAATGATGGGCAAGTCAGAAGACTAAAAGGCACTAAAAGTCTTCAAAGGGACCAGTTCCCAGGAGTAGCATGTGGCCTTGCCCCTACCTATCCCTCTGGAAGCCCTGAGGAGCCGAATGTCTCAGGGTCGGGGACAAGTGTTGCAGTGAGGTCAACGGAAAGGGAAGGGGAGAGCCCAGATTCTCAGGTGGGGCTGGAAATGGCAAATGGGTGACAAATGATCAAAGAGCACTGCCTTGTAGAAAGGGGAACCGAACCAACAATGATGCAGATGAGACCAGGAAGAACAAGAAAGGAGGAGCCCACAGGAGACTTTGCTGTGACCATTGAATATGCTGGAGTCTCTCAACTTTGTTACCTAGAAGCATATTTTATGCATAGTTTCGGTTTCCCCTCCCCCTTGTACATCCTAAGCCACAGGTGCAGTTGAAAAAGTGCCTTCTGTCTCTCCTCTCTATCCCATTGCTACAGTTTTAGTCCAGGGTAGCTTTCCCTCTTCCCCTAACAGTTACTTCAGGCTCCTTCCTGAGCTCCCAGCAATATGTGGTCAGTTATTTTCCTGTCTTGATGCACTCCCTGTGGAACAGCCAGGAAGATGTTTCTAACATATGAATCTGATCTTCCTCTACCTCCTTTAAGCTTCTGCTATTGTCCCTAAAGTGAAAACCAAGCTGTCTGGTTTTTGGCAAAAGTCCCATTGTGGTTTCTGTTCATGTCTTCTGCCACAAGTCTTACTACACTCTTAAACAGATGATGTCCAGGCTGTCATAGACCTGCCCCAAGTACTTGTTGCTTTTACCTTCTCTACTGTGAGAGCCTCTTCCCTTCCTCATGGTGACTCCTCTCTAATATTCACCCTGCTGGAAGACAGGATTTTGGATTTCAGAGACATTTTCCTGACCCCCTCATTTGAAGTGTTTGTTCACCTGTATGCTCCCATAGCCTATGGTATTTAGTCCATAGTAGGGCATCACACCTTATAGTAGCCCAGTGTCTGCATTCTTTCTTCTTCAAGTAGAAACATCCTTTCCTAGGATGGCTTAGACACTTGGTATTCAACACAAATGACCTCCTTCTTTCTTTCTATGGAAAGGAATACACACATTCTGTTCATCAGCTTCCAGGCACTGTGACAGAATGACTGGAGTTGAGTTTGAAAGAGAAAGGTTGATTTTGATCACAGTGGGGTGTTTCACTCATTAGTCACCTTTCAGTTCTTGTAGTTTTGGGTCTGTGTTGGCACAGCTGGTCTTGGTGGATATATGCTACAAAAGAAACTTTATTGTTTGGTAGTTAGGAAGTAAGGGGGAAACACATGATTGGGCAGGGTCCTGATATGCTTTTCAAGAGCACACCACAGTGAGTTCACTTCCTTCCACTAGAAAGGGAGCTCCTCCTTCTAAAAGCTACAGCTCCCTGTAGCACCATAGTCTGGGGTTGATGTTTTCAACACTCTGAGCTTTCGGGGGGGCATTTAAGATGCACACTGCAGGAAGCACCACCCACAAAACAATCTCCATCTAAAGACAGCTAACCATGGCAATCTCCTGTTGTCCACAGCAAGCTTGATTCTGCTGCATTCTTCATCCAGTTCACTTAATTTCAGCTAAGAGGCCAAGAAGGAATGTATTACTCCTTAATTTAGGCCTTACCCTGTGACCCTGGAAAATGCTTTTAATCTTACAGGAAAATCCAGCCTCAGATTACTTCACAGATTCACTTTATGCTTAGGCCAAATCTCCATGTTTGTGGCAAGTGAGTATTAAAATTCGTGTGGAACATGGGATAAAATCGGACTCGCTGAACATAGCGGACAATGAGTGTAGGGATAAGTGAATATTTAATTACTGATGGATGGACACATTTTGTAA
>NC_022015.1:50662642-50691487 GCF_000317375.1 Microtus ochrogaster | reverse complement strand
GTGTGGAAGACCTGTAAGTAGGTACAAGTATGGGAAAGGAAAAAGAAGGTATGTGGTTTTTACAGAGAGAGAGAGAGAGAGAGAGAGAGAGAGAGAGAGAGAGAGAGAATTATTTCTGGTGGAAAAGAGAGAGAGAAATGTTCAGGAATTTCCAGATTGGTGTAGGAGGTTCTTCTTTCTATGTGTTGCTTTCATTGGTTAAATAAAAACTGCTTTGGCCTTTTGATAAAACAGCAGATTAGATAGGTGGAGTAGACAGAACAGAATGCTGGGAGAAAGGAGGCAGAGAGCTGCCCGCCATGAAGCTGCCAGGTCAAACAGGCCTGGTACCCATGGAGTTTAGAAGTGTTGGGTCCCCTGGGATGGAGTCAGGGAAGATTGTGAGTCACCAACCATGTGGATGCTGAGAGATGAACTAGGGTCTTTTGGAAGGGCAGCCAGTGTTTTTAACAACTGATCCATCTCTGCGCCCCCATCCCACCTCTTCTTAAGCCTTTACATTAGGTTTGCCCTCCAAACAGTTCTAAATTGTTTCCCTATGGAGAAAATGTCTCCCAGCAAAGGTAGGCACCCTACACCATATAATATGAGCAACTTCAGCATCTGTGGACTAGGGTAACTGTGAAGGAAAAGTCTTGCTATCAACTGTACAAATGCATGGTTTTCCATACTGGATCAGAAAGCTGGTTGACATCACTTTGTCCCTTCAGCTTTATCTGAATTTTCTATTTTCTAACTGAAATGGAAAATGAACTGGAATCCTGTGTTTGTTGTGGATTGATCAGAAGAAAACCTAGAGGATTGAAGAGTAATGAGTAAATAAATAAATTAACAGGAGAATTGCTTTTGGCGCCCTGACAGTGTTCCCTTTATTTAAAAACTGTGCATTGAGAACCGTGTTAGGCATTTTTATCACAAAGAGGGACGGAATAGAGGACTTCCTGAAGAAGCTCTTCCAATCAGGAAATAATTGATGAACTTTAGTATTCTTGAGTCTACACTTATATGTTTTATATCCCCCCAAAATGCGTTCATTTGCTTATATTTTATTTTATGCAAGGCCAGTTATATCAATGGAGTCTAAACTGACTGCCAGTTTTCTGATCCAGTATTGAGGACCATGTTTCTGTATAGTTGATATCAGGGCTCTCACTTCACGGTCACTCTAACCCACAGATGCTGAAGTTGCTCCTACGAAATGGTGCGATGTTTGCACACAGTCTGTATGTGGTACCTTACTGTAGGTTTTAATTATCTGTATATTATGGAAATGCTATAACATTTTACTATACTGAATTGTTTAGGTAGAACAATGACAAAAGTATGAACATGCTTAGTTGGTGAGTTTTTCCTCAAAATAGCTTGTTCATTGAATGTTTAGGGGTGTGACACCCATAAACCTTACCTACTCATTGTGTTTCCTCCTACCTCTTTAAAATAAAAATATAGGCACACAAAATTAAATAAGCCTGTAAAGGAAAAGGAAAGGTGGGGGGACACCACTGGCCAATTTTAGGGAGTGAAATATGAATTGAATAGCAGGGTATGGAACAGCCAAACATAGCAAGACAATCCAAGAGAAACAAACTGGCTACTTGATAGAAAATAGATGTAAACTGAGAAATATGTAAGTAGACTAAAAAATAAATAATCTAAATAAACAGCTTTTATATATAACCAGAAAGAATTGGGAAATACCTAAACTAAAAAAAAAAAAGAAAAGAAAAAAGAAAATGGTTCAGTGAAGAAAAACTGGACTCTGAATACGTGTGTTTGTTTTGTGTGTGTGTGTGTGTATACTTGTGTATGTGTTTTGGTGTGTGTATGCGCATATGCATGTGTGTATTAGTGTGTGTGTGTGTTTAATGGTCAGGTAAATGCACTGTTCTTTAAGCAAGCATTTAAAGGAACAGAAGGGAAGGGTGACATAGGCAGATGGGCAGTGTGTGCTGTGAATAGGGATTTTAGGCTGGGACAAGCAGCCCCCGCGAATGGTCTCACTGGTCCACGATAACACTGGCAAGCTGTGCCAGCATTTCTATCTACTACAATGACCCAGGATGAAAAACAAAAGGGACAGCGTTGCTAATTAAGTCCTGTGCATGAACCTTGGAATAGAACGTACCTCACTCGAAACCATTAGGAAAGCAGGCAGTAGCTTCCTGGACAAGGTGACTTAGCCAGAACCAGCAGGTCTTGTTTTTGTCTCTATTGTGTATAATGATCCTAAACTACCCTCAGAGAAAAAAACACGACTAATCACATGGCCCTTTAATTAGGACTTCTGTTTCTGCAACATTTTAATGGTATTTATGTCAAGTTATTTCTCTTTAGACATTTCCTTTTCTGTCTCTTTTCCCCCTCCTAGACTGATGCGGATTTTGGCTAAGCTCTGCATTCTGCTTTAGTGTTTCTTAGAAACAGTGCTTTAGACAAATGGCTGGTTTGGCACTGGTAAGAGCAAGCAGTGGGTTCTGCGAGCAGGGTCTCCTCAACTGAAGGCAATGAAGGGACACGGGGCGGGGATGTGCTGAGCATAGTTCCTCTCTTAATGTGACCACACTCCACACTGGTCGTCATCCAAACTGATGCCTGCTCAGGAACTCACAGGGCTGGGTCATAGACTCAAAGCGGGTCCTGTTGCACAGCCTGCTTCCATTGTGGGTGCTGGACTCCTTTGATTCTCCAGCAGACAATAAACAACTGGACTTTGTCATCGGTGCTTACATGGAGGAATGGTGACACATTCAGCGATACTCTTTCGTCTAGTCATGTGGAACTGTCTCATGAACATCAACCACAAACTTCATCTATGTACACACAGGGAGACTCTAAGAGCTGCTACCTGCTGACTGGTGGGAGCCAAGATTACTGCAGGGGTCAGGTTAATTTCATGTAGGTAATCAGGATTTTCTTGTCACTTTCTACACGTGTTCTTAATTTACAAAAGTCATGAGATGTGAGAGGAACCAAATGTCATGTCACTGTCCCCTTTGAAAAAAAAGATGCCTCGTGTTAGGAATTTTTCTTAATGTGAGCTCTCTGCCAATGCAAAAAAAAACCCAATCAAGTCAAATCACAATAAGCCAAATTAAAATTATTCAGGTTTAATGGGATTCCTGTGCTCTCAGGTGGCCCCAGGGGAAACTGGGAAGCACGACCACAGTAAGTAGTCTGGGGGAGTGGTCAAGATTTTGGCTGGTTCATCTTGACACTCCTCTGGTGATGGGGTCAAGGCTTGGCGGGCACAGGCACTGGGACTTGGGACTTACACTTAGAATTGGGGAATCAACCTAAGACCTTGAGTTTAGTCAGCAAGTGCCGCACCGCTGAGCCATACCTCAACCCCTAAATGAATCTTTGGAATTCAACACCTCTAAGAAGTCTTCTCTGACCACAGACTTAAGTACACCCCTCCAGGCTCCAGTGTGCCCATCGTGACCTGTACTGTTGGAATTAAACTGTGTGTTGCAGTGATTTACACAGGCAAACAGAAAGCTTAGGCTCACAGGAGTCAAGCACACCCCCGCAGGTTCAGTCTCAGACTTAGTGCAAAACTTGCTGATTTCAGTGGCTGATTTCCGGGGGCGGTGAGACGGCCAGCTCACCTGCAGTCCATGTCCTTCTCCTTTCTAGACAGCGTCTTCTGCCTCCCACCATAGACTCCCACTCAACCCATCTTACACCATCCACAGTAGGAGGTTAAACAATGACACACCTACCTGCCGCCTTGATACATACTATTTCATTTCAGATTTTATTCCACCAGAAAAGATAAGGTTTAGAGACTGAATAATTTGCCCTTAAACTTGCAGAAATTCTCTAGAACAAGCAAATTGGGAACAGTGACCAACTTGTGAGACTCCCAGAAAGTAACAGCTGTGGGATTTTCACGGGCATCCGAAAGCAGCATGCGCATGGGCGGCCTGTCTTTACTGGCTCCCTCTTGCTCAGAATGCCCTCTTAATTAAATGAAATAAAGGAACCTCATACGAAAGGGGTGTGTATCGCAAGGGCCTTAGGGTGCCCCTGGATTCTTGCTCTGGTCTCTCTCTGCTTAAACTGATTATAACTATTCTCATTACATCATAATCTAGGGCTTGTGACATTTTTATTTCTACTGGAAATGACAGAGCTGTGACACGTTAGTTTCTGACTGGCGTCTCTGAGTCAGTCTCTGAGGACTGTGATAGCTGAAACTGGGCCCATGCTTATCTTCCCGTCAGCTCGAACAAAGTTCAGAAAAACAAGGAGGACTTGCTGCGGAAAGGCACCAAGGAGAACGTTTTCAGTGGTGTTGTCCATGAAGTAAGTGAGACTGGTTTACTTCCTGCAGAAAGACAGGACCACGTGGGAGCAGAATACTATTAAGATGTCAAAGCAAAGGCTGAGGTATATAGTTCAGAGGTAGAGTGCTTACCCAGTGTGGGCAGGGCTTGGATTTGATACTACCATCACCCCCACACCCACATATTATGCCCCCGTAAACTTATAGCATGTCAAAGGAAGTTGAATGAAATCACCCCAGAAAGCAAATCTGACATTCTGACAGAAATCCCATTTTCCTAGAGCAGGAGCTGCGATCAACACCAACAGTCAGCACCAGCATTTGTTGGTAAAGGGGGGGAAAACATTCTTGAATCCTAAGAGGTCCTGTAATGAGGCAAGGCAATAGCGCAAGCATGAGCAAGAGCATGCAAACTCACAATGAATAAGCAAAATTGGCCAAAACAACCTGTCAGCAGACCAAAGGCATGATAACTAATGATGTGCCCTCCTAACCAATCACAACACGCCAGAAGCGACCGCCAGTTTCAAAAAGACCAACCAAAAACATTCTTGTGGCAGCTTAATTTCCCTAGCCGCATACCCCTCCTTCCCCCACCCCCGACCTATATACAATACAGAACTTCTGTATTGGAGCTTCTGTATTGTATCTCTCAGTGTCTGTGTTGTTGCCTCTGTGTCTTCTCACCCCTGACTCCTGGAAAACAGGGATCATACAACAGGCAACAGCAACAAGCCCACAACTTTGCAATAGTTCAGATGGTCTCGGCCATCCACCAAAATGTCCTCTTCTCTTTTTCCCCACCTCTCCCATTTCCTCTTCTTTCTCCTGTCTAGTTCCTCTGTCTTCCCTCCTTTTTCTTTTTTCTTCTCTCCCAATCTTTTCTTTCTTGCACCAACTTCCTCTCTATTAAGAGCTCAGGGTCCCTTTAATCAGTAAGTAGAGACTCCTGCTCACACAGTCACTGTCCTAAGAGGTAGGTGTTGGGATGAATCAGTTCCACTTCCCACCCAGCGCCAGCATGGCCCAATGGGGTTTGCCCAGATCTACTGGCTCCCTCTCCTGCCCGTGCACTGTGTTCTATTCACCAGCCTTGACCTTACTATTCTTTAAAATGGACAATTGTTATTTTTCCCCCCGAAATCTTATTGAAATTATTCTCCAAGAACTTGACTTTGTTTTATTGATCTTTAGGGTGTAATCTAAGGTTAAACAATTACTGTGCAGTCATTGGCTCAGGTCACACAACAGGGTTGCTACCTCTAACATTTCCTTTTGCAACAAAATCTCTGTCCCTGTTCTCTTGCATGGAAATTTCTGGATCCACCAGTTTTCCAGCCCTGTGGCTATTTACAGCATAGTCACGTTTAGCTTAATTGTTTTGTAATTCTCCAACCACTCTGGGAGTCAATAGGCAAAGCTGGCTCGCCTGGTGGAAAGTCACAGCTCTGTAGCCCAGTGGAATTAGTGTATCAAAAGGACAAGAAGTCAAAACTCAGGACACTTGTGTTCACATGAGAGAGAGAGAGATTCATCAGGAAACATGAGTCCTGGCAAAAGACAGCGTGACAATACTGCCATTTTTAGTTGATTAGAAAGAACTCACCCCGTGAAGACACAAGTTTCTGGGGCAGCATGATTGAGGTCAGCTAACTTGCAGCAGGGCAACTTCCTGGCTAAACTGTATGCCAAATAGTTTCAGCTTTATGGGAGGGACTAGGTTAACTCTTGCCAAACTGGTTCACCAGAAGCAATGACTAAGTGGTTTCGTTTTGTTTTATTTCTCTATGCGGCATTTGTGTCTGAGCTCAGATGATCTCAGCCGTAAATATCCTTACAACCTGAAGTTTCAAGGGAGAGGAGTGTTGGCTTGGGATGGAGAACAAGCGGACCGAATTATGGCCATGCAGGCATTAGCAAATCAGTGTGGTGTTTGTTTGGTGCTGTAGTCTGTCTTTACCTCCTGCCACTTATTTTCCTCCTGTGGGATTTTGGGGGATGCCATTTTTTTTTTTTTTTTTTTTTAGCAGTAGTGACTTCTCTCCACTCTGCTCCACATCTATTCCCTGTGTGTGTGCATGTGCGTGCATGCCTGTGCGTGTGGGTGTCTTTTCTGATCTCTTCACAGCAAGGTAAAGAATCTCAAACAGGCATACCCATGACCTCATCCTCCCAACTGTCTATTGATCCCACCCATGACTAAAAGCAATCGACAAAGAAGCAATGCTCTTGGACTTTTCCAGACAGAGTCTGAAAGCTGAGCGAACTGTCTTGCAGGCAGGAAGTGTTCTGGAGTCTGAACATCTCTGGGGTTGCAGAGCTGCTTTCAGTGTAGATACAGGCAGTGGGGTCAGGCCTAGGGGCAGCAATCACCCAGCTTGCAGTTAGGCTGTGTTTCCTTATGCTGAGCTGGGAGGGAAGCCAGAGAGCATTTACTGAAACGGGGATTTCCAACACTTCTGAAAGGACTAAGTATGTTATGGTTTTCTGGACATAGTCAGGAATTATAATCTATACCATTGCTTGTGTTTACTGTTGAGCCTGTGTTACCCTGACTCTTTCCTTTGTCTGGGATTCTGCGAAACATAGTTTCAGTGGTGCTGGAGGTCTGGAAAGAAGCTGGGGGATGGGTCTCTCAGAATAGAAACCACCCTCCTCCTCTATAGTTCCTGTCCAAGCTGGCTAGTGAGTGTTCTTCCGGCTGCCATCACTGCCTTTGGGTTGGGAAAAGCAGTTTTTTATTGGGGACTTTCTGAGGATCTGTGGCTTTTGGAATTTCCCTAGTTCCTTTATACTTCTTTATTCCTATTCTGCTAGAAAGATCACTAACCAACCACTTGATTGAAGAGATGAACTATTTCTACAAAATGAGAAGCTATGAACATAAATGCATATTTATTTAGACTTTATAGGTGAATATAGTTTGTAATACACACACATATGTGTGCAATATAAGCATTTATTCATGTTGGACTCTCCTGTCTTATTGGTGAGCTTTTCTCCCGTGTCTTCACACTTCACTTCTGCTCCTAATTTAGAGCTTAATCTTTTGTGCTCTCTTCTTTATCCTCTGTTCTCTGCTGTGCAGGACTCTAATGTGGAAATCCTCAGACTCACAATTCCAAGTCAGTCAGGCTTCAGTTGGCTTGATATCAGAATCGTATGGCTCTAAGCAAGTCCTATAAGTGCCACTCAGACTTTTTACTTAAGGATGGGGTCAGGAATCTCATTTATAATATTGTGTCCTCAGGTGCTGGCTGCCCACTCCAAGTTAGACTCATGGATTATTACTGAGCTATGATCCCATGGGTCCTACCTCTGCCTTCAGACCAGATGAAAACCTAAGAACATGTCAGGTTCTATTGTGTCCTAAGAACCACAAGCATATTAACTCACTTAATCTTCAGGCCAGTCAATTCATCTTCAATTCAAGGATGAGATGATAAGATTCAGGGAGCCCAGGTCACTCTCCAAATGAGCACAACTAGGAAAGAGCACCATGCTGCCAGAAAAGGCTGTGGTCTGTGCACCAGGGAACACACTGTGGCTTGTGTCTTAGCAGAAAAGCAAATTCCTGGAACATCACAGCCTTCCTGGGTCAATTTCTTTGGTGGGTGACTCCAGAAATATGTCAGTTATCTACCTTTGCTCCGAGTTAGCCCACATTGCCCCGAGGTCAAGAAGCGTGAACACAGCCTGTCCTGCACCTCCCTACTACATTGCCTTGCATAAATCTTTATTTGTTTACGCAGAAGAATTACCGTATTTGCTTCCCAGAAACTCTGCTATCTGCTCACTGGTAACCTTATGCAGATCTCTGTCGCCCAGTAGTTCATCACTCAGATCTTTGTCACTACCTCACACCCGACTGAGTAGGGGAATTCAGCCTGGCTCCAGCTTTGCCCTCTCTCCCCCGTGTCTTTTAACTCCTTCTCTTTTGCACTTCCAGCACTGAGAACAATGACATCAAGCTCTTCTGATCCTGGGAGTGGCAGTGTAAGTGTGGCCAATTCGTGCCCACAATTCTACTTCAAATTCGGATCCCTCCCAAAAGAAATGTGAAGATATAGCAGTCTTGGGAAGTTCTACTTGGCATTAAATAGTGTCTCTCCAAGGTGAGAGGGGGACAGGAGGATTTCTCAGCATGAATCTATGGATAACAGGGCACCTCCTCAAAACTACAATCTCATTCAGGGTTGGAGCGTGTCCAAGTCAAACCAGAGATACTCCCATGATGCTGTGCCTTCACTCAAGTTTCCGGTATCATTTTCTGCTGACTATCATTTGTGTGTCCTATATATACAGAACATCCAGATTGTTCAAGAAAAGTTTGATGACTCCATAAAACAGTTTGATCCATCTTCAAATTTTTTTTTTACACTATTTAGGATGTCCTGGGAAAGCTAGGTAGGTTTCTTCCAATTATCTGCATCAATAATGAATGCAGAATGACTAGCAGAATAGAGGCATCTTAGAGTTCAGAATGCACAAAGCCATCTTGGATGACTGCTACTTCTCTGTCAAATAGAACGAAGGGACTGAGAACGTTGACACACACACGAAGAAACTTAGCTTAGGGATCTTTATTTTCCTTTAGTTTTATACAGCTTCCCAAATTGTTTTTCAATGCTACCACTCACAAGAGTATTTCCTGGATAAACATTAGGTTACCCCTGGTCCTGTGCTATTCTTGTATTACTCTGCTCAATGGCTGGCCCCTGGGATTGTATGCTAACTAGAACGGCAGCTGGCAAATTGAGATACAGGGAATCTATTTCTATCTTTTACTTTTCTTTTTCTAAAGGGATCCTCACCGGTAGAGTGCTAGCTGTGGGTACTCTTGGGTGAGCATTGTTACTGAAATGTTTCTAGCTCTATCACACCATGACCTTGAAGATGCTGTGTGCAGCCTGCCTTCCAATCTGCTCGAATTTCAAATGTATTCTTGGTGTATTTTGCTTAGCAATTTATTGCCTTCTCATCTCCTGAGTAACAACAGGGAACTCTATAAATAAATCCAGTAATGAGGAGTGACTCAAAAGTTTGGTTATTTTTATTAGTGAACTATTCTAGTGGTGCTCACTCCCTAATTTGACATTCCCATACTTTACGACACTGAAAATAAGTCTGCCCCCCTCCCCTGCCCTTTTTGGGTGGTAGAGAATATTTTGAGATGTTAGGCAGAAGACAGAATAAGCAACTAGTGCTATCAATTTTCATGTTGAATAACTTTAGAGGGAAGGGTGGCATTATATATTTAATAATAAGTACACAAGAATCTGTACATGTTGGCAAACTCTTAAGAAACAAAACACAGTTAGCAAATTTTCATGTCCTGGCTGTACAGCTGATTTATGCTTTTCTCCCTAAATGTTGAAAATGAGATTTAAAGAGCAGTTATTCTTGGTTTAGAGGGGCGGCGTGGGTATTTACTGAGGATTTAGTGGATAATACATAAGAGGAGTAGAAGGCCATGCTACCCTGAGTGTACCTGAGCTTGTCTGACAAAGGTCTGGCCTGGTTGGTGTTTCTGCAGGCAATCACCAGGGACTACCAGGTGCTGTAGTCTAGCTAGTGTGCAAGGGCAGACTCAATCAGAGTGAGCACAAAGTTTGGCTCCCCTGGGAGGTTGCAGAGCCCACCAAGCCCACTGTTTGAAGTCCTTTTTTTCCCTCTTATTAACCTCTGCCTTCTGTACCCTAATTACCCATGGTTTTCTGGTACTTCTACCTGTGTGTGTGTGTGTAAGTTTGGCAAAATTCTTGTTTTAAAAAATAATTGTTTTTTTTATTGTTAGATTTTTGGGGAAATCACTTTCTTTCTGGTTTAATGATGAAGTTGAAGTTGTTCAATGTCTTTTCAACGTCCCACTTGTTGAACCAGTGGCCAACTTCAGAAACAGTCAATTAGCTGGGTGTATAATCTCCAAATTCAAGTTTCCACAAGCCAGAAAACATGTGTGCTTGTATTTTCACTAAAACCAAACTAAGGCTGACAAGAAAATACTATTCCCCCCTTGCTTCTTGGGTGCAGTTTGAAGGTGTTCCTGAGCTGTGCACGTTAGGGACACTCCCGCTCTTGTTAGCTGAGGACAGGTTAAAGAACTATGCTACTTAATGAACATCACTTTATTTCTCTCCCCGGACTCTTCAGTCGCATCCCAGGCATAAGCAAACTACACACCTAGACGATTGTCTACCTAACATTCCTCATGAGAAACTCTGTGCAACAGAATTTGTTTGGGGACTAAATGCCAGGAAAATTTTGTTCCTGTAAGCAACGGCATGTTTTTTTTCCTTCTGGACAGTCAGAACCATGTAATTAAGCATATTTTCCTTAGTGTTTTGGCTACCAGGAAGTTCATAGTCAAACTTGTAGCTCAAATGTTATGAGTATGTAAAACCCTATACTCTTTGTATCTGAACATTTCATTTCTCTTCAATATTAACACTTAGTCCAGACTTCATAAATATACAATTATTTAAAAATTGTAAAAGTGTTTACAGGATGCTTGAAATTACTGTGGGTTATGGCGGAGTACATAATAAGGCTGTGAATCAGGTGTTTAGATACCTGGGGGTGGTGTTTGTGTTCTTAGCTTATTTCGTTAGGATGCACGTCTAAGTAAGCGTTTACCTTGTGTCAAACAAAGGTATGCCCTGCAGGTGGTTAGAAGAGTTAGCGTGCAGCCAAGATCAAAAACACTGATGACAACTTATGCTGGAGAGATTGTAGGGTAAAGGGAACGCTCCTACATTGCTGGTAGAAGTGCAAGCTGGTACAGCCTTTTTGTATATCAGTATGGTGCTTTTTCAGAAAATTAGGAAACAACCTACCTCAAGACCCAGCAATACCACTTTTGGGTATATACCCAAAGGATGCTCAATTGAACCACAAGGATATGTGCTCAACTATGTTCATAGCAGCATTGTTTATCATAGCCAGCACCTGAAAACAACCTAAATGCCCCTTGACTGAAGAATGGATAAGAAAAATGTGGTACACAGTGGAGTACTACACACCAGGAAAAAAAATGACATCTTGACATTTGTAGCCAAATGGATGGAACTAGAAAACATCATTTTGAGTGAGGTAACCCAGAACCAGAAAGACAATTATCACATGTACTCACTCATAAAAAAAGTGGTTTTTAAACATAAAGCAAAGGAAATCAGTCCATAAATCACAATCCCAGAGGACCTAGACAACAATGAGGACCCTAAGAGAGACATACATGAATCTAATCTACATGGGATGTAGAAAAAGACAAGATCTCCTGAGTAAATTGGGAGCATAGGGTGGTGCAGGACAATTCTGTATTCTGTCAATTATATTTTAAATACTTCTAATTAATGCCCACTACACACTGATTAGCATTTCCATGGGCCCACATATTAGAGTTTAGGGGTTTTGCATAGGTGGCATTTTCCTGTCCCAGCCACCTGTTCCCAATAACTGACACAGAGGCTTAATATTACTTATAAATGCTCAGTTAATAGCTCAGGCTTATTACTAGGTAAGTCTTACCCTTAAATTAACCCATATTTCTTATCTATGCTTCGCCATGTGGCTCCTGGCTTGTTACCCCATTTTTTCTACATGTTCTGCTTCCTGTGCAGCTGGCTGACATCTCCTCTGACTCCACCCTTATCCTTCCCATCACCCTTAGCCTGGTTACCCCACCTATACTTCCTGTCTGGCCACTGGCAGTCAGTGTTTTATTAAACCAATTCAAGTGACAAATCTTGACAGTGTTCAAGAGGATTACTCCATAGCAGTTTTGTGCCGCTTGAAAGGGGTAGCAGTTTGGTTCAGATCAACCACAAAATTTCCAGCTTCTTCTTAAAGGACAGTTGTCCTAACATAAACTGTACAGCCGTTGTTTGTATTTCTTTTACTCCCCCTCCTCCACTGACTTGAGGTAGCTTTCCAGGATTTCCCCAAGATGACCCTTTAAGTTTATATCAAGCAGAATGCCCTTGCCTTCCTAGTCTTACTCAGTGTGAATCGAGAATCCAGAGCCCTGCACTCACCCAAATCTGTATCATAGTAGTTCCCAGGCTTGGCACAAACTTTTCTAAATAGCTGCTATTCAGGCAGATGAATGAAAACCTTACTTTCTCTAGGACCCAAAGTCTAGTGAAGCTTGCTTTATACACAGAGTGGGGTAGATCTCAGCCGTCACTTATCCCCATCATTGGAAATTGTTTCAGTTTGCTGTCTGCTACTGTATCAGAATAACTGAACCTGGGTAATTTAGAAGACAGGGAAGCTTACTTCTCAGCTCTGGAAGTCAGTGAGTTCAATATTAATATATTGGCATTTGGCTAGGGTCTGTATCATCCCATAATTTGAAAGGCAAATGAACATAACTTGCAAGACTGAGTGAATGAGAGGGGTTCAACCTCACTTCTGTGATAACCTTATGCTCACAAAGATAACATTAGTCTTGTTGATCTAACTGCTGCTATGACCTGACCCACACTTCCTAACACTGTTGCATTATAGGCCATGTTTTCTTTAACTGATTAGTTATTTATTAACTTGTAGTATATGGGTGTTTTCTTGCATATATGCAGGTATAAATGTGGTGCCCACAAAGGCCAGAAGGGAGTGCTGGATTTCCTGGAACAGGAGTTACAGATGTTTATAAGCCACCATGTGACTGCTGGGAATTGAACTAGGGTCTTCTCGAAGAGCAGCTAGTGCCTTTACCTGCTGAGCCATCTCTACGGTCGTTGGGGCCAAGTTTTTAATACAAGAACTCTGCAGGGGAACTTCATGCCCATGTTACTGAAATTTACTAAATTCCACTCACCTCACTTGATTGAGTCACTCATAGAACGCTCAAGTTCCAGTGGATCTTGGCACAGAACCTAATATTTTGCATCGTCTTGACATCTCCTCAGGGTGATGAGAGTCCAGGTATCTGTGCGACCCTGTGTGGGAAACAAATCGCTACATGTGAGCTACACCGGTGTGTGCATTAGTAGTTCTCAAAGTGTGACAGGGAAGCAAATAATTTCTTCTGTTTGGTGGTGGTTGTATCAAATAAAGCAGTCTAGACAAGTGGCCAATCACTGTTCTCATCCTCCACTGTCACTGAGGGATGAGTAGTACAGTTTGGGGATGGTAATGGCATCTGGTGAGTAGAGATCACAATGTCACTAAATCCTAAAAGCATAGGATAGCTCTAGCAATGCAAACTTGTCTGACTCCAGATGTCAGCAGGGCCACTATTGCTCATACACAGTAGCAACAAATAACTTTAAAATCACAGTGCTTCTGTTGTGCCCAGAGCCTGGATCCGCCAAAACCACCAAGAGACCAGATACAATGCAAAAGCAAAGAGTCTTTTTAATTATGAGTTAACTTCGGTCCTCTGTCTGTCCGATACAACGGGTGGAGTAGGAAGGACCCGGAGCTGCAGTGGGGCAGGGTATACATTAGCGAGAGAGGAAGGAGGAGTGTCTGCGGGTCTTCTAGTTGCAGAGTAACAGTCTCAGGATGGGTGCCCCTCCCCACTGGGGGAGCCTGTCCTGAGCTGATTGTTCAGCTGCAGCTGCCGAAAGATTGCTTTACCTGAGGCCATCCTGGGGCGGTTACTGCGTTCCACCAGTGACAGTAAATCCTGTCCAAGGGCCACCAGAGAACTTCTGACTCTCCCAGTAGTTAGGACAAGGTCGAGCAAGGTCGGAGGCACAACACGTTCTGCTGAGTCAAGGGACTACGTCTTGCTAGGTCTTTTCTGCAGTCTGTCCTGGCTACCAAAAAGGGTGGTGGGGTGGGTTAGGGTTTGAGACCTTCAGTTTGACCTGGGGAAATGATTATTTTTTTCTGTATCAGTCAGTAAGGAATACCTGAAGTAAATGATCTGTGAAGACAACACATTCATTTTACCTCATAATTTTGGAGGTTTTAGCTCATGGTTATGTAGATCCATGGTTTCAATGGCTCAGGTGTTGAGGGGAGTAGCATGATGGCGAGCTGTGGTTTAGCTAGTTCCTTACCTTGTAGCTGGAGTGTGGCGGAGAGAAAGGAGTCAAGGTTCCTCTTCAACAGAGTGTCCTGAATGACCGAACTTCTTCCCACCAAACCCCATGCCTAAAGGGTTTCACCACCTTCCAATAGTTGCCATGGACAGGGGAATGGCCTTCACTAACACTGGCCTTGGGGGACATTTAAGATCCAAATGATGACATCCTTCTTCCTGATATATGGCCAGCATGGGTCCAGCATATCCCTGTTGACCATTTGGGAGATTTGAAGCTCGGATATGAAGACCTTGGGGTCTTCCTCAGTGTGACAGAGGAAGTGGGGTTTGGTGGATCACAGACATTGAAGCTCCATTCCATAATCAACATACAAATTCTGATCACATTTCATTGGTCAGAGTGCATCAGTGAGGGAGCAGACAAGGAGTAGGATGGGAACAGTAGCAAGCTGCCCCCTGTATGACACTGATGGCCATGCTAGCTTTGGAGGTACTGTGAGGCCATAAAGGGAACTTCTTTCCCTACTGCTTATTTCCCATAGAAAACTTCACCTTATTCCCAGGGCTAAAGATGGCAGCATTCACTCTGGTCACGGAGGAGGAGGATTTGGCTAGGGCTGGCTGGGAACTCATCTCTCCACCACGCAGCACGAGCTGGGGCAGTTCACCTCCAGCGACTCAGAGGCAGCAACCAGGATCCCTCACCCATGTTTGGCCATGAATGCTCTCTGTTGGCTTGGAGCTCTGCTGTGGCTGTCAGCTTGACCACCTCCTGGTAGCCTGTGGGTGTGGTTCTTTGGCTTCCTCCAAGAGTGGTGGCTGTTCCCAGGCAGAAAGTAAATGTGGCCAATTTCTTAAAATTCAAGCCTGGGTGTGTGCAGGCACCACACGCCACGTTTACCTCAGGCTCTTTATGGAGATGTTACAGGCATTCCTGGTGACCAGCATGGACATGTGGCCAAGACATGCAGCCATCAGTGTGAAATTCAACTCAGCGTTCTAGCAGGTTTTACCACACAACTTCTCATTTCTAGCGCTTACTTAAATATTATGAAATGTTGATTCAATAGGCGCGTGCCCAATATATTGTTCTGTGAATGTGAACTGCAACCTGATTTAATTATCCAAACTTAAAAATGAATAATTTTCATAGAAACAAATTAACCCATTAAAACAATTAAAAACACCATTGATAACTTTTTCTGTGAAACATGTGTTTGATAATAACAACCCAGTTTACTGCCAGTTAAAATCAATAGGCTAAAATTAATAGAAGAAGCCAGGCCTGAAAGCCTCCATGTGGTGGTGCAGGCCTCAAATGCCAGCTACTTAGAATGCTGAGGCAGGTAGATGGTTTTAATTGGCTTGTCCATTTAAATGTTGTGTGTGCATGCGTGTGCGTGTGTGTGTGCGTGTGTGTGCGTGTGTGTGTGCTCGCATGCTCTCGTGTGTACGTTCGCACCTATACCATCACATGCGTGTGGGAATAAGAAAGTAAGTTTTGAAGGCTGCTCTTTTTCCTTCCACTGTGAGTTCCCAGGATCAAAGTCAGATCAGCAGGTTTACTGAACCATCTCACTGGTCCTAGGAAGATTTTAAGTTCATGGCTAACCTGGTCTACAAAGTAAGTTCAAGGCCAGCCTTGGTAACTTAGAGGGACCCTGGCTCAAAATAAAACACAGGGACAGAACCTAGGGTGTAACTTAGTGGTGTAGCATCAGTTCAACCTGTGGTAAAACAAAGGAAGAAAGGGCCCAGTGAGACAGAGAGAGCAGGAGGGAGAAAGAAGGAAAAACAATGAAATGATTCATCCAGCTCTGAATTCATTTCACTTTGAACTTTATGGTTCAATTTAGACTTCAAAGCAGGCTGGACGGGACCTGAAAGACTTTATCAAGAATCAGATGCCACAGGGTCTGGGTATTAGTACGAGTGAGCTCTGCCTGTCCTGACTGTGAGAGCGGAATTGCTCACTGTGTGTGTGTGTGTGTGTGTGTGTGTGTGCGTGCACACTCCCGCCTTCCATACATTTCCCCTGTAGAGCTGCAACAAGGGCCCAGTATAGGAAAAGTCCATCTGCTCTAGAGGACAGACACCCTGGCTCGGGTGGCGGCCTAACTTTCAGGTGCCTGGGGTCAAGAACAGGCAAAGGGACCACCTCCAGAGAGGCAGGTTCTTAAGCCAAGTTAAGGCTGTAAGCTACTTTCCCACTTAGTAAAATTTTGTATATCTCTTTCCCAGAGTCCCTGACTCCTAGGGAACACCTGTGTGCTGGGTCTGTCCACCTCTCTTAGTCCCAGCTCGGAAAGGGGCAATTCATCTTTTTTTCTTCTCTTTTTTCTTATCTCTCCCTTTTGGATGCTGACCAGAACCCAAGTATATCTTGCACTCTGGGCTTCCTTCCTCACTTTCTGAAGTCCCTCCCAGCCATGTGATAGGACTCCACACACCTGTAACTCAAATGGCACGGTTTTGGTTTTTGTTGTTTTTTCCCCCCTTTCATTTTTCTCCCTCTAGGCAGCTTCTGAGATTTATAGCCTGCCTGCCCTGGGATTTTTCTTAGAAACGCTAATAAAATTGTCCTCAAGGTTCCGTTTTAGTCTGTTCCTAAATCCATTTTATTAATGAAATCAGGAACACCAAGGCGGGACTCCCTGTCTCAATACTAATCACGTTCTGTGGGTGAGAGGGTCCCATGCATTGGAAGTGAGAGTGTTTTTAAAGGTCTTGTCGGTTCCATTTGCTCTCTTAGCAGATGGGTAAACAGAAACGGAGGGAAAAAGACCTTCGGAGCTACAATTTGTAACTATCAGTTAAGAGGAAGGCCAGCCCGCTCAGGCTGATGGGGATGCTGCTGGGCTCTGGGAACCCTTAGTCTTCCTGCCAGTGTGGACTAAGGGAAAGGGGACCTCTCAACTTCTGCTGCAGGGCCTTCTCCTGTGACCAGGCACCAGCCCCCAGGCTGTCCCTCCTCTTTGTCCCCAGGCGTGAGCCACTCATCTCCCTCCAGATTATTCACCAACAGCTGCCTTTCCCTTCACCCTTTGTTCTCTTTCCCATCCAAGGGAGAGAAGCTGGGGTTCAAATGGTAACATTTGAATTCTGCTCATGAAAAATTCTGTCACAAGTGTATTTGCCTGTTTGATCTCTGGCTTCTCCCACACATTTGCCCTTTGGAGTCAGAGCACCACAGCCTTCATTTCCTCGGAGCAGATTGCCAGTTCAATGGGAAAGAAATGTCTGTAGCTTTCCAACTGAGTTCAGCTGTACTCGGACAGGGCAGAGCTCCAACCAGGGCTGCTGCCGAGTCCCTTTGAATCAGATAGGAAGGAGCCTTCTCCTTGCTTGGCGGAACTGAGCCCGGGAAATGCCCTACGTGGGATTTCAGATCCCAACCTTACCATCTATGACCCGCGTTATTGTGGTGAGACACTTGCACCTCTGTAGATGGTTTCCCTTTATAAAATGGGCATAATAATTAGTGTTCCTCTTTAAAAAGGACAAAGGTTGGTCAGTCATTCAACAGTTGTCTGCTGAGCTCCCCCTGTGTCTGCAATTTGCCCCAGTGAGGAAAATGAACCAGAAACAGGGTCACAAAGGAAGGTCAATTTGCAAAGGGTCACAAGTCACAAAGAAGGGAGTTGGCCAGGTGGGATACCATCAAGTAAATGAAAGGGTTATATAATTTGTTGTCCAGAACAAGGTATTATTTGAAGTGAGAATGAGTATTGTTAATTGTGTGGGGTAGTGGCAAACCAGGATTTCTTAGGCAAGGAGGAACTGGGATTTCCCCCAACTCATCTTTACTGGGAAAGGGAAGGTGGGGGAGAGAAGATGGGTCTGAAATCTGTCCCAGGAGGGTAATGACTGCTAGGTGAAATGGTGATCCGGACCAGAGACCTAGGGAAGAGGCATCTGAGGAACCCTCTGAGGCAGACCGAAGGGAAGTCCTCTGTGAAGGGAGACCTGGGGAGGCATGTGGGGGTGAAAGATGACTTAAAGCCTCTTACAGTTTCCTGAATTTTCCAAGTGAATACGCAGATGGAACCACGCACTCACTTTTAGCAGGCAGCTCATGGATCAGAACAGACAGATCATGAATTCAGTGCTGGAAGTATAGAGATGATCGCATGTATGCCTGAGGAGCATGAAAGCCAGGGACAGAAGAATGGGATCGCCCAGTCCCTTCTCTGACTCTTCCTGTCATTTTCAAAGCCGTGTCCCCCTTTCCAGTCCCTCATGCCACCCTAAGAAACCTTGGGGTCGCTTCCTCTCTGGTTGTCTTTTAACAGACTTTCCTTTTAATTATACCACCCTCAGACCTGAGCAAGCAGATGTCTTTGTCTTCTCCAAAGGCACAGGTCAGAGCTGCCGCTTAACACTGGCATGATTGCTGGCTAGAGTGACATTTTCTGCTACATCTGTGGTCCTGTAGTAACCAACGGACCCCACTAGGTATCTAGGGCTCATCTCAAAGCATTACACTTCGACACAGTTGACAGCTTTGACCTTGCGTTGCTTAGGATACATTAAAGAATATAGATGATGGAACTCCACAGAGATGGTTGTCGGGTGCCCAGTGGGTTAAGTAGGAAGACGGTACTTGTTAAAACAGTGGTGAAATCTCAGGAAACGGAGAAACACTCCTCGGTATTTATTTAGCCATCACAGCTGTTCCAGAGTTTCTACCTGTGCTAGCGACAGCGCCATCTGGTGGACAGAAGTGATTTAAAAAAAACACAACTCATGCACACTAAACTCAGATCTTTAAACAATGCTCTGGGAGGTCTGGTTATTGTTGTTGTCTGCTTGCTTGTTGCTGTTGTTAAGGTTAATTTAAAATTAAAGCACAAGTTTTTATCTGTAGAAAAGACTCTTTGGGGGAGAGTGGGTGATGACATTCATTGAAAAGAATGCTCAGTGCTTGAACAGAGAAGCAGTCAAGTTACTGCAATTAAGCAGGGATTATGAAAAGGACAGATGTCCTCCATAAGGAAGCTGGGATCTCCACCCATCACTGGCCTAATAGAAAATCAAGAGCAGGTGTACAGCTGGGTTTCTCAGACACTGCTTTGTGTTTGGAGGAAGTTGCTCATCTCAGCTGCATGACTTCCTTCCTACCCCTCCATGGTAAGGAATCCAGTTCCTTCCTCCATTGCTCCTCACCTTCATGCTGCCCAGCTCTGGCTCGGCCAAGGCGGTGTAACTGCCTGGCAGAGGCTGCAGGAAGGAGGGTGGAGCATGAGAGCGCGTGCTCTCTTTTCTCTGTTTGGGATTTGTGTTGCTGGGGCTGAGGGCCAAGCCGTCTTCTGCCTCTTTCGGCTGGAGTCTTTACTGACTTTGACATGACTGTCGTAGGCAGGCGCACGCACCTTCTGAGAGTGTTGCAGAGCAGTCGTCCATGTTGAGGATGGAGGCAGAGTGTTGAGAGGGAAGATCTGAAGAAAGAGACAATGAGAAGACTTTTATCGTCTTTTAGACAAGCCAATGCCTGGTGACAGAGATGGTGGAGGCTGGCTGACTTCATGAGTTTGCTAGCACAGCTGTCCTGTCGCGTTGGTGTTTGCCTGGGCTGTCAGGGGCGTTTTCCATGCTGGTACAGTGGAAGCAGCTTCCTCAATGGCATTCTGTTGGCTTGCTGCTAGGGAAAGGACAGTCCAATAGCCCCCTCCAGGTTTGCTGCTCGTCAAGAGCCGTTGGCAAGAACTAATCAATATGATCTGGCTTGGCCTTTACTCTTCACAGTCAAAATGGGGTAGAAAATGGCTAGGTTTTGTTTGGTTTGTTTTTGTTTTTTTAACTTTGATAGAAAATGTAAGCTATGATTGCCCTCCACAGTTCAGATGACTGGTTTTATGTGGTTCTTGGCCATTTCTGTTTGCAGCAGCTTCTGCTGAACCCCATCCTCAATTTACCTTCTGTCTAATTTTTATGACTGGTTTTCCCTTAGAAGGTTTGGGTATTTTAGAATGCTTAAGAGCTTTCCCACAATGTAAAGAGGGGAGGATCAGATTCCCAGTTTCCTCTTCTTCCCTCTCCCAGTGCCTGTGGTCCTCCATCTAGGACAGTGGGACTGGGCACACTCGAGACAGAGTCAGTATGCAGGGCAGCGAGAACAATGGCCTTGTGAGGTTTCTAAGAACAAATGGATGCTCCAGGCTGGAAGGGGCCATTTATTTCTGCTTTATGAGATTGCCTCACACAAGGAAGTATCCAGCCTCACACCAGGGTTTAGAAATCATGACTCCAAAGTAAACAAGGCTCCAGAGGACTCCTGAAGTAACATGTCTGCTCATGGATCTTTCCCCATCGTCCTGTCTCTTTCCCATTCCTCTGCAAGGCCACCTGCAGGAATCGGAAACCCTCCTCTCCGGAGTAGATCATGGATCTTGGAACTTTGTTTCTCCAAAGTAAGGCCACGAAGCTAAAAATATTGCTCCCTACAGTCTTGGAGCCAGCTGGCCGTAAGCAAAGTCTCTGACTGCAGCTGTGTGATAAGAGATCACAGAACTCCATTTCCGATGTGGTCTTCCCCACACCTGGGAGGGGACACATGCCTGGTTTAGAGGGACCAAGAAGAATCCGTAGAGACAGGCCACTCTGGCTTTCCCCACTTGCTCTGTTGCCGTTGTCTTTTCTTTCCATCCAGTCATAGTTCAACGTGACACCCAAAGATACACATGGCCAGTCTGTGCTGGGTCAATGCGCCACCAATCCTAAGGTTCCTGTGTGTCACCCGAGATTATGATCAAGTCAGTTCGTCACAGTCTTTTCTGGTTATCTGTCTTTTAGTGTGGGGGTGTTGTTCACAGTTCTTTTTAACAGGCAGGAGCGAGATCTTTTCCCCTTCCCACCCACCCTGTGCTCAGAGAAGAGAAGTGGGAAATACCTCACGAATAGGAATAAAGGACACGCCCACAGGAAGTTGGTTGGAAAAAGTGGAGAGTCAATCTCCACCCACGCACGTCTCCTAAGGATGGACACGCTGTTCTTTCTGGAGTGTAAGGTGTGTTCAGTGTAGCTTTGCCCTGAACATTTTAAAGTAGTTAAGAGCTGTGTGTCCATGATTATCCTTTGTGGAACGTAAAAGATTTTTAGTCTGCTGTGGAAAAACAGAAAACAAAAACAAATAATGAAAGAAACTATTTCATTTTATTTTATTGGGGAAAGCAAAAGTTTTCTGAAAATGTGTGCTTAAGTAGGAGTGTCCTTGGAGCACTCCATGAAATCCCATGTTCCTTCATCCTGTGGGAATGCAAAATGTACCCAGGCCACCAGAAATGCTGGTCAATGTTTGTGGGTTTGGATTTCAGACATGGAAGATGGTTGCTTAATGCCCTGCTGCTAAGACCAGAGAGCTGGGAAACAGTAGTTGTGGACTTCCTGGAGAAGGGGGATGCAGAACTCAGAGTAGCACAGCCTGCTCCCGCCCCTCCCCCCCCGAACTTTGTAATGTCTCCCCTTTTTAGAAATGTATCTTCCATGGACAGACATCTAAAGCTCCAGTCAAAGGCGATTTTTCCTCTCACTGTGCTGTTGATCCTGGGCAGGAAGAGTATCATTGCCAATCGGGTCAGCAGGACACAGAGAGTATGTTTCTTGTATTAGTATACATTGGCTTTGGTTCACTAGCTGTGTGCAGTCACCCTGTTCTGTGACAGATGGAAGTTTCTGGAAAAGGATTGGCCACCTCCAGGCACCTGCTGTCCACCCTCTCTTGGATCAAGGCTGGAAATGGTGGTAGCTGTTTGTAGCAGTTGGTGTAAAGTGGTCCTGGCTTCCCTCAAGTTGGCTCCAGAACTCAACAGTACCTACCAAGCCTCTGAAAATAAATAAAGTTGGTGCTTTTATTCTCAGGGGCCTATGTAAATAGCAATGCTCCCTCCCCGAGTCCCGAGTCCAGATGCGAGGGGAGCATCCTGCTTTTGATGTCCTTGGAAGCTGTGTTATGTGTTTCTGTTTGGGTCCCCAGTGGCAAATAATAACACTAACAGTATTAATAATAAAACTCAGATGTCAGTGCAGAACCTCTGCTTTCTGTCTGTACTGAGGTTTCTTTACCTTTCTTGGGAGCTAGTGTTTGTTCAGGGCAGGCTGTTAGCTCCTGACTGGGGGAACTACCCTAGCCTTCCAGGCAGTCTCCCTTCTGGCCTCCCACGGTGAAACAAACACCATATTCATCCCAGCTCCTTAGAATTGTGCAAAAAAAAAAAAATGCTAACTGAGGATTTATATGTCAACAGCTTAGAACGTCCATTTGAGAACACAGGTGTGGTTTTATGTCTTAACAGAGTAAGCATCTCCATTGAAAAAGCCAAAAGGGATATGGCTGGGTGGGAGACAGGAAAAGGGAAGAATGGCCTGCATTCTCCCCAGTGTTGCTATAGCATTTCCTCCTAGCTCCCTGCCCACTCCCCTCAGTTCAGCAATCTCACAGAAACAGCAACAAACTCTGTTCTCTGTCCTTGCTCAGGGTATCATCACATTCCCCAAGAGTCAGGTGTTGCTCTCTCTCTGTTCAGTGTTGTGCAGTCCTGGCCACATGCTCTGTGAAGGAGAGAGGCCTGTGGATTCATTCTCCTTGAGACATGCATTACATTCTGGGCCTTGGAAGGCAAGTTAAATAAATAGTGCTCATTCTTATTAAACTCAAATTTTCTTCACTACTAGAGTAACAGTGTTGCAGGCCACTGTGAAAAGCAGATTCTTTTCCACATGACAATATGACAATGTTGCTTGTTATTCCTTTTGTCCCCAGAGTTTGCCCAATAGTGCATCCTGCCCACTGGGAGAGCCTTGTTAATAAAATCATACCCTTTCTAAATTGAAAGACCTGACTTTAGGCCATAAGAGTCCTAATCTCTGACTTCTTCCAGAAAGAGACCAAATGAATGGGCAATCTTGTTTTTTTTTTGTTGTTGTTTTGCCTTTTGTTGCTGTTTTTATTGTTGCTGCCAGGGCTGAGGTAATGGAAATGGAAGTGGGGCTTCACACATGCTGGCCCAAACTCCTCCTTTCACCATCTTTATCGGTAAGTCATATTAGAGCCTGCTGGAAGGGAGATGATGTTTGGGAGAATTCATCTCGTGAAAACAATTCCTTCCCGTGCTTTTTCTCATGTGGACACGGGCTTAGGACTGGCTCTGTCCAGTACTGTTGCCGGTTCCAAACTGCCTGATCCCTCACCACCCCTTGGTTACCTGCTAACAACAGTCTCGAAGTTGATGACTATGGGAAGAGGCAAATGTCTGAGTCATAAGTGGAAGACACTGCATTTCCCAAGACGTTATTAGCAAAGCTATTTGGCTGACATTTTCTATGTGATAACGAGAAAAAGAGAAGGGGACAAAACTCTTCTTGCAGATTTCCCACCCAAGGGCTGGCCAGTGGTTGAGGAGACCTCACTTACAAAATGCCCATAGGTTGATTTTTCTAAGGATAGGGTGTAGAAAGGGCAAAAGAAGCCCAAGGTGAAGATCAGGGCCACAACAGACACTGCGAAGGGGAAGGTCTCTTTGGGACTCAACTCAAGCAGCAACATAAGTATCACACCTGAATACCTGCTGGCCCTGATGACCAAAGCCTGCTGCGCTGGATGAAGGCAAGCTGCAGCAAGTTGCCGCAAATGCCACGTCAGGGTTGCTGTCCACAGCTGCCAGTTCTCCAGGTCTTCAGTATCACCCTGTCCTTGAAGGTTTGGGGGAAGAACACACTAGAGGGTTGAAGAGAACGGGTGGAGGAGGGGCACGTCTTCCACGGCAATACTGAGAATGGTTCCTGTTCCTTCGGTAGCTTGAGTCAGCTATGTAGGATTACTCAATATAGCACTTACTACACAGTGGGAATCAGCAAATGCTGCAAGCCAGGGCCTTTTAATTGTTTATTCTTCCCCTCAGGGGCTGGGTTTACCAGCACACCACACCAAGCTGTGGACTGTGGGACCGGTAAGAGCCTGAAGCTATATTTTATCTGAAGTGTTCCAATCACTAAAGGGGACTGAAACTGGAGACCAAGACGTGATGCAATTCCGCTGCTCATAAAAAAAAGGGGTGTGAGCATAGCTGTGAGGATTGGAAAAACAAAGCCCCTTTCTCGACTGCAAGCCAAATGACTTGCTGCCCACTGTGTGGCTGGGTTGTGTCCTCCTCGAAAGACCTGTGGAAGTCCTGGCTACGTGTTCCTAAGTATGACCGTATTTGGGAGCACAATTTTAAAGAAGCAATAAAGTTAAAATGAAGTCATTTGGCTAGAATCCAACATGACTAGTGTCCTTACAACAGCAGAACTTGGGTGTAGAGACGGAGAAAGAAACATGAGAAATGAGAAGAAAGTATATGTTGGGAGGAGACGTGATGCCGTGGAGTGCCAAAGCTGTCCCGCCACCACCAGAGTTGAGCAAAGACAAGGGAAGGTTTTTGCCTGGAGATATCAGAGAGACTCCTTCCAATGCTTGGAAAATCTCACATCTAACACCTTGAGATACACTCACCTCTGTTGTTTTAAATCATTGTATGATACTTGTAATAGTACAGTATGAAGCTAATACAGCTTAAAAAATCTAATTATAATATTAAGTTCTGTTTACCAGCCATTTATAATGTGCATCATATGTGCCAAACACTTTGCTAATGTTTCCAGAATTGATCCTCAAAGAAGTCTTTCCAAAAGGGTGTTCCTGTTGGGAAAGATGGGCCTGGGACATTTCAAAACTAGCATGGATGAACTGCTGGTAGGTTTCCCAAGGCAGACCTCAAAGAACTGGGCTCTTGCAGGAGACAGGCTATTCCATTGTACCCTTCAGTTGCTCAATTCGCATCAAAACTGGAAATGTGACTTTTGGACTGAGAGGCTCTACTGTTGACAGTGATGATCAGGACCAACCAAACCAACTGGATTCGCTAACAATGTGCGATTGATTCAAGGTGTTTTAACCATCATGCACTGAGAGGGCTTCAGGGAGGGAACGGGCTAGAGAGCCGGCTGGCTATTCCAGCTATCTCAGGGTGAATACTTCCAGCTAAATCCTTTAGCAAGAATACAATGTCAGGGATACAAAACAGAGCCTCCCTGAGAAGGGAAAGCATTCTGATTTGCCAATCAGAGGGCTTGTTAAATGGAAGCTGGGCTGTTAGGGGAGTCTGATGCAGACCGGTGCACCATGGATGGGCCAACAATTGTGATGTTTGGGGCTAGAGATCTGGTTTTCCCAGGCCAACAAAAACAGGGACACCTGTTTTGAGCTTTGTAGCATGCTTTCCTTGGCCTTGTAACTCCAGTCTTGTCTTTCAGCTACAAAGCCCAGACTTAAAGCTTAAGATTAAATTTGAAAGATTCAGACCAATGTCAAGCGGGTGATTAGGACACAAGGAATAAAGTGATAGTTTAAGTGGCTCGTAGAAGATGGTTGCAACCGTTAGAGAGCTCCGACTCACAGAGACAGTGTGTCTGTGGAGCTACAATTCTCAAAGCTCAGGTTTCACTCTCCAAATTCCCAGATTTTGGTCCTTCTTAGACTGGAGAAAGGCTGTATGTCCGTGATCGCTGTGGCTTCCGGGAGCCAATTAGGTCTTTTCTGTGGGGAAGTGGCATGATTACATTTATAAAACCTCTGTGGTCACAGTGTGGAGGATGACGTCGCACCAACAATGCTGTGGTTCATCTTGCTCTAAAGGACAGTTTTATCTGAAAGTGTGCGTGTTGTCACTGCCACACCCATCAACAAAGAGCACCTGTAGATATGTCTAGCTTTGTCCCTATTGAGCACACTTCCAGTGGGATAGCCAGGCAGTAGTATTGTTTATAGAATCAAGATGGTGGAATGTGTTCAAGCATTTGCACGTAAGATGTACTGTAGATTTCCCTCTTCTCAGTTAGCCTTTTCTGCTCCTCATTGTCTTTGGCTCTATAATATTTATATTCTATTATAAAGTATTTAGTAATCGACCTTTTTGACCATTTTTGTGTAACATTTAGGACTCAGCTCTTATGGTACTGAGCCCTTGGACCCAAGGCTTCACACATGTTAGGCAAGTGCTTGATCACTGGCTAGGTCCCAGCTAGATCTCTAACCCTTAGTGTTAAGGACTCAATTCCAAAGTCAAAACCAGTATGCAAGAGGATTGTTCACCCACAAACCCTGCTGTTCTCACATGACTGCTAAAGTTCTTTGTCTAGATATTGAGTTTCTTAAAGTTTAGTATTCTGAAATAGGTAAGGACAGGCTGTCTCAAAGTCTGGTAGGCCCCTTTGATACAGTAGTCACTTGAATCTAGCATCACTTGGGGAATGGTAGCTGAGAAAGGGCCATTAGGCTAGATGTTCCCTGCTTGTAGTAGGCTGTAAAGATGTCTTAGAGAGAGAGAGAGAGAGAGAGAGAGAGAGAGAGAGAGAGAGAGAGAGAGAGAGCTATTCTTCCCTTACTTACCAAGGCTCATTACCAAAGCCTGTGACTGGAGCTACCTTGATCCCAAGTAAATAAACTCTAAGGTGATGCTGACCTTCCTCCTGCCTTCCACCTGCCCCATATGTCTCTTGGTAATAATAGTTTGTTAGGGCCTGTGGACCCCCAGACCCTGAATTTCTTGTAAACAACTTGTTGTGCTTGTAGCTGCTCTGAGCAAAACAACTTGTTTTTTTTTGTGTTTGCAGCTGCTCTGAGCACCAGACCCTTTGGAGTTCCTGATGGCAGGGGAGCTGTTTCTGGTGGGTTTGGCTGGGGCGTGGCTATCAGCTAAGGATCCCTATATAACCTGCCCTGGAACACAATAAAGGGGCATTCTTGGTTCAAGGATGACCCCTGTCCCTGTGTCTCTGTCTCTGTGTGTGTGTGTGTTTAAATCTCCAGCCCCTTCCCAGCTTGAGTCCCATCCCTTAGAGCAGGCACACACTACAGGCGTAATACCATAGTGCACATAGTATAGGCGCTATAGGACCGTAGTACATGTAGTAGCATGGATACATACAGTAATTTAGACTTCACTCAAGCCTATGTGTTCCTTGGTCCTGCCAATCCTTCCATGTTTTATAATGGCTTGTTAAAATAGGATAAAAGTATCAGGCTTTAGATGTTGGATTACTCTCATGAGTAGAGCTTTCCCTTGTACCTCTAAAGTTAATAAAGCATGTGATATTTCACTTTTTAATTAGATCTTGTATTTAGTCTCAGCCAAAAAGCCCACATAAAAATTACAGTGGGCATTGGTGAGATGGCTCAGCAGATAAAGATGTTTGGCATGCAAGCCTGGAGACCCGACTTTGGTCCTTGTAATCTACATAAATGTAGAAGGAGAGGACCAACTCCACAGATGTACTCCGACTTTCACAAGTGTAAGGGAGCATATGTACACACATCATGCACACACACACTTAATAAACAACAATTATAATTTGGAAGATAAAGGGGGGCTCTACATCCCCTGTACCTCTTGTATATTTAAATAGTCATGAAACAAAGCTTCTTAATAACGGATACCCTGGCATTCATAGTTATTGTCATTCATATTCTGAAAGTGTGGTCAATCAACTTGAGCATGTACCAGCATCTTCTGGTACCACATCTTATTCTTCTCCGTTAGGATCAGGGTTGGGGGCATGTATCTGAGGAAAGGGGCTTCGGAGACGTTCCCAGGTCCTGCTCAGACTCCTGGGATCACACACTGAATACCTGTGCTCCAACATCCCAAGAGCTGGCTTTTGTTGGACACTTTGTACTTTCTGTTCTGAGTGTCAATCCTAGGTGATACCAGTATTATTCAAATGAAGACACTGAGTTTTGAGGAAATAAGGCATCATTCTTCAAGTCAACAAGTTACGGCTGCTGATTGAACTTAGGATTCTGATGCCAATGTGTTGTTATGGTTTTCCTGTGGTTAATTTCTACTTCCCAGATGTGCACAAAGTCCAGATGTGGACTTTGGACCTGTGAGAACATTTGGTGGCATGTTTAATGACTATTTCCCCTTGCTCTGAGACTAATGCTGTGCTTTGGGAAACAGTCCTCTTTAGGGACTCTTTACTACATCTCCAATGAATATTTCTGACTGTATAGAAATTGCCAAACCTGCTGATGCATAATGAAACTAAAGAGTATCTGCTCTTTAGTTTATGGCTTCTAGTGTAGGGAGGCGGTGGGAGAAAGGACAGATTGCCACCCACCATGGGCCATCTTATTTTTATTTTTTTCCAATGCCATTTACAGTACGGGGTATGGAGGTGGTTTTGAGAGCTCTGTGGAAGGTGCTTTTCCAATAGTCCAGATGGCTCTGATAAATAGTTAAAGCATCTCGGAAAACAAGACTGCGATCCTGACTCAGGGGAAACTGGTCAAAGAAATCTTGGTTGAAGAACTGTGGCCTCTGAGCATCGAAAAGAACCACATACTTCACTGGGTTATTAACTCCTTCTTGGAGTCAATGAAGGCCCACTTGTTGCTTCATGGTTGATGACACTCCAACACTTTTTTCCTGTAGAAATTTCTGGCTCTTTGTCTGTTCGCATCCCTATAGGCATAGCTATGTATGTGGAATTAATGAAATGTAAAGTTCAACAAAGTACCTCCTCTCTT
>NC_022015.1:50602472-50662467 GCF_000317375.1 Microtus ochrogaster | reverse complement strand
GATATATTTCATGAATACATTAGGCAAGAAAGATTCTTATGGTCAAGAGCTAAATATAAAACAAGATAGTGAATATGATAAAAGTTCATTATATACAACTGTGGAATGCCTTAATTGAGACCATTAGTTTTCGCAATTAATATATACTAATAAAAATATCCTTTTAAAAAAGTACCCTCTAACCGTGGTCATGTTACATCTAGTTTTAAGGTTATATAAGCACCTCTTTATGTAATAGGAGAAAGAGCTATCATTACTTGATGCTGAAGTTTCCTGTGGCTAAATCTCATTCTCAAAGAGAAAACATTGGTAAGTAACGCACTATTTTTTTTTTTTCATTTTTTCAAGACAGAGTTTCTCTATGTAACAGCAGTGGTTGTCCTAGAAATAGTTCTCATAGACCAGGCTGGCCTCGAACTCACAAAGATCTGCCTGCCTCTACCTCCCGAGTGCTGGAATTAAAGGCATAAAGCACCACTGCCCAGGTAAGTAATGTACTTTTAACTTCATTGTTTATTATTACATTTGAAGTATATGTGACTTTTAAACTTTCATAATAATTTTGAATAGAAATGCAGAATGGAACTCCACATCAAAATATCCCATAACTGTGAAAGGAGCTTAAAACTTAGCAGAACTGAAAGAAGGCTGTGTCCTCCGCATGCCTGAAACAGGATTCCTCAGACTTAACAATAGTTTTAAATGTGTGATTCTGCTTTTCAATAATTATCTTTTTATTTTATGTTTTGGGTATTTTGTTTACATATATATCTGGGTACCACGTGTGTGCAGTGCCAATGGAAGCCAGAAGAAGGTGTCGGGTTCCCTGGAATTGGAGTTACAGAAAGTTGTGAGCCACCATGTGGGTACTGGGAACTGAACTCAGGTTCTCCAGAGGAACAGTGCATGCTCTTAACTGCTGGGCCATTTCTCCAGCCTCTGCAAACGCCGTTCTTGATGAAACATTGTCTTCCCAGCACAGTGTGTTCACATTTCCAATGCCGAGGATTGTTAGTCACAAGCAGTAATGTTCTGAGGCCCATGTGGGCAGTTTTCTTGCAGGTCATAAACTTTACCCAGCTTGTCTCTAGCTAGTTCTTTCTACAAGGTCCACAAAGAGGTATTTCTTTGTTTTGCTTACTGGAACATTGTTGCTCTTTACAACAGTGCCTGACATGTAGAAGGCATCATATAACACTAACTGAATGAATGGATAACTATGAATCTATAAATATGCAGAATATGTCAGTTTTCATCATCATCAGAAACGGTTTAAAGAGCTAAGCGAAGTGCAATGTATACCAGTGAGCTCGGCCGACTTCATCCTTCTGTGCTTCTAACATATTCTGTTTAATGAAGGAAATAGAACAAGGAGTGACACATGCTGGGTCCAATAGCTGCAATGATAATCACTGCATCAGTGGTGTAGAAAATAGGCAATATATATTAAAGGGAGATATTTGTAGAATTCTAGATTATTTTACAGATCTCTTGTGTTTGCATGATATTTTCTTTTTTTTTTTTTAAATGCAATGATGTTGATGGAAAAAAAATTACAAATGAACTTCCTGAGTGAATACTTTCTGGGCAATTGGGACAACAGGAACACAAGTATCTTTAACATGTGCCAAGAGCAGAGTGGCTTGCCGCCGTATGACAAGAACCCAAGGAGCTGAGGGGTGAATCACTGCATAGCAAAGGACCTCATTAGCAGCTCCAGACAGCAGTTAGTTGTAGCTCATGGTTTCTGTGGGTCAGGGAGGCAGGGCTAGGCTAACTGAATGGTTCTACATCAAGGTCCTAGATCTGATTTACTGCAGCTCCCATAAATAATGCTACAGACCCAGTAATTTACCCAGTAGACATCTGCCCTCTCAGAGCTCTGAGTGCCAGGAGCTCATGATGGCTTCCCTCGGAGGCCTCTCTCCTTCTCATCTACAGAGATGAGGACGCCTTGCTGGGCTCATGCGCCCTGGCGCTTCCTTCTTTTGAGTTCTGACCTCCCCTTCTCAGAAGGGTAAGAGCCAGCTTAAACTGAAGTTCTCCCCAAAGGCCTCAGTTTACATTAATTCTTTGAAGGTCATATCTTAAAATGTAGTTACATTCATCAGGGCTTTAACCTTAGGGCAGGATTTAACCTTATTTAACTTTTTGGAGAGCTTCATTGTAAAGTAGGTGGCTAAGACTTTAGCATACACCTTTGGGGAATGGGGACAGAATCCAGTTTTTAAGGGTCCCGAATAAGGTTGGGAATGACTTCATCTGGATTAGGGAAGGCCATCTTCTTAACTCACACATGATTGGCAGGCCTCTGTCTTTTGGCTGATGGTTTCAGACTTTGGTTCTTGTCTTGCGGCTTTTCTACACACTTTCCAGATTGCCTCAGAACAGAGCCCCTGTTTCTCTTAGATAAGGTGATCCGAGGTTAGCAACTATGGAGAAAGAAGGAGGCAAAGAGAACTCAAGCTAAAAATCACAGGCTTTTGTTATCCAGCTCTGAAGTAGCATGCCTTTGCTGTTATCATATCTCACTGGCCACACAGAGCAATCCAGAAACACTGTGGGGGAGGAGTGTATAAGGGAATGAGACCCAGGAGATAGTATCATCGGTGGTCAGCTTTAAGGCTGGCCATGAGAGTTGGATTAAAATTAAAATTTCAGGCTAAAAATTTACATATTTATATAACTCAAAATACTTTGATTAATCAGTAAAATATGACTGAAATATTTTTAGCTACTGTACTAGTTAAGAGGGGGGAGGAATGACGTTTTCTGGAATTGAATTACATTTACTGAAGAAGAATTTGAACTATTTTGTCAAACAAATGAATACGTGCTGCAAGTTTTAGTGCCTAAGGGCCAATTCCTCTAAATAAAATGCACTGGTAGTCAGTATCACAGTCAACTCTGGGTTTGAATATGCATTGTAACATTTCGATATTCTGACAACTTTAGCAATTTATTCAATCTCTACTGCCTGGCATTCTCATGCAAATGGTAGAAACAAACGACATCTGCTTCATATGGTTGCTGTGGAGCATGAGTTAATACATAGAAAATGCTTAGCACGGGGCCCAGCACAAAAAGCAAGCAAAAAGCATCGTGGTGGTTTCGGCTTATTATTGCTGACTAGATTTCAGTCTATGCCAGATCCACTATAGGTACTCACAAAGGGCTCTGGTGACTGAAATACATTGTCCTTATGGAGTGAGAGCAGAGTATGCCATACAAGATGGTATGAGCCGGGAGCATTGCAAGCTGGTGTTGATTTGATCGGAGCTGTTAAGCTCTTTTGTTGCAAAAAGTGGAAGCATTTGTGCTACAATATATGTCTTAAGATGGAGGTGTTGGGGGCATTCCTCTAATACTCAAAAAACTGAGGCAGGAGGATTGCTGAGACTTTGGGGCAACCTGGTCTATACAACAAGTTCCAGGCCAAGCCCATGTCATCTAGTAAGCCTGTCTCAAAAATCAAAAGCAAAGCTATCACCAAAGCTGCATCCTTGTATCCTAATCATTACCCCCCAGAGTAAGAGAAAGGCCCCTTTTTCTCTCCACGAAAGGGTTTGGCTGACCATGATGTGTGAGAGGGAGAGTCGGAGCAGTAATTATGGGGCTTAGCTTGGTGCCACGTAATAAGGTAATTTTGACATCAGGCTACGTGGCTTGAATTTCTGTGGCTAACAGAGTTTCCAGGCAGCGAAGGAGATGCCTGAGGAAGATTAATCTAGAACAACGGTGAGAAGCAAAGGGAGAGGGAGCCTTCTGGGTTGGTTTGATACAGGGTTTAAACAGTGCTTGCCATGGCTCCTCAGGAAGCACAGAGGAAAAAAAGACATAGCCTCTTAAAAGAGGACAAAACAGAAGAGTTTCATTTCTGAATGTCTTGGTTTCCACGGGCGTGAGCCCAGTCACTGTTCTGTCAATCAATTTACCTTGCCCAGGGTCTGGAGTCTGTGCTTAGCCTCAGTCACACCAGCGCCTGAACCTCAGTCACCTGGATGGACTTCAGTCAAGTTCTATCTTGTCACGTCAAGATTTTTTTTTTTTATGTTTTGGATTCAAGGGGGAGAATAAAGTGAGTCCTTTAGAGGTAAGACATTTGTTAGGAGAGTTACTAATGCCACAGACAGACAAACAGCAGCATGGGGGGTGCTGAGGAGAGTTCGGGCACACACCACAGAGTAGAAGCTATTTCTTAGGTTTCAGAGGAAAGGAGAGGGGTGTTACGGGATCGATGAGCAGTACATGGTAAGTTCTTGCGGTCAGAATAGTTCCGAATCACCTGTGAGGCTGTGGAAGACAAGGATCTACTTTAGTTCTGGAAACAAAATTACGGTAGTTTAGAGTTGTCAAATTTCAACCCAAATGAAGGAGCTTTGCAAAATGGTGTGGCCCTGGCTAATGAATTTCCTGCCATGACTGGAGGAAAAGAACCAAGATCCCACTCAGGAAGGCGACTTGAATGCTTATTAAATAGTGATCCACATGGGTTAGCTCCTGAGTTACTGTGTTTTAAATGAAAGTTGAAACAACTCAGATATAAGTTAGACGTGTAACTTAATGGCAAACACTTGCTTAGGATGCAAAGGGCACTGGTTTTGACTACCGGTACTGAAAAATAAATAGAAAGGAAAGAGAAATAAAAGACAACTATTCCCAAGAAGAACATTACCATTATTTAAATGGATTTTTACCAATGCATCTCCTTTCCTCAGCTGTGTTAACCTCAAATAAAAACAAAACCATCATCAACAGCAAAAACCTGAAATTACAAATAATCTTTCTTGTCTGTTATTATCTCTCCACTCTCACTAAAACATATCTCATAAATTGGGGTGCTAATCAAGGCTTCTTAGAAAGAAATGGGGGTGAAGACAGACTAAGATAGATGGATTCCAGGTTTTAATCAGTAAGGAGAGAAAACAATGGGAACTCCTACAGGGCAGTAATTTCATTTCATCCATTCTTCTAAGACTGGCATTGAGCTTGCTCTTCTGGGTCATCTGACTACTTACACTGTGCAGCTCTTAGCTACTCGCTTTGTTCATATTTTGTTAGATGCCTGAAATACTTTTTTTTTCCCAAGAAAAAAAGTCCTTTTCACCTACCTAATGACCCTGTGTTTGTCAAGTCTAATCCCTCAGGAAACTCCTAACAGCGGCCACTACCCCACCTTTGTCTGCTCTGGTACACCACTTGCTATATAATTATTAAATTCTAACTTAGTTTTTGCTACATGTCTGCTGAATTTTGCAAACCTAGCACATCGTAGAAACTCCAAATCTTCTTATTGATAAGTCAATGACTGAATAAAGGAAAACAAAATTTCTACTTTGCTTTTCACTTGGAAGCTCTCAGTGCTACATCTGTTGGGAACGTTAAACTTGGTTTCAAAAATGCTAGCATAGAATTAAAGAGAAAACTATATGAGTTAATGTTCTTGAGAGAGAGAGAACCAATAAAAAGAATACATGCATCCGTCATGTAACCAAGCATAAGAAACTGGTTCATGTGATTGTTGAGTTGAGCAAGCTCCCAGTTCTGTAGCCAGTAGGTTTGAAGACCAGGTTGGCCAATGGCATGGTTCCTGTTTAAAAGGCAATGCCCATACTGGAGTTCAAAACTGAAGACAGGGAAAATCCAGAGTCTCACCTCAAACACTATCAGGCAGAAGGCACCCTCCCTTCCTCAAGCCTTTTTGTTCTGTTCGGGCTTTCAACAGATTGCATGAGGCCACCCACATTAGTGAGAACAATCTGCTTACTTTGTCTACTGACTCAAATGTTAAACTCTTCCAAACACCCTCATAGACACACTCAAAATAATATTTGAGCAAAAGTCTGGGCACCCCATCGTGGCCATCTGTGCTGGCTAATCTCAACCATCAGCTCTAGAAACCCCTGGGAGATGGACCTCTGGGCTTGCCTGGGGAATGATTTTGATTAGGTTAGTTGAGGTTGGAGGGCTCAGCTACTGTGGTTAGCACCATTCCCAGGGCTGGGATTTTAGCCTATGTGAAATGCAGGAAGCAAGCCGAGTGTAAGCATTCATTATTATCAGTGTCCTGTCCATGGTGGGTGCAATGTGACCAAGTGCTATGACTTCCCACTATGAAGGACTGTCACCTCAGACTACAAGTCCAAATGAACCCTTCCTTCTTTTAGTTGCTTTTGTCAAAGTACTTATTACATCACTGTGAATGGTGACTAAGATACCACCCTCTTTGCTCAGTAATTGGTCTCTGGATAGACACACAATCCAGTTTGGGCTAATAGTATACATGAAGACGCATACTTGGAGCTTCTAGAAAATATCCCTCTTACTTAAAAGTGAGAGACCAGAGAAGAAAACCTTTTCCCCCTACCCTCTCCTCCCCCACCTTTTCTTGGGAGGATGATATATTTGGAATAGCTGTGGCCACATTGTGACCCGACTGTGACTGTATAGACTTGTCACAACCAGCGAAGAGAAGGAGGTTGGGTGACTGTAGACTTGTCACAACTGGAAAGAAAAGGGGAGAGAAACAATAGCTGAAGAGACATCACAAGTTCTCATGAAGTTAGACAATGGCTGTTTATGTTGCTTATCTCATTATTCATGTAGCTCTTATGACTTGAAGCAATAACATTCCCAATAGTCTATACCTCACTGAAACTTATTTAATGTTCCATTAAACGATGCACTAAAAAATGTCTTTACCCTTAGCATAAATAAGGTCCTGGGTTCAATTTCCAGCATAGCATTCTTTCCCCGGCAACAAAAAGTATGATAATATTAATAAGGCCAAGGAAAACACTAGTAGAGAAGGGGCTGGGATGTTTTCTTGGAAACTTTATCTGGAGGCAAGTGATATGAAGACTCTAATGTTCTCCCTAGAGCGATGGCCATGAAATAGATAATCTTTAAGATTCTTTCTATTCTAAAGTATCTATTCTATTCTACCTTTGGGATTTTGGAACTAAGTATTTAGGGACATATAGAAATCTGGGTTATGTAAAAAAGGCTTTAGGAAGTTATAGAATGTTTCTACCTGTTGTATAAAAAGCTACTTATAATATTTATAAATCTATGATTTGCTTCAGGGAATACTATTCGCAAATCACTATATATAAGTTACAGCATTAGTTGCATGGTTGGAGTCATAATTTATTTTTGTGTTCTTTGGAGGAAGTTTTTTCTTTTAATGAGAAGAGTCATGAAAGAGGAAAATAAAAAATGTCATTAAAGATATGAAGGGGAGCAGTCAAAGAAGTACACAAACCGTTAGAGAGCACACACCACTGTGGAAGTCAGCAATGAGCCAAGATGGAAGGCATGGCAGAAACCATGCTACAGAAAGGTGAAGGCTGATCAGGTTTGAGGAATGGCCATTGTACTTCGTAAGTAGGAAGTACAGAGCATGCCAGCTGGAGGCTGGAAGTTGAGTCTCTGTTGTATGCCATTATGATTTTTTTGATGCATTCAGCAGTTAGGCTATTGTAAATATCTCCTCTTCCTCACTACCTTTCTCTTTCTCTCTGTGTGTGTTCATAATCCAGTCTAGAACCTTGTGGCTGTTAGACAAGTATCTGACAGTCGGGCTGCATCTTCAGACTCTTTTCTGTACCAGTGCTTAGTGGCTTGAAGACACAGACACAAAGACAAAGCTAACAAGGGGCGGAAGCATCTGTCTGATGACTTTGGATTGAATGCTTGGATTGTGGAAAGGGGTTTAAGAATGAAGGTTACTAGGAAGACGGGACTAACATATCTGATCTTATCTGATCCTAAGATTTGTTACAGAAAGGAGATTAAGTTAGAAAATTAAAGGAGGATTTAGCAAGACTTTTAAACTGTGTTCTCTGGAGTCTTAGGTCAGTGGGTCAGAGAAAAGGCCAATTTATACTGACCGAAAATTCTCTCCATTAAACATTGCTGTAACAGGAGACTCAATGCTCATTCATTTCCTGACTTCTCAGACCTGAATAATCACACAGAAACTATATTAGTTACAATACTATTTGCTTAGTCATATTCCTAACTAGCTCTTGCATCTTAAATTAACCCATTTCTATTAATCTGTGTATTGCCTCGAGGTTGTGTTGGTTTTTATAAAGTTCTGGCTGGTGTCTTTTTTTTTCAGCAGCTACATGATGTCTCGCTGACTCTGCCTATTCTCTATCTGTCTGTCTATCTATCTATCTATCTATCTATCTATCTATCTATCTATCTATCTATCTATCTATCTTTGTTTGTATTTCCCACCTGGCTTTACTTTGACAAGCCATTGGCCAAAACAGCTTTATTCATCAACCAATAAAAGCAACACATACACAGAAGGACATCCCACATCATATTTCAGGAGCCTTTTCATTATTAGTGCTGTACGTGAAGGCTCCCAGTAGCAGAATTTCTGTTTGACTTTAAATTGAATTCTCTCTTCTGCAGAGTTCTTTGCCTCAGGATCCTAATCTATGTAGCCAGCTTCACTGGTTTCTTTTTGCCCTCTTGCTTCTGCTTGGGTTAGGAACACTAACATGGATTGGGGCAGGATGCTGTGTGGCCAGGCATCCTTTCACTAGCTCCTTAATACATATACATATCCCCTTCAGGCCTTGAGCAACCAATGACATCCAGTGTTTTGACTGTTGTTTTACTGCATGCTGCCTCGTCTTTGAAATCACCGTCTTATTTATGTAACATGCACTTTACTTCCTCAAATTATCCAAGTTGCATGCTCTGTCTGGCAGTTTTATGTAAAACTTCAGTATAAAAAGTTATCATCACTGAGAAAATATTTGAAACTAGTAAACTTGGATAGAGGTTGGCAAAGATTTTGATAACAGCCAGATGGTAGACATTTTGGTTTTGTGGATCAGACAATTGCTGTTAACTTTATCCAACTTTGCTTTGTTAGTGAAAAAGCAGTCACAAGCAATAAGTAAATGAGCATGGCTATGTCCCAATAAAATTTCATTTACAGAAGTATGTAGTGGGCTTTTCTTTCAAAGTCCAGGGGTGATAGTTTACTGACCCTTGAGGTAGGGTAAGAAGTTTGTTTTGGCATCTGTGAGAACAGCTCCAAGCCATTTTGCCTCCTGCAGAATGTTGTCTGGAATTCTGTTTGTCACCCTGGAAGAAGGGATCTAATGCATGCAGTGGGTAGAGGTGTGGTACTACTAAACAGCCTATAATACACAGGACAGTCTCCAATGATGAGTTATTTCTCCAGACGCTCAGCAAAGACTGAGGTTAGAAAGGCTGATCTGGAATCTGCTATAGAGGGTATCAGTTTCTTTATTATTGTGGCTTGGAGAAAAGAATCACTAAATAAATTTCACAATTAAGTACTTTTAAGGACTGTGCTTTTTCTTTTTCTAATTTTAAACTGTTTTATGATAACTCTCATAAAAGTGACATAAGCTGACTTTATGAAGACATGCGCTGTTTCCCCCAGTGGTTTCTTTTTTATTCTTCAAGTCACGAATCTTATCAACCTATTATAACTTGATTTTGCCTTCTAAGCACATTTTGGACAGTTGGTGATGAGCCCATTTCTCTTTCTGTAATGTCGTGGTCTGGCTAGTTTGCTGAGGCTGCCTCACCTTCGGTTTCTTTGGTTTTCCAGTTAGAAAGGGAAATCCTGTGGAAGAACTGGACCCAGCTCAATGGGGCAAACGCATAGGATGAATGTGTGTGTGTGTAGAAAGGGTGCAGAGGGAGTGAGGCCAAGCAGCTGAAATGGAAAAAAAGAAAGAGTTTGAACGAGTATGGTTATGGAGGGAAGCGGGCTAGTGTGGATAGAGGTAACTAATAAATGTCTCAGAAATGGGAAGAGAATGAAAGAGGGAGGAATGACTATTGAAGCCATACATGGTGCTACGCAGTGTAATTTCAGTGTACAGAAGATTGAGGCAGGAGGGTCATGAGACCTAATATTGTGTGATTTTTCCGGGGGATATGTGGATAAGCATCTAATCACTTTAGTAGAGAGAGTACCAATGATGAATCAAGTAATGCTCTTTCTCAAGTCTAGCTAGGTGAACCAATTACTTCAACTGAGGTTAAAAAAGCATGAATGAAGGGCTCTTTTAGGGACATGGATAGTTTATATATATCATCAAGGAGAAAAAAAGACCTCATGCTCTGGCCAGTGAGTATTCCTTCAGTTCCATAAAAAAAAAAAAGGAAGTGGGTTCAGTCTTGTGCAGGTCTTGTGTGGGTAATTTCAAAGTGACACTGCCCATCTCATGCCTGCAGGACAACCTTCTACACTGATCTACCCCTTCCTCTGTTCTAATGTTCTTTCTGCTCTCCTTTCTACAGTATGATCCGAGACAGGAATGGGTGATGCAGTTGTATAGATATTTTCTCCCATGTGGGGCTAAACACTGAGCTACTGTACTACAAAAATACTCATTTATTACCAGTACTTTAGCTTATGAGTCTTTGCAGCTTTTGTAGTAATAATCTATGGGCCTAAACATAAACATTTAGAGGGCAATTTGATAGGTAAATCATCTCCATTTAACAATAGGAATAGTTTCCCCAATAGAGCCTGCAGTCTGTCCAGCCACAGATTTTCTTTTTTCTAGTACCATACGTAGGTCCCCCTCTGTGGAATAGGCCTGAAATCTAATTGGAATATAGCTGGTTGTACCCATAAGAGTTGTGCCACTATTAGATCTAAACAACTATTGCACATTTTGCCTGTCATGTAGGCACTATATCACATAGGACCCATAGTGTAGCTGGCCTATTGGTGACAATCCCCCCGGGCACATACTAGCCCATATGGTGTCTTTCATCACTGTGGAAATTGCGAGCAGTGATGGGGCTTCCAGACCAGTCACAGCTTGATTTCTTCAAGTCTAAAAGATTAAATGTAAGTATATTCAGCAATCGACTCTTCTCTGACTGTCTTCTTCTGGCATACAATCAACAGTAGCAGCATTTTTTTAGGGATTCAGGAGAAACCCTTGTCAAAAACTCATGGGAAGGTATCTTGCTTTTGGTACCCGGATTTTTTTTTTTTTAAAAATCCTTGATTTTCAAGTATGCCTTTTCCCACCTCATAAAGTACCCGTGTTAATACTCTAATCACATTTTTAGCATTTTCAGGCATTAACTCTTGGATAATTTTTTTCACCTTATTAGGTATCATTTATGCTTTGCCTGGATCCAAACTATTTAGGTGTGCGTACAAATCTTACAAATGTTTCTCTAAATCTCTAAGGTCAGCATTATATCTTTTCACAAAGCTTGGGCAGAATTTCTGAAAGCCTATTGCTCACCATTCTAAGCAAATGCCAGTTTGTATTCATCAGATAAAGACTTCCTAAATAAGCATATTATTAAGGTTTAATACAGCATGCAAAGCTCACATCACTTGCAACAATTGTTTCCTCAAAAGAACAATGTTGTGTATAGCAGTGTCTGTATGGGAGACATTATCTTATTATTTTCCTTTAGTGGTGGTGGTTGGGTTGTCATAGGGATTCATTTGTTCTTAGGTGGATTTGAACATGTTAAGCAGCAAAAACAAAAACAAAATAAAAAAATAAAACCTTTGAAGCAATGATCCTATTGCCCCTGCTTTCCAGATGTTGGGATTGCAAATGTCTCAGACTACAGGCAGAAGGGATATTTAGGTTTCTGTGCCTACAGTCATTAGCCATGAGCTGTTCTGCCTCTCTATCCTGAAGTCCTTGGTGTAGTGCTATAGCACATCTCACACCCCAGGGTCTCAGTCAGGCTGGCTTATACTAGACTTACTACTGACATGCTGTTCTTTCACCTGTCTCCCCACCACTCTGGTTTCCTGAGTGCTGCAGGCTTTGGGTTGACACTGTGGGTGGCCACTGACTTTCCAGTGGCCACATCTGGCTTCTGAAAGGACACAGAAATGGATGAAAAATCTCTATAGCCAGATGAGAAATGTATACGCTATACTCTCAGAGAATAATTACCTGTTCCTGGGATGAATTTATCATTTTCACCTTTGCTGTTATATTGACTCCTTCCTTCATTTCTCTGCTGAACTGCTGTTTGAGTTTCAGCCTTCTATAGGCTCATGAGAGGTGAATTTGGATTTCCGCCAGTTTTTTCTCCAGGAACTTTGGCTGCCACATAAATCGTGTCATATTTGCTTTCAAATGTCCTGAATAGCCTCTTTTGTCTGCTTTTATTTTTTCTCACATCTTCTTGATTGCTTCAGTATTGTACAAACCCAATTTGCATAACAGTATAAATCATTGTTATTTGCCAAGACCTCCCCTATCTCAGATAGATTATGTCCCACCGTGACACTCAGAGAAGCCACTCAAACTCCATCCTATTCCCAAAGACCCTGCTGAATTAAGTTCTTTTTCAACTGTTCTGTAAACACAATCTTATCTGGACATGATGAATTGCATGCCCAGTTTCCTCAGTAATGTGTGTTTTTCCTTTAATGTTTTCTAACTCCTAATATTTACTGGAACTTCAGGCAGTAACAACCAAGTATTCCTAATGGCTCAGATGAACCATGCCACAAGAAACTGATTCATCCTGTATTGCCTCTGATTGTGTAGCTTATTGTCTCAAGAAGAGATGAGCTTTTATATTTCTCAGTTTCTGACCATTTCTACAACACTCTTACTGATCCTATCAACTTTCATGTCCCTCATCTTCAGAAACAAGACTGTGAGATATATTTGTTTCATTTTTAAAAATGTCTTTTCCAATTCAAGCAGTTTAGAGGCAAAACACTCCCTAATCATTATTGTTTTCTGGATTGGGATATTATTAAAGCCCCTGACTTCATGCTGAATTACAGATTCTCCCCACCCCATGTTTAAAGATGGGCCTGAAGGTATCTTCTACCAATTCTTTCTCTCTTTCTCTCCAATTCTTTGCATGAGATCCAAGTTTCCAAATGCAGAATGGATTATTTAATATAGATGTAATTTGTATCTGCTTCCTTTACATGCTACACAGCTGAAAGAATAAGACAATATCTCTAACTCTTTCAACCCTGCTTTTCCTGCAAACTCAAGAACAGTGATGAGGATAGTATTAACATGCCCTTTTCTTGTTTTTTTCTTTCTTACATTGGTAAGTTCTTTCTGGGAAGGTAGCTGAGCTTTGTTGGTTATGACTTACAACCCACAGTAAAGGTCACAAAACTAATGCCACAGCTGACTTATGATCTCACCCCATAATGCTACTTTAAGAATTATGGTATATCCTCTAGCCTGCTAGATCTTTTGTGTTAGATCCTGCTCATCATGGAAGCATGCTCCTTTATATACATGTAGGAAGGTCTCCACACCGGGATCCATGTCCCCACCACATGAACATTCCACATTCAAAAGAAGGGTAGCCTTATGTCTTAAAACCAATAGCAGGAGCAATGCAGTTCATAATACAACAAAAAGAAATACAATTCATGCAACATGGGAGAGATTGGTCACATCAAGGTTGTTCCCAAGTGTTGACAGAGGCTTCTGTCCCACCTGGTCCCACAGCCACTCAGTCCCTAAGAAACACACAGAGACTTATGTTAATAATAAACTGGTAGGCCTATTAGCTTATGCTTCTTATTAACTAACTCTTACACCTTAAATTAGCAATAATTCTTGTTTGCATTAGCCATGTGCCTTGGTACCTTTTATCAGTAATGCATTCTCATCTTGATTCCTCTTAGTCTGGGTGACGACTACAGACTCAGCCTTTCCTCTTCCAAGAATTCTCCTATTCTGGTCACTCTACCTATAAGTCCTTCCTGGTTGCCCTGTCTATACTTCCTGCCTGGCTACTGGCCAATCAACATTTTATTAAACCAATATAAGTGAGAAATCTTTACAAGGCACAAGATCATTGTCCCACACCACTTCCCTCCTTTTTTTTCCAAAACAAAATCTCTGAATCTAATCTCTTTTGTTTAGCTTCTTCCTGATCATTAGCCATAGCAACTTATAACCAACACTCTAAACAAAGAAAAACATCCATAATCCATTTTTGGTGAATGCAGGTATAGTTACTTCCTGATGACTGGGGGCACTGATAATCTTATGGGGACCTAAAGAAAATTTAGGATTATGTTCAAGTCCTGACTGTTCAAGTCCTGATCTTTGAGACCTGATCTTTGAGACTTGATCATCTCATCCAACAGTCTTGAGGATGCTCTGGAAGTAGAATTCAGAGGAAACTCCAACAGAGGTCTTGTGAAATATTGGATTATTTGGGCCATCCTCTCGTATCAGGGGGTCTTCCTTGACCAAACCTGATTTTTCTTAGCCCAGAATGAATCCACAGTCCTTCATTTCCCATGGAAACAAAAGCAAAACCTCTTCTCCTAAGTAACATGTCTTTTGACTTAAATTTTGAAGACAAGGCATTTTCAAAATATATATGTTGGATTAATCCAATAGCATTTATAATCAAATGTCTTTAGCAGTTGTTGCTCCTTCCTCAGCTGTCAAACAATTCAAAGGCAACACAATAATATATGCTATGCAGATACTCTGTGTATTTGTTTCTTGGTGGTAGCAGGGACTGGGTGGGACTTCGCCTATAGATTGGCACACCATCATGTGCCAGCTAAATCCACACAAAAAAAAAAAACCAAGAAAGCTTGGAAAGGAATTCTAGACACAAAAGGACATATTTAGGCATGACTTCTTGGTAGCCTGCATTTTTTTTTTTTTCGGACAAGCTCTGTTTGCTGTTGGTGAACAGGAACACAGTGGTTCCTTTATGAGAGATCTTCCTCCAACAAAGCTATACCTCCTAATCCTCTAATTCTTTCAAATAGTCCCACTCCCTGGTGGCTAATCATTTGACTATATGGACCTAAAGGTACCATTCTTACTTAAATCACCACACGTAGCTATTAGGATAACATGTAAATAGAATTTTGTCAATGTCATTAGGAACCAAGATTTTAGGCTAAGAAGAAAAGATAAAAATATTAAATTTTAAAAGTTAGTAAATATTCCTAAATAAAAACTGAAATATTAAAAAAACCCTCATATTTGCAATATTAAAGTTATTTTATAGCTCAGACTCCTGGAAAGAGCATTTGCCAAGTCCATGCTAAAAGCAATAAGCAGGACACATATTCAGTTTCCATAGAAGGAATTAGTGCTCTGTGGAGAAGTGAGTTTTTAAGAAACAAAGCAGAACACACACAAAGTCTAGAATATTCATCTTACTGGAATGCTGGGGACTCTCTGAAGGACTATAACAGTCTTATCAGGGGCCATCGTAAAGAGGTTCCCACTGTCCAGAGACAGAATAATTTAAACCCTAATTAGAATGAAATTTCTTAGTTTATAATGATACAAGTTTGATCATACCCTAGATACCCATGGCAGTGTTAAAACAACAGAGCGTGAAGCTGGTCTGCAGTATCTTGCATCTGAAATGTTCCCCAAAGGCCCATGTACTAAAAGCTCATCCCCAGCTCATGGTGTTATTGGGATTCGGTGGAATAATGAAGAGACAGAGATTCATGGCAGGAAGTTAGGTCACTGGAGGGGTGCTCTAGAGGGATATGGGACCCCAGCCCTGTGTTTGATTTCTAGACACCGTGAAGTGAACAGCCCTTTGCCATAAAGCACTTGCACCATAGCAAACTGTGCTACTGCAAGACCAAGTAATGGGTCTAAGCAACTGCATGCTTAAAGCTCTGAAGTCATGAACCAAAATAGCATTTTTTTTTATTTAGAAACTATCTCAGCTATTTCATTGCAATAAAAAAACTGGCCAGCACAAAATCTAAATCAGTGGCTCTCAGCTTTCTAGCACTGTGATCCTTTAGTACATTGCTTCATGTTGTCTCGATCCCAACCGTAAAATTATTTCTTTGCTACTTCATGACTTTAATTTTGCTACTGTTATGAATCATAATGTAATTATCTGATAAGCAGGATATCTAATATGCAGCCGCCCCCAAAGAGGTCATTACCCACAGGTTGGGAACCATTCATCTAAATATCCAAAGTTAGCAATATTTATACATATGTACAGGTACTACTTAAACTTTGGAGGAAAGACCATTATGATTTATAAAAATGTTTATAACATATTGTTAAATTTAAAAGTCATAAAATATCACCCAAAGTAAATAGAAGTTTAAAAACATTCATAGAAGGTAAACAAATTAAATATACTATAAATTATGAATAGGCATTATAACTGCATGGCAAGGTTATAGGTCATTGTATCTTGTCTATATTTTCTGCAATCAATATATATAATTTTGTATTTTAGTAAAGCGGACACTATTGTCAAATGTTTGTTAATATAAAAATAAATATTTTTAAATGTTAGCCCATGAATAGAATAATATTTTCCATATTATCAGCAATTCCTAAGCCTGCATTTAAAGATTAAATCAATAGTTAAGGTAGGAAACTATTGATCTGGTTTAACTTTGTCTCTTTCTCTCTCTTTTTTGCTTTTTCAAGACAGGGTTTCTCTGTAGCTTTGGAACCTATTCTGGAACTCACTCTTGTAGACCAAGGTGTCCTTGAACTCACAGAGATCCACCTGCCTCTGCCTCCCAAGTGCTGGGATTGAAGGCATACACCACCACTGTCAGGCTTCAACTCTGTCTTTTTCTAGAGTCACCAAAAGAGTAAGGCTATTTGCTCAATTCTAATTTTATTAAACAAAAAAGGAAAGCCAAGAATAGAAAACATATTGACACATATAAGATTAGATTTGTATGAGTTTGAAGTTAATGTGGATCTGTATATAAGGCTTTGCGCTTCCTCCTAAATCTAGAGAGGAATGGTTACATATGGCACAGGTGAATTTGTCATGAGAGACTAACAAGAGACTATAGATTGACCTCCTAGGATCTGAGGATTTTTTTTTACTGTAGACTATGGTGATTGCATATCACCTCAAGAGGCATTTCCCCCTATATCAGTATCGTAGCTATGAAACGACATTAGGAACCAAGGAATGTCATCATTTTAGAGAAATGGGCCTTGGCGGCAGACGCTTCAAAATGTCTTCTTTGGTTGCCTAGGAGACTGACCTCAATCAAATCTAATGCAGCCAATGAAAAGTGATTGGGCAGAGGGCAGAGTGAATATGGGAGCTCATTTTCAGGCGACTCCATGCATAAAGCAAAAGTATTTGCCAACTTACCAGAATACACCCAGCCTAACAGAGAACAGGGAAGGCACGTCAATCAGGAAATATCACGGGCTTAGATCACAGAATTTCTCGTGTTAAAAAAGAGGTAGTTTAGAAAATGCGTACTTTAAAAAGGTAAGAAATGAGATGGAGTAAAATCCATGCGGTTAAAGCCCGAGGGGCTAAGAAATGTTCTGCCTCTTGATCACGGGTGAGTTGAGGGCTGTTTTCAGTGGAAGGAAATTGAAAAGAATGACCACACCGGTGTTTTCCCTTTGTGTCTTTAAAGCCAGAGAGTGCGGCTGGAGAGCTCGGCCTGCCCTCTGCTCTGCCTTCTTGTTTTATCTGACTTCAGGTGTGCTGGTTGTGTTTGGAAAAGGCTGATCTGATGCTGCGAAGGAAAGCAAGTTTTCCCACAAAGTCCGTGTAGTTCCCAGGTGCTGGGGGAGAGCACACAGAATGAGGGCTTACTAGGCGGAGCCTCCTTTTGGAGGGGTGAAAGGTTCTGGAAATACAGAGAGGAGATAGTTGCATAGCACTGTGTGTGTGCTACTGGCAATGATTTGTTGGCCTTGAAATGGTTACAACTATAAACGTTACTGCATTGAAAGCATCTGCAAATGCACTGCCTTGGGAAGGAGGATATGAAGAACGGGGAGTGTGGGCATCAACCAAGTCACGGAAGGACAGGAAAGGAGAAAAAACAGAATCACATTCCACAATACAACTCAGAACAGAGTCTTCATTCAGTCTTGTTAATCTGATTTTGTCTTAGTACTATTTAGGTTTTAATTGACTTCAGAAGTTTACACAAAAGCCATAGGCTATCTGTCTGCTGATGTTAGACTTAATATATCCCAGGTAATTATCCTCTTTTTTATATTAGTTTTTTGTTTAACCTTTGAATACATTATACTATCTCCAGTCATTTTGTTGTTTTTGTTTTGAAGTGGAATTTAACTCCACTTCTCCTGGGACTTACTACGTAGCCTATGCTATTCTCTAACTCATAACAATCTTCGTGCCTCAGATGAAGGGGGTTCTGGGATTTCAGATGTCATCCGCCATGCCCAGTTTCACTTCCATGTCTTTCAAGTGTCTCAATTACTTTTTATTATTGCTGATTCATTAATTTGTGATGGTTTCCTAGCCTTTGGAAGCATTTGTATCATAAAAGTTCTTGATATTTAAGAAGCTTCTACAAGAAAATCAAAATACTAGCTCTAGTCATAATGGTCCATACAGCTACATGTAATGCTATAGGCTCTTACTCCATGGATTCTCAAAGTAGAGACATAATACAAATAGCTTACACACTAATGATAGGCACTCAAATGACAATGCAAATTAAGTGCATTAAGAACAAAAGGAAACACAGAATCATTCAGTAGCTGATTCCCTTCCAGTCTGCTCATTGCACTGAGGTTTTCTTGCAATGAAAACAGTAAAATAAAGCAAATAGTACTTATTTTCTGATGACTATTAGCCTCAGATTCAATAGTATTTCTTCCCCACTTCCTAATTACACTTTACTGTAAAGGCAACTTTAGCTAGGATATAAGGAGTGTTTTTTACATCCATAATGAAAACAACTAGAGCAACATGAAAACCACATATATTAGATTCTTAGCAGTTTCCTAGCAATGCTCTTGGTACATAGAGGTAGTGTTTATCGACTCTCTGTGTGTGCCTTACACATATTATTATAGGTCTGCACAACCACCCTGTAAATTAGTATGTAGGAGCAGAACCTTGACATAATGAAGGGACATGGTGAGTATTTCCCAGTCCTCAATCCTCTAAACATGGCTGTAGCAGGTAGTTTCCCAAGTTATATTTTTGCCAAGCACTGAATGCTTCTTGTAAATAGCCTCATGCTATGCTGCATAATTTCCCCACAGTTAGAACGATCCTTTTCTCCACCTGCATAGCCATTTTAATAAGCAAACAAGCAAACTGAAAAAAAATCACTTTGCAAGAAGACTGAATGGCAAATAAAGTGAGGACAAGAGTTGGCTGAGCTGGGCAATCAGCTGAGATCACTTATGTCTAAGAGATTTCCTGGTGTATTAGTCCTCCAGAAGGCCCTCTTCTTCTTATGCTATGTACAATTGTACACTTTTGGGGTGGGTATAAATTGGCACAGTGTTGTGGGAGGGATTTTTGTTAGAAGTCCAAACATTTAAAAATGTTTAAGTTTTTTGGCTTGGCAATTTCATCTGTTGAAATCTCTTCTGTGGAGGATGTGGTATCCATGAGTAATTATATAAATATTGATCATAATTTTAGTTATAACATTAAAAATATGCAAGGAGGCAGTTAAAAAGAATTGAATTGTTTTTGAGCTGTAAATCTTATTTTCTTTGTTCTGCTTAGAATCATGAGAGCTGGACTCCGTAAGCATCTCTGTGCCAGCCAGCAGAATGTCTAGTGTTAAGCCTGTAAAACCTGAGTTTTCCAGAACAGTGAGCAGATGAGTGGTGATGAACTAGACCATCTAAGAAAGACTTGTTAGGTACCTGCCTCTCAATCTCTGATATGTGCATTGTAGCTATTCGACAGAGCCGTATATCAATTACTTGATTTTTGTTTATGAAACATCACTATGACAGTTCCAAGATTCCTCCCCCAGAGGACTTGGATCCCCAAGGGCTTGTTTTGAAGCTTAAATGTCTTAGTGGACATTTTATTAGGCTATTCTATGTTTCCAGACATTTCTGAAACATGGGATAACTGATAAGACTAATGACCCTCATAACAGTGAGCAAACTAGAACATTTTCTTTGCTGTACAGTGATATTTTCTTCTCCTCCCCTTGAATTTAGCTAACCTGTGTGACAACCTCAAGGGAGAGAATGTAGCAGAAGTGATGCTATACGGTGCTCGACATTAGTTTAGGAAAGACTATGTTTGTTTCTCTGGAGACATTGGTATGGAAGCTGTCTGTGACCATCGACTAAACCCACAAGGTTAGCAGCAAAACAAGTCTTCCTTAATGCTCATTGGAGCACCAATACATACACTATTGGAAAAGCTTTGCTTCCTTATGAAGAAAAAATTAAAAAGGTCCTACTATTATAGCATTTGGGCTCTGGTTGGATGATTTGGGGAAGACTTGAGTAAAAGGTTTTGTCTAGATTTGGTGCTGTTCAAAGATGAAAAGCACAACTAGGTATTTTGTGGATGTGGTGATTTGAATAAAAATGACCCCCATAGTCTTATTATACTTACATGCTTAGTCCCCAGCAGTGGCATTATTTGAGAGGTTTAGGAAGATTAGGATGTTTTGTGGTCTTGTTGGAGGAAGTGTGTCACTGAGAATGGGCTTTGAGGTACCAAATTCCATGCCAGGCCCAGTCTCTTTCTCTCTTTCAATCAAGAAGAACTCTCAGCTACTTCTCCAGCACCATGCCTGTCTGTGTACCACCATACTACCTGCCATGATGATAATGATTAATCTCTGAAACTGTAAGCAAGTCCACAGTCAAATTCTTTCTTCTTTACGAGTTTCCTTGGTCATGGTGTCTCCTCACAATAACAGAGCTGTGACTAAGACAGTGAAGTATTGGAATGACCTATTTTGTCTGCATTTTTACAAAATCATGAAGTGGTCTCAGACTGTCCTTGTCTGAGGTTGGCATTCTATAAAATTGTTTATGTCCAGTAAGGGAATATGGCTTGGCTGCACAGTCAGATTGCTTCTGGACATGAGGGATTGCTTTGGCCTTTTTCACAACTTCCATCTTTTATGTAAGAAATATTGCTATTTTGAGATACCATATGGAGCGACCCCTTAAATATGGAAAAGAAAGGTGTAGAGTTCAAGCCCCCAACAATTAAAGTAGTCTCAATCCAGCTGACAAATCTTTGAAGAAAGAAGACTTTGGTAAAATCACAGCTATAGCTAGTTTGACTACAGCTTTGTGAAGGGGAATTGCTTAGCTGAGCCAGGTTAACATCCACATTTGTAATTAAAAGAAATAATTATCATGAATTTAAGCGACTCTTCTCAAGTGGCTTTTTACACAAGGATAACTTATACAGCTGTCTAGAGCGCATGAACATCTGGCCTGGGCCCTTACATCAGGAGGATTTTTAACAAGAAGTAGGTGCTTGAAGTGTCTTGAGAGGAAGAATAACAATGGTACTTGAATAGCACCCGTAGTAAAGAGGCAGAGAGGACTAGGCAAAGCAAAAAGGACTCTTTACAGAGAGACAAGCAAATGGTAAGGCTTAGATGATGTATAAAAGGTGATGCTCAGGAAGTCGGCAATGAGAACATTCCGAAAAGGGGGCTGATATTGAGAATTCAAGCTTTGGAAGGAGATCCAGTAAGAGAAGCTGGAAAAGTCCTTTGGATTTAGCAGCAATGAATTTTCATTGTTGAGAAGAAGTGGGACATAGGCAATGTTGTGGGCAGAAGTCAGTTGAAGTGTGGCAATCAGAGAAGAGAAAATGAGAAAGAAAACCATCAGAACTCCATGCTGTTTTACCATACATCATGGTACTGTTCTTCTGACCATTTGTTGACAGAGCTTTATGTCCTGCATGGTCCTGTAACCATTCAGTCCCAAATAAACACACAGAGGCTTGTATCAATTACAAACTGTTTGGCCTCTTTGCTCAGGTTGTTTACTAACTAGCTCTTACTACTTAAATTAACCCATAATTCTTATCTATGTTTAACCATGTGGCTTGATACATTTTCTCAGTGAAGCATTCTTGTATTGCTTCCTCTGCATCTGGCTGATGACTACACCTCTGTCTTTCTTCTTCCCAGAATTCTCCAGTCTGGTTGCCCTGCCTATACTTCCTCCCTGGCTACTGGTCAACCAGCATGTTATTAAACCAGTACAAATGACAAATCTTTACAGTGTACAAGAGGATTATCCCACAGCAACTATTTGTGCCTATATAATTTCTTTTCTACCATTTAATAACACCTGAACCAATCACATCATGCCATGAACCCTAAAATTTCACAACAGCTTGTATAGGCCATCTCCTGGGACATATTATTGCTGGACTTTCCAGTCATAAATGTACTACTGTATCATCGAGAGTTTTAGTCTGTCATTATAAGCACTTTCAATCTCTCATGTTTATTTCTCTGGCAATTAAAATAGGCCATCATTTAGAATAGTACCCGGTGTTCAGTGTTCACTGGTGCCTTGTAATTATTTCAGAAAAATTGTCTCAGTTTAAAAGTTATAAACACTGTAGAAATAGCTTACTTTTGCCAGAGAAGTCTGGCTAATCATTTTAGTTATACCCTGCTGACACATTGGCCTGCTAGTCAGGACGCCCAATCCAGTGTGTTCTCCTAGCAGGCGATTCTGATTACAAAATGGGAGTCAAGGTCTCCTTGGTGACCGTGAATGAGTTACTAGGGATGGTGGATAGAAATCCCTCTCCTTTGAACCCATAAGTAGGTCCTGCTGTAAAGACATTGTCCTCCCCCTTGAATCTCTTTCCTTCTTCCTTTTAGGGTCTCATCTATTCCCTCATTACTTGTCTGTGCTTTCCTTGCTAGAGATGCATAGAGGATGGCAGGGTAAGGATGGCAATGGGTGGGATCAAAGCTTTAAAATGAAGTGTTCATATTTTAAAGAACTTAAAGTATATGTTTAAAATGCCAATTACAAATGAGACTACACAGACAAAGACATGATTGGTATGTTTAGAAGCCAATATGCAGCACATATTTTAAACTGTGGTCATATTTCTGGGCAACATTGAAGTCAGCCTCTCTTCTAGATCCTATAGTTACCTTGAACTATTACCACTAGAGTATATTGTTTATGAAAATACTCTTTTGCATGTATGTAAAGGTATAAAAAGTACATGCCGTGAGGCAAAACTATTTGTGCATTTCTTCCTATTTTTAGGTTATCAGCAAGGGCCAATATGGAAGTTTTCTATACATTCCTCAGGATTTCAGGAGACTTGCTTTGAGCTACAACTCTGACCCAGTGGGGGAAGGAAACACTTGTAGAAAGTGAGTAGAGACGCTAAGGGAGCTTGTCACAGAAGTGCCTTTCAGGGTGAGTTTGAATGCCTGGTGCTACCCTGGAGATCTTCATACACTGCATTTAGTCATCTATGATTGCATGGAATGTGCCCTGGGACTGTGACATCTTGAGAGAGATAGTCTGAGCTGTCATCTTAAGGGAAAACTGTAGTATGCGGGGCCAAAACCAGCCTGTGGAGTGGCTTGGGGGTAGAAGAAAGGGAAGGATCTTGGCAAATGGCTCATGTAAAATAGTTGTGTCATCTTCATTTGTATAGTTTTTGTGACTCATTTCCAGGCTCATATGGTGGGCAGATGGGTGCAGAATGCCTCTTGGTACCCTTGGCAGGTTCTTAGAAGGGACATACAAATCACAGTGGCATGGTGTGACAAAAAGACACAGCCAAGTTTCTGAGGGCTTCTCATGTGTGTGCATGTAGGCATGTGTGTGGACACATCTCTGTGCTGACATGTCATAAACCTGAATCTGATTTCCAGATCCCCAAATTGCATATGCCTCCTTGGTATGCCCGAAAGAATGCCTCTGTAGAAGTAGAAAGCAAGATGAGTGCCAAGCTCTTTCTTCTCTCTGCCATCAGGGACAACACTAGTTTTATTTATAGTGATTTGGGGGCCTCAAATACCTTCAGCAGTATTGATGGTACAAACACAAAAGGTAGCAGATGATTTGACCCTGTGTTATTTTATAGAGCATTTTGTTTCTTTTACCTTTGCAAAGTATAAAACTCATTTTAAAATGAGCTTGAATTTTTAATTTTAAATCTTTAAAACTGTGATCAAATCTAATTCTTTCTTCTTACTTAGAAGGAGCAATCTCATCTGGGAAACCAGAGCCCATGTTGTACCATTGACATTTTCACTTTTGCATTTGTTATTTCTTATTATTGTAGAAATACTCATTCTAAATGTAAATAGCTAGAACAATGTTTTCTGTTTACTTCATCCATCTTTGTACATATTTCTTATCTCATTTCTATTCAGTGAGATCCTACTTAGCATAGTTTACAATCCTTTCCTATCCTAAAGAAATCTCAAGGATGCTGAGATGGTATAAGAGACAGTTCCAAGGACACATGCTGTTAGCAGCATCCCAGCAAGAAGCTTGAACCTTGGCCTGGTGAACTTATTGCCTTCTTGTTCCACCAAGCAGTCCCTCCAACTGATGGCATCACAAGGGATAGTCCTCACTTCTTCTAGGAAGATGTGATGACTAGTCTCAGTAGTTAACTAGACTACATCTAAATTTAACTAAAACCCAAACAGCTAGGAACATCTGTGAGGGACTTTTTTCTTAATTAAATCATTTGAAATAGAAAGATCCACTTTTAATCCAGATATTTTAAGGTGTAATGATACACCATTAATCTGGGTCACAGCTTCTGCTGGCAGTCTATAAAGGACATAGAAGAAGGAAACTTGCTCTCTTTGCCTGCTTGCTCTCCCTCTCACTAGTAAGTCTATTTTTTGCACTGGCATTAGAGCCTATTTCTTTGGGATCCTGGCATATATTGAAGGTCAGCTGAGATATTTAGCTCTGTGAACTGAAAATCTACTATATTATTGGATCTTCCATTGGTAGACAGCCATGGTTAGAGTAGCTGGATTACAGCCTGTAAGTCATCCTGATAAATCACACACACATACTCACATGTGCATGCATACACAAGCACATACACATGCATGCATGTATGTTTTATTAGGATCTACAGTGGGATCTACTCATAAATTCAATTATGGAAGCTCACACACATATGTATGTATACACATATATATTCCTTCTATAAGTTTTACTTCTCTAGAGAACCCTGAATAACACAGATTTTGGTATCAGGACTGATTCAGAATTAGTCATGCAACCATGCAACAGTGCATAAGGGTGCAGAACCAGTCCTGTAACCATGCAACAGAAGCATGAGGATGAATATTTTAAGTATCTGGAACAGGCTTTCCAATTTGCCAACACCTACAGTTACTGAAGTCTCTCCAATTACTGAAACCTGTCCAAGAAGCTTGGAGAGTACTTAAATTCATGGTGTGAACTATTTTACAAACTTTAAAAGAACAAATACATTTGTTTATCCTGATTTACCCACTAAGAGAGGCAATGCCTCTGTAAATAAAACTTTTGACAAATTGTTGGAAAATAAGGAAAACGATGATGATACTAGTTGGTTGCTCATAGCATGTCTGATAAACTGACAAAGGAAGAGAATGAGCTCCATGATGGAATTAGCCAACTTCTAACATCTCAGAATACAATGAAGGAAAACAATAAACTCAGGAATAAAATTAACCAACTCCATATGTTCATCCACAGTCTAAAAGTTTTTAAGTGTGCCCTGGAAGAGAATCTTCTTTCTGGAAACTGCAGAACTCAGGAAAGCAAACTGAAGCCCCCCATTATAAAATTAACTGAATTAGAGCAAAAACCCAAGTCCCACCTCAGAGTGTGGCAGTCCTTTAAGTAAAGATATTAATTGATAAGGAATTGGATCCTGTAACATGAGGGTGGGGATGTGCAGGAGAACCTTATTGAAGCTGAGAACTTTGAATCTTCAAATTCTAAGGGTTTATCTCACATGAGGAAGTAGTCTTTCCACCCTCACTGGAAGATATACTCCCACATCCATCCCTTGAAATATTGCTTTCAAAGCTTTGGACTGAGGAATAATTCTTCTTTATCTGCTAAACCAGCAGTGATTTTTTTTGGAGGGGGAAGAGATGCCAGGAAAGCCAATACCAATGTTCTTCAGGGCCCACCAATAGTTACCTATAGATCTATAACCAGACTTAAGTCTAAAAGACTCCTAGAGTATAGACAGAAGTTTCTGTCACACCTGATCTCACAACCATTCAGTCCCAAAGAAACACACAGAGGCTTATATTAATTATAAACTGTTTGCCCTATTAGCCGAGGCTTATTATAAGCTAGCTCTTACAACTTAAATTAACCCATAATTCTCATCTATGTTTAGCCATGTGGCTTGGTACCTTTTCTCAGTGCATCATTTTTGTCTCACTTCCTCTGTGTCTGGGTGGTGACTGCAACTGCCTTTCATCTTCCCAGAATTCTCTTAGTCTGGTTGCCACACCTATACTTTCTGCCTGGCTATTGGTCAATTATTGTTTTATTAAACCAATATGAGTGACAAATCTTTACAGGGTACAAGAGCATTATCCCACAGCACTAGGGGTAGAAGAAAATGTAGCCTATAAAGAGGTGTGCTAGACTACAAAGCATTTATTTAATAAATTTGCTAATTCATTCAAGCAGAAACCTGGGGAAATATTTGTGGAAATGAATTTTAAGGGTGTGGGATATTGGTGGAAGGAACATACAACTGGTTAGGTTGAGTTTATTGATATGGGCCCAGTGAGTAGAGATTCCAGGTTTAAAATGGAAGTTTACACAGTTAACAAAGGAGAGAGAGAGAGAGAGAGAGAGAGAGAGACAGAGAGAGAGAGAGAGAGAGAGAGAGAGAGAGAGAGAAGATTTCAAGTGTGTAAATGGTTGATTGAAGTATTTGTCAAAAAATGGCCTACTGAAATGGAGTTGGAGATGTTTGTTAGTCTTTGGCTTAGTATTGATGAAGGGATTTTAAAGCTCAGGGAAAGTGCAGTGCTGGAGTTGGAATGCTGTGTAAAACTTAGTGCTCCACAATGGGATGGTCCAGAATACATGCCCTTCACCAATTCTATATGATGCAAAAGGGTGAAGGGGTACTGGTGCATTTGAAGGGCTTTGTTGCTGTCTGTTTCCTTGGGCCAAACCTTAGGATGCTGCTGCTCAGTTGGATGAATTGAATTTAGTGGGTCTAATTGGGCTCAAAAGTAGTGAGGATCAGGTGGCAGCAGTGATTCACTGAAAGCCAAAATGATAATACTTGTCATAATGGTCAGAACATCCAAAGCAATGTCCAAAACGGTGTAACCCATAAAGGACAGCGCAGGTAAAGTGGCATGACTCAAGTGGACTTTTGGTACTGGCTGACAAATCATGGTATTTCCAGTCATGAAATAGATAAGCCTACTGCATTTTTATTTAATCTATATAGGTGGAAAAATTATTTAAAAATGAAAGAAAGACTATGGCAAAAGGGAATCTAGGCCCACAAACAAATTTACAAACTTGAGTCTGTTTGTAAATCCAGAACCCCTTGAATAAAAGGTTGGCAGTGTTCCCCACGGGAGGGACCTTGATAAATATCAACGATTTTTTTTACTATTAGCCTTTCTCTAGTCCTTCCCCAAGAGGGACCTAAGGCCTTTTACAAGGATAATTGTACACTCTGGGGAAAGGAAACAATCAGAAGTTCAATGGTCTATTGGATACTAATTAGATTCTGCTTCTTGATACTGATTCTAGGAGATTCCAAGAAATATTGTGGCTCTCCATTTAAAGTAGGGGTTTATGGAGGTCAGGCGATTAACAGAGTTTTGGCTAACGTCCAAGTCACAGCAGGTCCACTGGATCTGTAGAAATCATCCTATGGTTATTTCTCCTGCCCAAGAATTTATAGTTGAGATATACTTAGGATTTGGCAGAATTCTCCCAGTGGTTTCCTGACCTGTGAAGTGAGGGCTACTCCAATTGGAAAGGCTAAATGGAAGCCTTTAGAGTTGCCTCTGTCAAGGAAAATAGTGACTCCAAAACAGCATCACTTCTCTGAAGGAATTGCAGAATTGCAGAAAATAGTACCTCCATTAAATACTTGAAAGACACACTTCCTTTTACTTCTCCTATCTGGCCAGTTCAGAAGGTAGATCATGGTGGATGACAGTTGACTATTGAAAACCTAGTCAGGTAGTGACTCCCATTGCAGCTGCTGTGTTCGATGTGGTGGCCTTATTTTAACAGACTGACTACATCTTCTGCTACATGGTATGCAGCCATTGATGTAGCAAATGCTGTTTTTTCAGTACTTGTCCATAAGGACCACCAGTAGCAATTTGCTTTAAGTTGACAAAGCCACCAGTATACCTTTACAGTTTTACCTCAAAGACATATTAACTTTCCAGTCCTACAGTTCAAAGCTTAGTTCAAAGAGTTCTTGATCAACTATCTCTTCCATAAAACTTCATGTTGGTTCACTATACTGATGACATTATGGTGATTGAACCAAGTGAGCTAGAGATAGTAACCACTTTGGGCTTGCTGGTAACACATATGCACATCAAACGAAGAGAAATAATTCAGCTAAAATTTATGGGCCCTCCATTTCAGGAAAATTCTTGGGAGTTCAGTGGTAATGGAACACACAGAGATATTCTTTCTAAGGTGAAGGACCCTCCAGGCTTCCCAAAACCAAGAAAGAACAAAGTTTAGTAAGCTTGTTTGGATTCTGGAAACAGCACTTTCCTTACTTGGGTATGTCACTCTAGCCCATATACCAAGTGACTCAGAAAGCTGCTGGCTTTGAATGGAGCTTGAAATAGGAAAAAGGCTCTTTAACAGATCCAGGCTGCTGTGAAATCTGCTCTACCACTTGGACCAAATGATCCAGCAATCATAGAAGCCACTGGTTTTGTGATGTTCCCCTTCATTTTGAACCAGCTGGCCTGATAGAAAGATGGAAAGGCCCTTCAAAAAGAGTTAGAATGACAGCTGGGTGACAGCACCTTGGAGGGCTGGAGAAGAGCTACACAGAAAATATATGCTTTGAATCAATATACAATATATGGTACAGTTTCTCCCATAGCCAGTTCTCACAGGTCTGGGAATCAAAGTGTGGGAAGGAAGATAGCTTCACTCACCATCACCCCTAGTCACACACCAGGAAAATCTTTGTTTTCTGCTCCTGTGACCTAGAAGTTTTGCTTTCAGAGAGTGTTGGGGTTACACCTGCCAGGAGCCATCACAAACATTTCATTGAACTGAAGCTCAGATTCCCCACTGGCCACATTGGGCTTCTGATAACCTTAAGCTGAGAAAGCAATAACAGTGTTATTGGTGATTGGTCAATATTACCGAGGGGAAATTGGACCATTTCTCTACAACAGAGGTAAGAAGGATTATCTGGAGCTCAGGAGATGCTTTAGGGTGTTTCTTGGTGCTACCATATATTTTGATTAAAGTCCATGGAAAACTATAACAACATAGTCAAGGCAGGATGACAAAAGGGCACAGACCCTTCATGAATGAAGGATGTGTCACTCTTCCGAAGGAAGAGCCAAGATCTACTAAGATGCTTGCTGAGGATGGGAGAAGCACAAAATGAGCAGTAGAGGAGGGTAGTTATAACTATCAGCTAAAGCCCTGTGACCCATCGCAGAAACAAGAATTGTAGTTGATATGAGTATTGCTGTTGTATTTTGTTAAGAATGTGTCTGTGCAGGTATTTGTGTTTTCTTTGTTTGATTCCTTTATCATATAATAGATCCTCAGTTAAGAGAATATTAGTGGTTGTCACATTTAAATTTGAGATACTTACTGAAAGAATCTTACTCAAAGGATATTTCCACCCCATTCTAAAATTTATAATGTGTTTTCTCTTGTACAAGGGATAGTTATAATTATGAGCTGGTTGCTATTTTCATTTTGGAAATTAAGCATGACTTAAGGAGATATGATTGCATGTCAGTTTGGCAAGAATGGACTTGTGATGGCTATTGTTGGTTGTCAACTTAACGACATCCGAAATGAACTAAAACCCAATTGGCTAGGTATATACATGAGGGTTTTTTTCTTAAGTCGTTTGAAGTGGGAAACCCATTTTTAATCTGGATATTTAGAGGTGAGAAGAGCCACCTTTAATCTGGGCTACACATGGTGGCAGCCTATATAAAGGACATGGAAGAAGGAAGCTTGCTCTCTTTGCTTGCTTGTTGTTGCTCTTGATGGCAAGTACATTCCTTTTCTGGCATTGGGGCCTACTTCTTTGGGATTCTGGCATATCCTAAATACCAGATAAGATATCCAACTTCAGAGACTGGACAACTATTGGATTATTGGAACTTCCATTGGTAGACAGCCACTGTTGGACTGGGTAGGTCATAGACTATAAGCCAATCACCATTTTAATAAATTCTCCCTCATATATATACATGTATATATATTGTGTGTGTGTCCATATATACAGCCATGTTTTTGCAAGGTCAGTAGGTTAGTGGAAAATTCTATTAAGAATATTGATTATGGTGGGCTGGGGTTGTAGCTCAGTAGATAGAGAGCTTATTTAGCATATACAAACCTATAGTTCAATTCCCAGTATCACATAAAGTGGACGTGGTGTTACTTTCCTATAATCCTTGAGTTCTGAAGGTAGAGGCAGAGGGATCATAATTTACAGCTCACCATTGGCTACATAGCGAGTTTAAGGTAAGCTGGAGCTACTCACAACTTTGTCTCATCAAAAGGTATGATAGTATAGTCAAAGGTACTTGGGAATGCTATGGCAGGAGGATACCATGTCCAATAACTGCTTAGATCTACAGAGTTAGTTAAAGATATCCTAGGTAACATAGTGAGAACTTGTCTCAAAATAAAAATTATAAAGGGGGCTGAGTCACAGTTCAATTAGAAAGTGCCAATCTAGCAGGTCTGACTCTTCATTTAAAAGAATGAGCTTCATTTAAAAGAACTGAGCCTTGACAAAAATAAATATTGCTTGTGATGCAAAATATCCCAAGCTCTTACAAAAGTTATACAGTACTATTAGGTTCTTTCATCCGCTTGGTGTGTGTGTGTGTGTGTGTGTGTGTGTGTGTGTGTGTTTGTGTGTCTGGTGTGTTTGGAGCCAGGCTAAGGACATTGCAGACAAGGACACATCATGTTCAAAATCAAGAGGTTGAGATGGAAAGTCAAAAATTGTTCGGTTGAACTCTGTGCAGCAGAGTATAAGAATACAAGTCTTTGAGAATGGTGAGATCAGGATCTTGGCTTTGGAATCTTTGTAAACTTGATTTTCAGTGTCCTTGATAAGACAAGTATTTTCCTTCCCAAATGAGGTTTTAGATCTTTTGAATACATAGTATAATAGTCCTAATATTTTCCCTAAGAAGAGATGCAATTAACTCAGAAATTTATGGCGTATAAAGGTCTCTCTGGTACTCAAGATAGAAAACAATTATCATCCTAGCTAAAGAATAAAACTAATGAAGATATTCAGTATTAGTAAGAACAAGATGATGAGGACAGTATTTTGTTAAATGGTCTATACACTGGTTAAATACTTTTGTGTGGCTGTGCACAATACATAATAAGATGTTTTAAATGTTTATGCTCTTTGAGTCAGTAGAATGAGTATTGAAATTCTATAATAAGAAAGCTATAATAAATATTTATTTCAGCTTTTAAATAGCGAATCATCAAAATTAAACTAAGTAGCTATGGTGTATTACTTTGATGCAACTTAAAGCATCATTAAAATTCTGTTTACAAATAACCTTTAAAATACATTTAACATCTGATTATGGTGATGAATCTTTAATTCTAGCACTTGGGATCGAAGACAGGAAGATCTCTTTGAGTTTGAGGCCAGCCTGGTCTACATAGAAAGTTCTAAACCAGCAGGGGCTACATAGTAAGACCTTGTTTCAAAAAATGGCGAATTTGATATAATTATGGATAAATAATATGACACTGATACATTTATGTGTATGTGAGTGAGCATGCTCAATACACATACACTCCCACACCTCTAATAATAAATTAAAAATTGTACTTTAAAATAGTGAATTCAGGGCTAGTGACATGGCTCAGCATTTAAAGTACTTGCTGCCAAGTCTGATGACCTGTATTTGATTCCTGGATCTCACATGGTAAAAGGAGAGAGCCAATGCCTGCAGGTTGTCTCCTGAACTACATGCACACACCATGACCTGAATGCATTCCTTTTCAAATGAATGGAACTAGTAAAATGTTAATTAAAATGGCACACTAAAAAAAGAAGCTGGAGAGGAATTCACAGAATTTGTAGAAATGGTACCTGGTTTTAGATGGTATAAGTGTGGGTAACTTTTCTTTATTATTTTATATTTTTAAATAATACTTTAAATTTTACAAATAAAATTTATATTTATTTATATAAATATATATTTACAAATAAAATTTATTTCATGTGTGCTCACAAATTTGTGTGTGTGTATGTGCACATGTGTGTGTGCATAAATGCTTGCCTGTGCTTATAGAGGCCAGAAGAGAATAGTGGATCTCCTGGGGCTGGAGTTACAGGTGGTTGAGAGCTGCTTCATGTGTTAGGAATGGAAATTTGCTTCTCTGCAGGAGTAGTAAGTGCTCTTAAGCAGAGAGCCATGTCTCTAGCCTATGACTTTATAATTTTTAAAAACAAAACCAGAATGATTGTATATGTTGCTAGTAAACACAAAACATGTGCTATGGTGTTCAGTTTTGTTGTATGTTTTTTATGTTTGCTACACTCTTACACATCTGTAGCTGGGGAACAATTTCTTTCTGCAATTCTCAATATTAAGCAAAGTTTCTCTTGTTATACTTCTGCTGAACTGGAGAAAATCTCCCCACCTCTTTACCCAGCCACTTCTTGTCTTTGGCTTTCTGGACTGATAGAAAACTTGGTAATTTATGGCCAACACTGAATAAATTACTAGAGTAATTCTAATCTACAAGTACCACAGAAACTGTTATGTACTGTGACATTTTGTGTTGTGAATTAGAATTCCCAAGTTATAATACCCATAAATAGTCTCACATCAAATATGACTTTAATAGTTGTTTTATCATTCCTTGAAAGGGCTGTTTCTTTACAAAGAAGTTTTTAGAAGATTAAGGATGATATTTTGTGCCAGTCCTCCATCTGTTTGTCATCTTGAAAACAGCACATCTGGATCAGTGTCTCATTGTTCAGAGACAATCACGAAAAAGCATCAACGGAACCCATAAAAATAACAGTAGCAAGAAGACTGAAAACAGGAGCCTGAAGGTGCTAAGAGAAGAAAGGCAAGATTCAAAGCTGCCCGAGGAAGATGGAAGTGGGCAGAGAAAGGGTGGTGAAGTGCACCAGGACATGTAGTAATATGGAAACCAGAAGACATCCTTACTGATGACTACGGGAGATTCCACACTGCAGGAGTTTTCCCAAGGCTTGCAATGAATGGGAAGGCAATGGACACGAGAGACAGAGGGGAGTTAAAAGCTCAATTAAAACACTGTAAGTGACCAAACATGGTGGTCCACACCTTTAATCCTAGAACTCTAGAGTTCCTGGATATCAAGTATATACACTGAGAATCTGACATAAACAATAAAAAAAAAAAAAAAATACCATAGTTCTCAGGAGGAACCAAGAAATGTCATTGAAAAAAAGCACAAAATTTGAAATAAAAAAATAAAAAGAATCTGGGTTTAAGAAGGGTATGTTGTACAGATTGGAACAGCTCACAGATAATAACATTAGCATAAAGAGCAAGGAAACTTGTGTGAGAGCCTTAAGATTGTATCAGGCAGGGACAGGAACGATGGCTCCATGGTTAAGAGCAAGAAACCTGGATTTGAGTCCCAGAACCACATGGCATCCCATAGCTCTCTGTAACCTTAGTTCCGGAGGGATCGGACACATCTGTGGGCACTGGACATGAAGTGGCACATAGACCTACCTGAAAACAAAACATTCATATACAGAAAGCAAAAAGTTAAATGTGTTACGTACAATTTGGGTTTTAAATACCAGCTCTTAGGAAGAGGAAAAGCATTTTCTAACAAAGGGGGCAAAATTAAAATAAACTCTAACTTTTCTTATGTACGCTGAGTTACTGAAGAACTTAGAAACATACAAATTGTTTTGTAGGTGACAGATTAGGATACACATCTGTCAGATTAGAAAAAGCCTCCTGCATTAGAAGACAACGGAAAGGGTGAAGTTTCAAAACAGAAGCCCTCTATCCATATTTAGTTTCCTGAAACAAGCAATTCAATTGTGATAAATAAAACAGGCTTTCATCTGCACTTTTTTACTGAGAGATGAGTCAAAAGAGGAATGTGAAGAATCAGAAATTAGTATTTGTGGGTAAATAGAGTTTTCTACACTTTGTTCAATAAGAGTAGATCCAGTATAATGAGATGACAGATCCAATACGAGATGATAGATTCAGTATAACAAGATAATAGATCCAGTAGAATGAGATGATAGATCCAGTATAACGAGATGATAGATCCAGTACAATGAGATGGTAGATCCAGTATATGTCTCTTGATGCTTAAAGAACAAGTCTGGTCCTACCTTTCCTCCTCTTTGTTTTAAACTCCTTCATATTATTCTTTTTAATGGCCACATAGTATCTGTATATATTTATGGAGTACAGCATGAACATTTGGTACATGTATGCAAATGTCTGATGTTAAAGACAAGATAAAATCTAGTTTTTTGCTAGCCAATGAATCCTTTCCCATTTGAGACTGACTGTCTTCACGACCCATATCGACATGTGGGGTTACTCTTTTGCTGCAAAGGTCAAACACAGATTGATGTTCCTGGGACATTTACAATGATATGACCTTGCTCTCAGCCAGGGTTTGAGGGCCCTCATGCTTTTTTCTACCCAGGGATAACCAAAAGAGGGCCATAGTAGATACCAAAGCCAGTTGGACCTCGTTTATATTCAAATCTGGGGCTAGATGTTTAGTTTCTGACTTCACTTTCTTTCTTCACACTCTGAACATAGAGATACTTTTTATTTTCTTCGTGATCCAGGATTAAATCAATAATATTGACACCTTTTGACTGGTATACAATATAAAAAAAAACACCTAAATTTTCCTCACTACAACTGCAGGACAGAAACTATTTTCTCCATTAATTACTATACCTTTTGGTGATTAAATATGGGAGGGGTTTCCTAAACCTATTCAATTCAGTCTGTTAGACAGCTCAGGTGAAATTCAGTTCAGTTATGACAATACCCCCGCATAGTCTCAGATCCCATGTATTAACATCTCAGTTCCCTAAAACTGTCCCTTTTAGATGAAAAAGGAGAGTCAGGATTGTCACTTGCGTGGCTATAAATCAGAGGCTCCCATGACCTCTCCCTCCTCTGATCTGGTAACTGCTAGAATGACTCCCAGAAGTCAGAAAAGCAGCTTATGTATTAAGTTACTGGCTTATTGTAAAAGAAATTTATAACCTAGAGAGAAATGGAAGAGAGAGATAGGAGGATTTCTAAGAAGAGAGAGATAGGGGATGTCTAAGAAGGGACAAGTAGCATCTTGGTTTGAACTCCGCTCACAGAACTTTCACAGTTCGCTAGCACACAAGCTCTCTCAACTTACTCCCTTAGGGCTTTCTGATAGATCCATCACATGGCATGATTGCCTTTGGGCAATTGTCAGCTCCATCCTTCTTCCCTCCTCAAACTGCTGACTCTCTAATGACATAGCTTGCTTTCTTGGCAACGAGCACCACCGACCTCTTCCAACCCTAACGATAACTCTGATAAAGGTTGCCTTATAAACATAAACTCAAGTGAAATTGAGAAGGACTTGTCTGAACAAGAAATGCTCTTTTTTGTTAGGTCCAAAATGGGCACCCCAATGTCAGTGCCACTGATACTGCCCTAAATGGCAGTCTGGGCTCAGCTCAGGTTGGTTTCTAACTTGTTCTAAACTGCTAGATTACTAAAACATACAAGTTAATAGTCAGTCACCTTATAAATGGTCATATTCTTTCATGTCCCCAAAACCATGTTTATAGTCATGCTGTAAATATATTTGCAGGGATAAGCTTGGAGGGGAAGCCCAATTCATATCTATTATTTAATCTCCTGTGTATATTGTCAAAATAAACCTGAAGACTGAAAATAAGTTTAAAGAAAATTAAAAGTTTGTTTAATGTAAAATAATATTTAAAATAATATAAATAATAAAATAACATTCAAAATCAGATATATTAAAAGATTTTAATAGACTAGACAATGGCCCTCAAATCCCTCAGAGAGATCTGATGAATAAGGCATTTAATGGAAGGGAGAAACAAGAAAGGATGGAAAGGGTTTTCTACAGTAGGCAGAAATACCAGCTCTGGCATCAGCCCTGAGGCCACTGCCAAAAACGATGGGGTATTGACTGACTCCACTTGGAGCTTGCTTCAAATGTGGCAACATGGGTCATTGGTGGAAAAACTGCCCTACGCTTCACCTGCCACTAGGACCCAGCCCAAACTGTAGACAGGAACTGGAGAATTGACTGCACCTCCTTGCATCACCAAAGTTGATCAGTTCCCCAAATTCCTTCCTCCCAGGAAAATCTCTTGGATCTTCCGAGTCTTGATGCCAAAGACCAACACTTCCCTGGGATCTTGGTCCCTGAAAACGTCATTAAGATTACCATGGAAAAGCCTAGATTAACTGGCCAGATAGTTGGGCGCTCTCTGTCATTGTTAATTGACACTGAGGTCATGTTTTCCATGCTTCCTGCTCACTCTGGGATAGGCACTGACGGCCGGCCCCATTTTGTCCCAGGCCATGTCTTCATGAGACAGCCTAGCAGCCCTGCCATCTGCTGCTACAGCCGTTCCCCAGAGGATGCCTGGTCAGTCCCCAGAGGATGCCTGGTCAGTCCCCAGAGGATGCCTGGTCAGTCCCCAGAGGATGCCTGGTTAGTTTTGGGTTTACAATAACTTTAGATACGAAGGACAGACATGCCGCTTGCTGATGATACAGATCTGAGAGCTTAAAATTCAAAGTTTAAATTACCTGAGTCTTTTGGACTAAAAAATAAAAGATTCAAAATGAAGGCTTACCTTTCAGTCAAAATTAGTTTCAAGAACTAAAGGCCTTCCCAGTAAAATAGTTAAACTCACAGACAGGTCTCAAAAAAAAAAAAAAAAAAAAAAAACCTCAAAACTACCATACTGCCGCTGCTAACTTTAAGAAAATATCTTTTACTATTCTTTGATGCTTTAATGGTGATTTTAAAAAGACTTTTTTTTCAAGGATTACTCTCATTACTCTCAATAATCAAGCATCTATGCCTCATGGCAAATGACTGGATAGTTACAAATGGATAGGAAAGGTAGGGTTTTCACAAGTGGCACAGATTAAGATGGCAGGTGTTTCCAGAATGGAAAAGAGAGGTAGGTTTGTACAAACTGTGAGAGTTTGAAGAAGCGGCTAAGCTCTGTGAAAAATGAGACTTGAAGGTGATAATATGATGTTACAATTGCAATGTTCAAACTTTAACACATTAATGTTAAACCTCTAAGTCAAGAGAGTTGCTGTAAGTTATTAATCTACTTTGGAAACTGTTAAAATGTTGCCTATTAAAACTTTAACAATGATTAAAATGAGCATAGCCACAGGCTCAACAATCTTTCCTTTTTGTTTTTCTAAATATAAACTTCTTCTTGAGCTGGAGAGAGCACTTTCTGGTCTGTAGCTCTCTATTATTTTAAGGTGGTGGTGGGAAGATGATGAAACATAGAAGAGCATCCTGCTTCTGTTCCAGAACCGTCCCTCAGGCCCTCGAGCTCCTCTTGCCTTTCTCCTCTTTCCTGTTAGGAAATTTCTGTCTTACTAGAGATTAATGTTCACATGTATATTGATAAATTTTCGGGCTTTAATTTTGCTAACCCCCCCCCAAAAAAAAAAAACTTGAGTGTGCTCACGCTATTTGAAGACAGTTATCAACCGCTTCCTCCACAGTGAAGACCTCAATACAAATTAAAGCAGACCATGGTCCTCCCGATATGGCAAACACGTTTATGTCTTTTTCTCAACTTAAGTAAATAAATCATGGAAGCTGCAGGAAGTTGCTACTTGGCTCCATCTGTCACAGCGCAGATGAGCGCTGCACGTTTTGCCTGATACATCTACCCATCAGTCAGTGGGACTGCTAAAGCTTCAACTCCCCTGCCTACTGACTACCCCTGAAGATGGTCCCCACTTCTCTTCCCCATCTGGTTGGGTGTTTCTCTATCTTTCTGACCTCCCAGGCAACAGGACAGGTCTGAAAGTTTCAAATACATGTCAAAGATAAAGATGCCTCTAAGCCCCTTAATTTGACCATAGTCTATTTCTATCCCAGCAGATATCTATTGAGATAGTAGACACCACCCGGGAATCAACATCGGCCCTTCAAGTACTCGGGAAAACAGCTCACCTCCCTAGTTTTGGTGGTCCTATAAAACCAGCAAGCCCTTGATTCGCTAACCATCCAGAATGGAGAAGACACTTGTCTCTTCCTTGATGAAGAATGTTGCTGCTGTGTGAACTAGTCCAGACAAGAGAAAAAGAGAATTAAACACACAGGCTGAATCAAGAACATCAGCCTCCAGATGCCAACTGCTGTATAGGGCTTTTTTTTTTTTTTTTTTTTTTTTTTTTTTGGTCTTCCTTGGGTTTCTGGCTCCTCCATTTTCTTGGTTAACTGATACCCATCCTTCTTGAAATAATTATTTCTTCCTGACTTTTCAGGATCCTTTAGGAGAGAGTTGATGAAATAACCCAATAGTCAGTAAACCAAAGGCTTTAGATGGAAATTCCTCGGGTCTCCTACTATCACTTGCCTGCCTACCCCTCTTCTTTTCACTGGCGTTTCAGTCTTCCTAAGACCACTCCCACCCCATGATGTTCCAATCCATGCTGGGGTAGCTGGATGACTACCGTTGATTGCCCCTTATCATTAACAAGAGACTGAATCATTAGGTCCAAAGACAGCCTTCAAAATGACAATGCCACTGACAATGTCCTACGTGAGAGTCTGGGCTCAGCTTAGGCTGGACCCTGACTGGGTAAACAGAAGGATTGCTGCCTAAACTCAGCATTCCCTAGATACCGAGTGAAGCAGGTTTCTGTTTGTCATGAAAGGTCATTACTTACCTTATCCTCTCCCAACAACCAACTGCCTCTGACAGAGGGGATCTAGGTCCCTATTAACTCAAACAAAACCCCAAGAGATCACAGTTCCCACACTAGTTCCCAGCCTGTAAGTGGAGACTGCTTGCTCATTTCCCAGCTGCCCAGACCCGAACAATCACACAGAAACTATATTAATTTCAACACTGCTTGGCCAATAGCTTAGGTGTCTTTCTAACTAGCTCTTATATCTTAACCCATTTCTATTAGTCTGTGTATCACCACAAGGCTATGGCTTACCAGGTTAGGTTCTGGGAGTCTGTCTCCTTTGGCAGCTACACCAGCCTGTTCTGGGCCACATGCTCCTTTCCTCTAACTTCCAGTCTGTTCTGACTCACATGCCCTCTCCTGTCGCTTCTTGCTCCCCATAAAATTGGCAAGGCTTTTCTAGCCTTTGGCTGTTCTCTCTGCTCCCCTGAAAAAAGGCCTCAGCAACTTGAATTTCCAAAATTAACCTGTCTTTCTACCCATGGATTATCTAGCTTCATAGATTTACTATTGCCCTCACTTACACTTTTACATCTACTATTAAGAAACTCCAAGAATCTTAGGGTAGGATTTTTTTCAGTCATAGAAAAAGACAAATATATAGACTTATATCCTGATTTTGTCATGATATCATGTTATTGTTCTTCCTCTGATTTATAAGGATACATCGGCCAAGTTACATCTCTTTGTGCGTTCAACTAGATAACTCAGAAAATCAGCCAGGTAGCAGCTAAACTCTGTAGAGCTTCATGGGCAGCTACCACTGAAAGAACTGCTCAGTCCCAAGAGTCAGTCATACAGGAACTGAGAAACTTCGCCTTACAGAAGATTGGTACAGTAACTGAGTTCAGAACAAAAGCCTTGGATCAGCAGTGGGTAAGTAATTAAGCAGTACTGTCAAGGTACAGATGGCTCCCTGACTCCTGCTTCTGAACATCACTGTCATTGCTTGAGGTGAACAGTGTGGTCCTCATGAGATGTTCAACTCTGCTCCAGGGTGTTGCTTTACCATAGTGGATAACTGTCTTCATTTAGGTGTAGTCTCTTGCTTGGGGGTAGTTTTGACTTTCACCTGACAAAGTGTTCACAGAATTTGAAATGAGAAAAAAAAGTTAAGAAGGTAAGTAAAGCTAGAGAGGGACAAGATGAAACTAGTCATTCTAGTGACCCATGTCCTCCTCCAGAATTTCTGTTATATTTTTTTCAGTCAATAATGAGAAGAAATATGGAGCAAGGCAAGACTGCCTTTGGTGCTTAGAAGTCCTTAGGTCTGTGTTATTCTTCTGCTGGTTGGGTAGGTCTTTTGACTGACAGAGAATAGAAGTAAGAAAAAAATGGTTCTAAAGTAAAAGAAAAGAAAAAATGCAGAAACTTGCTACAGCATGTTCCTATTGAAGAGAGAACAGGCATGAACAGAAGCACATGTTTTCTTTTTATGGTATAGGTTTGATTATGGTTACTGGTCTTGAGTAGGTTTGCCTAGAGTTTCTTTATTGATTTACTTACTTGCCTGCAGCTGAATCAGTTGGACTTGCAGGCTTCCCGCTTCAATTTTATGCATTTGTTTGTTGAGTGTCAAGTACTGTGGGTGATGAAACTTCTAGAAACTTCATTCAGATCTCAGCTCAAACGCAACTTGCAGGATGACTTCTTGCAAACATCTCATTTCAAACAAAAATACCTTCACTCTTTGCCTACTACCTTTCGTGCTATCCCAAGCCTGCTCTAATGTACCTCTTTGTAGAACTATAAGAATATTAACCATTTCTTCATACATTAATGACCTGTAGCTCTCCCTTCTCAGATACTATAATACGTGACTTCTGTCTCCATGGAATGAACTTGGGGCCTTCCTTCAGCTTTTGAAACTTTTTTCCCTCCCGCCTGTAACTCTGATTTGTCAGGTAGTCTTGACTGTTCTATTCCGAGCATCTTGACCTCTCCCAATGTCCCCTACTGTCACTCTTGTCCAGGGTCCTTTGAGGCATTCTAGTGTCACCAGCATCCTGAAGACTCTCTTACCCTCACTGTGCCTGTGGTGGTTAGTTTTATGTCAACTTGATTCAAACTAGAGTCTTCAAAAAGGAGAAAACCTCAGTTGAGAAAATGCCTCCATAAGATCTGGCTATAGGACATTCTTTAGTGATTGATTGGGGAGGGCCAAGCCCATTTTAGGTGATCCTATTCTTGGACTGGTGGTACTGGATCCTATAAGAAATCATGTTGAACAAGCCATGATAGGCAAGCCAGTAAGCAGCACCCCTCCATGACCTCTGCATCAGCTCCTACCTTCAGGTTTCTGCCCTGCTTAAGTTCTAATCCCGCTTCCTTCAGCAATGAATGATGGTATGTAAAGGAAAGCAAAATTTACCCCTTCCTTCCCATCTTGCATTTGGTCATAGTGTTTTATCACAGCAACAGCAGCCCTAAGAAGGGAGCCTTTTAGCCTATCTGACAAGAGAAGCTGCAAGGATATGATCCGAATGCAGAGCAGGCCATGCCTGCCCTGCTGAAGTGTCCCACCCAGTATAGTCTGTGGTTGGAGCTGAACATAAGAGCCAATGAGGCCAGAGTGACTGGCCAGAAAGTCTTTCCAGTCACGCTTACAATGAGGGCTAGCAACAATTGCATGGCGACCTGTCAGATTAGGGGACTATAAATGCAGTTTTTCTTGAGCAGCCAAGGACTAATATATGGAAAATAATGCTGCCGGAGCTCTTCATGCCAACAAATTAGAATTTTATTTCACTTTAATGCACAATAATTTTTAGTTTTGACAAATTGTTATTTACTTGCCGCTGAAAGAAAATTGAAGAGCTCAGAAAATATCGAAGAGCTCAGAAAATAGGAGCAATTTATAAATTAGTCAGGTCTGCATTTACTTTCAGCTTTAGGTTTTTCCGTGCCGTGGTAACATGTATTTATTGAAAGTATGCATTTATTTTTATAGCAAGGAGATATGTGAAATAATTTAGCTGTGTTATGAATTTTATTACCAGAAGCTAACTGCTGATTATTCTTAATGCAGTTCACTCCATTCCATGAGGTTTCTCTTTGGGAACTTTGTGGTGTGAATTTTCATAATGCATGGGAAGACATTTTAGAGAATACTAATGAGACATTTCAGAGACTTGACTTCATAATTTTAAATATGAGTTATATCATTATTAAGATAACTTTGGCATTGTATGCCTAACCCAAAGAATTTTTATAGCAACTTTTTAAGAAGTAGAAAAAAAAGGTAAAACAAACTTTGTCACCATTTTAATTAGGAAAAGATAGGTTTGCATAAACCTGTGGGGTGAAGTGAACCATGACCCGGGCAGTGCTGAAGCATGCTTGGGCAGCTGTTTATGTTGGGTTTTATGGTCTGAGTTGATGAGGATGACTGTCTCTTCCTCAAGGAACAGGTTCCACTGAGATATGACCTCAGATGACTGGATTCAGAGTCTGATGTGGGATTCCCACATTTGAATGAATACCACTGGTTAATAAAGAAGCTGTCTTAGGCCTGTGATAGGGTGGAGTAGAGCTAAGTGGGGAAAACTAAACTGAATGCTGAAAGAAAGGAGACAGAGTCAGAGAGAAGCCGTGGAGCTGCCACCAGAGACAGACATGCTGAAACCTTGCTAGTAGGCCATGATCCTCATGGTAAAGTATAAAATGACAGAGATGGGTTAATTCTAGATGTAAGAGCTATCTTGCAATATGTTTAAATGATTTAACTAATACAGTTTCTGTGCCCTTATTTTGGTTCTGAGCAGTCAGGAACAAACAAACAGCTCTCCTTACAAGAGTCTTGCATATTAACCATTACACAATGGGACCTGGTGTGCATAACTTTGTAGCTCTCTTTAAAGACATATGCACACACACACACACACACACACACACACACACACATATATGCACATGCACACAATGTTGGACTTTCTTATGGATTTTACGCAGAAAATGCATATATAAGATATATTGCTTATACATAATATTTTTATATGTAATCTCTGCAACAGTTTACACATTTTATATCTGTTTTTTCATGTGTATTGATAGAGTTGTTCCTGTGAAATGTACATTCAAAATATATTTAATTTTTTTTACACTTGTCACTACAATAAGCATTCTTACCTAATGTGTAGAAGAATAAATATAATTTAATACCAAAATTATCCTCTTCTTAATAAAGCAAGAATGAATTATTTATTTTAGCATAGCATGACATGTCAAACTCAAGTTGCCTTCAAATGCAATTTAATTTTCCATTATCTAGCTTTTCAAATTGTCATAGAGTCTTTTTCATCTCTTTTCTTCTTTTAGGCACCGTCTATTCTCCACCTCCAATATTTAAAATCAATTTCAAACTATATAAAAACAATTTGAAATGATCAAAGAATCTATTTTATTATCAAATTTTCAGGATCAATCTATAGCATTAGTAAAATATGTAGCTGATGCTACTAATTTAAAACTTTAAAAAAGTTTTTAACAAAATTCCTAGAATATTAAAATACCTCATGATGTATGGCAATGTCTTTAGCATGATCTATTTTTTATGCTTTTCATATCAAGTCTAAGAACTATATATACAGGCCCTGAGCCTCAAGATAATTTTCTATGATTTTTTAAAATCCTTATAGTTTAATTGTTAAAATTGGCTTAGTGAGATATTGTATCAATTTTAAAGCAAATGTTTTTATTTATTCTTTGAGAACTTTATACAATCTACTTTAAACATATTTGTACCCTTCCCAAAACATCTTCCAGATTTTCTCCCACTTCCCTATCAACTTAATTTTATGTTCTATCTTCCCACACCTCTGCATTAAAAAAAAAAGATACCATTGAGTTTGGCTTCTTTTGACTGACTATTATTGGACATGGGAATGAAGCTTCCATTTGAGTAATAACTACATTTTTCTATGTTCTATGACTCAAGTGTGTGGGGTCTCAGCTATTGGGTCTTACCATCAAGTTCTGAAAGGTAACTGATTGCATTGGGATATTCTATAAAGTTTGGAGGGGGAATATCTATAGGACTGCATTGCTCAGCAACAACTCAAAAAGAGGTAACCCCTTCTTGTATTGGAGTTTTAGTTAGTAGCATATGGTATCTAGTAAAATTATTGTTCTTCCAATATAGGGTCCCTTTATTTAAACTCCTTTTACACACACACACACACACACACACACACACACACACACACGCATGCATGCATACCCACATTTTAGGAAATTCTGCAGTAGTAGGCTTTCATATGGCCCTGCAAAAGGCCTTTAGTGTTAGTTCTCTGACCCCATATTTGTTCTTCTACCTTGCTATTCCACCTCCCACCCCATTTGATTATTATTGTTTTATCCCCCCTCTTTTATCTGCCTATAACACTACATTATATTTTTCCTTCTTTGGAAGATTCCTTCCTCTCCCATGGTCCCATTGTGGGAATGTGCCATATTTTGATTTCATCATTTATTGATGACTATCTAGACTATTTACCATTTTTATTACTACAGTTCTATAGTATAGTTTGTACAGCCAGGAATAGTGATACCTCCAAAGTTCTTTTATTGTTTGAGATTGTTTTAGCTGTTGTGTTTTGTGTGTTGCTTTGTGATGTTTAAGCTTACTTTTCAATGTCTGTAAAAATTATGTTGAGATTTTTATGGAGATTGCACAAATCTTTGTATTGCTTTCTGGTAGGATGGCCATTTCCATAATATTAATCCTACCAGTCTATGAACATGGAAGCTCGTTCTATCTTCTGATGTCTACTTAAGTTTCTTTCTTGAATGTCTCACAGTTTTAGCATACAAGTCTCTCACTTGCTTAGTAAGATTCATTGAAAGATATTTTTGAGGCAGTTGTGAAATATATTGTTCCCCTGCATTCTTTCTCAGTATATTTGTCATTTGTGTATATCTTCTTGGTAGATTTGTTTCTCTTTAATGAGTATGCAATGTTGTTCTCTATCTCTTACATTGCAGGGTTCCTGAATGACTGAATAGATCTTGTACAGTATAAAGTCTTATTTTTCTTTCCAGCCAGCAATTCTAGACAAGTTTATTCACAGCTGCAGAACAAACCATGCTAACAAAGTTATTGACCTAGTTCTAAAGGGATTCAGTTCATATCTCTCACTGGAGATTGGACAGGTAATGTTCCATACACAGCAAAATCAGTACAGACTGTGTGCTCAGAGAAAAAAATGGTTGCCTTGCTGGCTATAAAGGGCTTATTGTCATAAAATTCTTAGCCAATGATGAACATTTGTATTACTCGCTTTAAGATTTAGAGAATCCAGGAGCCAGAGGAGGGGATGGTCTGCTATATGGTGCTTTCCTCTAAATTACAGCATTCCCTCCAAACTGAAACTTTTCCTTCAGGAAAGAACTGGAGATGATCAGCTTTGATGGGTTGAGAGAAGTAGAATCCTCCCTTAGAACTGTGCACATGGACCTACCACAGAGAGATCCGATGCCTCCAGATATGGACCCATAAGTCTCTATGTGGCTTTTCCTGATGTTCTACTCACTCTGTGGGCACAGCTGCCCAACAGAGCAGGTTCTCTCACTCAGATTTGCTCCAGACACCTCCATGTTATCCCCCATACTATCCTCAGATGTGTCTTGATATCTATTCTATATGCCCCAAATCTCATTACTCATTTTGAGTAAAGATTCAGGTTAGATTTAAGCATCATGATGTGAAGAATTTTTGTTTTGTTTTGTTCCTTGGTATTATTTGAGCCTTTTATTGATATAAAAAGTCCTTCTTGACCTTTTGTAAACTTTCCATCCAGTTTTCTTAATATATGTTGTATATCTGATTCTTTCTGGTCCCTGTGGAGATTTCATTTAACGTGCCAAAATGACGGATAGCACAATTGTGTGTACTGGCTCGTTTTATGTCAACTCGACACAAGCTTGAGTCATCAGAGAGGATTGAGCCTCAATTGAGAAAATGCCTCCATTAGCTCCAGCTATAGGCAAGCCTATAGGGCACTTTCTTAATTAGGGATTAATGGGGGAAGGCCCGATGCATTATGGGTGGTGCCATCACTGGGCTGATGGTCTTGGAATCTATAAGAAAGCTACAAGGATCAAGTCAGTCAACAGTACCCCTCCATGGCCTCTGTATCAGCTCCTGCTCCCAACCCCTGACCTGGTTGAGTTTCTATTTTGTCGAGGAACTGTGATGTGAAAGTGTAAACTCAATAAGCCTTTCTTCCCCGGATTTTTTTAGTCATGGTGTTTCATCACAGCAGTAGCAACCCAAATTAAGACAAGGTGACTTTCAAGAACATGGAAGAGATGGCTCCAGCCCAGCCCCTCAGTTACTGATCTCAAATTTATATGTGTACTGTGGTCTAAAACTAGTGAGTGGTATTTCCTGATACCTTAGTGATATAAGTCACATAGAAAATAAAAATAGTGCTCACTTTTATTTAATCTATTATTTAATTTAACTGAAGATAACCTTGCCTGTCTTCCTGCCTATCCTCCTGCCCCCACCTGTCAAGAGAACTCACTTTTCCAATTGTTTTTTGTTTCTTTGGCAGTACTTTTAGGGGAAGTTTGAGAAAGCCTTGGGTATGGAGTTGAGTTGGAGGAATTGGAACCATGGGATGCCTGGGGGATTGCCAATGCAGTAAACCAGGGGCCTTACTCTCCTGCTGCCTGTGCCATCAGTGGGCATAACCAGGTCCTTACCTGCCCTTTGAGATCCACAGCCAAAACACTCTGTCTCCCTTAAGCTGCATCTTGCCATGGTCACAGCCATGGGAGAAATAACAGTTCTTGGTGACGGAAAGTAAGAACTGCTTTGGCTTGTGCACAGGAAGACTGGTTCCTTCCTTGCTGTGATGTCACAAAGAACCATTGTGAGGAATGAGAAACACTAGGGCTTCTAAGACACTAGCTGGGTGTCTTCTACAGCAGAGAAGTTTAGTTGCTGGTTGTTACAAAGCAGTTGGCTTAAACCTTGGCTCTGAAGGCTCCTGTATTATTCATCTTTTGGAAACAGACATCAGTAATCTGTTTTAACAAAAATCATGGTGAGTTTGTTTGCTGATTGTTTTGTTTTGACAGCGTGGGTCGTATTTTGATTTGTTAATTTTGGTTTTTAGCTTCATTTGTGTTTTCATTTCAGTTTTGTATGATTAGTTCACTTTTCTTTTGTTAAATATCCATTTTTTTTTTATTTTCCAAGACAAGGTTTCTCCATAGCTTTTTGGTTCCTGTCCTGGAACTAGCTCTTCTAGACCAGGCTGGCCTCGAACTCACAGAGATCCACCTGCCTCTGCCTCCCGAGTGCTGGGATTAAAGGTATGCGCCACCACCGCCCGGCTTAAATATCCATTTTTATTTGACTTTTTTACTTGCTTATTTTAAAACTTCTTTTAGTAAATAACAACTGTGGAAAATATGGAGTTTCATTGTGGCAGGCCCTTTGAACATATCTATATAGCTGCTCTTACTTTCATCCTGTCCTTCCATGTACCTAACAGTTCACCGGCAGCCAGCATGTCCCTCTGACATGTCCTTATTAGAGAAAATACCCTGGAGTATCTTGAGCAGAAGCACATTCTGTTATATCATCAGTGTCATGCAGAGGATTCCTTCCTTTTGATGCCCATAAATAGCAAGAAAGGAACTGAGTATCTCTCTTGAGTATTAGAGACAATTTTTATTGAAGGCAAAGTTTCCACAGAATTAGAATCAGAGTGAAAAGGACATGGCTCAAGGTGAGTTCACTATCATGTCACTAGCACTTCTAATAACCCAGGGAAGAGTGGTGCTTTCCAAGTCTGTCTTCTTTGTTACTACTGTAATTATCATGACAGTCCAAATGTCCCCATGGTTTGAATGTGAAAGATCGTATGACCTGTCATGTGCTTGAAAGCTTAGTCTTCAGCTGGTGGTGTTGTGTTGGGAAGTAAGGAAACTCTTGGGAGGCAGAATCTATCAGGACTGGAGTTGAGTCAGTGGAAGGAATGGGTTTTGCCAAAGCTGTGTAATCTGCGTTTCAGACCTATCTCTCAGTCACTGTTCCTGCCATGACAACGACTTTCCATCCTCTGAAATCCTGAGCCAAAATAAGCTCTCCCTCTGTTAAGCTGCTTCTTGCCATGGATTTGGTCACAGCCATGAGAGAAGAACTAAAACATTCCGGGGAGGCAGCATGTGAAAAATAAATTATGCGATGTGTGTGACCAGCTATGATTGGTTCACTTCTGTGGTGATGTCACAAGGAGCCGTTGGGGGATGGCAGATGCTCACCTACATAAACATGATTATGGCTGGGTCTTGACTTATACAGCAGAGAAACTGTCCATTGGCTGCACGGAGACTGGACTTACTTTCGTTCTGATAGATTTGCATAGCACTTTTTGAAATTGAGTACCGGTGATTTGGTTTGACATCAGTGTGATGAGTTTATTTCCTGATTCATTGGGTCTGGTTGGTATTCTGATTTAATGTTTAATGATCACCCATTTTTCTCTGAGCTTTTTCTCAAGTACTTTTTTGTTTTTTGACATTTTTTTGCTGTAGAGGAAGCAAGATGAGAATGCTTTACTGAAAAAAGGGAAAAGGTACCATGCCATGTGGCCAAACAAGAATTATGGGTTAATTTAGGTCATAAGAGCTAGTTAATAATAAATGAATAGGCCAAATAGTTTATAATTAATGTAAGCCTCTGTGTATCTGTTTGGAACTGAATGGCTGCTGGACCAGGCTGGGCAGAAACTTCTGTCTACAGATGTGGCTGAATGGCTGAGGGACTGGGCAGGACAGCAGTCTCTGTCAACATTTTGCTTTGATTTTGTTTGTTTGTTTAATTTTAAAATGCTGTTAGTATATGTTACCTACATAAACTAAGGAATATCATTATGGCGTCACTTGGATCATATTCACCTGTTCCATTACTTACCCCAGTCTTTTTGTGTACTAAAAATTGCCTTAGAGCATGGTCTTTCCTCTCCTCACCTCATTAGACATGTCACTGATCAGACATGCTTTTGGGTGTCTTGAGGGATGAGGTAGAGCTACCATCTTATTGGATGCTCATAAATATGAGTTTGAGAAAAAGGAATTCAGCAGCATGCCTGAAGAATGATGATGTGGTCTACAGAAGGCAAAATCTGTACAGAATTTTCAGGTGTAAGTCAAGAGACCATTAAGTCAGTCTGTATGCTCACTCTCTTCTCAATACCCATGCCCATACCCCAGGGAAGCATAAACCTTAGTCTGTCTTCATTGTTGCTACTACTTTGGTTTGTTTTGTTTTTGTTTATCAAACACCATGCAACTTTGGCTGGCCTGGCACTCACTATATAGAGCAAGCTATCCTGAAATTCAAGAGAGCTCTTCCTGCCTCTGCTTCCCAAGTGCTAGGACAAAAGACATGTGCAAACAAGCTTGGGACGTTACCACTATTGTTATAAGTTAAAATGCTCTTGTGTTTTGAATGCAAAAGTCCTCATAACATCTCATGTGTTTCAATGCTTGTTCACTAGCAGGTGGTATCTTTTGGGGGCTTAAGAAAACTCTCGGGAGGTGGAATCGTAGCAGGAAGAATGGGAATGACTAGGAAAACAGGACCCTAACCATCATGTCACCAGCTGCTTCAGATACATTCCCAGGGCCACCAGCTCCACTCACAGCAGTGTCTTCCCAGTCCTCTGAAATCCTGAGTCAAATTAACTACTGCTTTGTTACTTCTTGGTAAGTATTTGATCACAGTCATGGGAAATGGAACCAGTGAAGCTCTTGGGGAAGGAAGGTGAGAGAAACTGCTATAGTTTGTGCCCAGCTGGATTGGTTTCTCCCTTGCTGTGACATCACAAAGAACCATTGTGAGGAAAGATAGACCCCTGAGCATACCTGGCAGGGCTGGGGCCGGGAGACGCTATTGTTGGTTGAAGAGGAGCTGGACTCCAGCACTATTCTTGATGAACCGGACCTTCCCAGTTGTTGGAACCATGACACAGTGAGTTTCATGGTTTGTTGGTTATGGTGTTTATGGTTGTTTGTTTCATTTTATTTATTGCTTTAATTGCTTTTGCTCTGGAGTTTGGCTTTGTTTCTTTCATTAATATTTTATTTTCAAACAATTTTTGTTTGCCTTTTTCGCTTGGGATTCATTTTTCTTAATGTAAAACTTGTATTTATATTAACTGTACAAAATGACTAATTTCAGTATGGTATTTTCATACATGCATATAACAAATGCTGATATTATATTTCCTAGCTCTGTTACATTTTACCAGCCCCTTGAATGTGTCTAAACATCTCCATTTTACATCGTCTTATTTCATCTGCTCATGCCTCTAACTAAACAAAGCATGTTTTTATGTAACTGGTTTATTCCATATAATATAAACCATTTTTTCCACGTATATCCCAGAACATGATACAATTTCTTCTTCATGGCTGAGTATGAAACTATTGCCTTGAATCTGATCATGCAGTTTTTTTGTTGAGTTTGTGAATATGAAATTATCCCAGGATTCCTTGTTGAACCCTTGTTGAACAGCTAGGCAATGGTGGCGCATGCCTTATCCCAGCGCTTGGAGCCAGAGGCAGGCAGATCTCTGAGTTTGAATTTAATATTGTCTACAGGCTAGTTCCAGAACAGCTATGGCTACACAAAAACCCTGTCTTGATAAAACTAGTCCATCAACCAACCAACCAACCAACCAACAACCAACCAACCAACCAACCAACCAACCAACCAACCAACCAACCAACCAACAAAACCATGAAGCATTATCGTTGACATGTGCGTGGTAAACTGTGTATCAAGTATTAAAAATTCAGGGTTTTCCTGTGTATATTCTTAAAGAATATAGGCTTATACTTTATGATTTTTGTTGTCTTTACATGTTTTTGGTATTGGGGTAATATTGGCTTTGTAGAACAAGCTTAGAAGTGTTTACCCCTATTTTATAAAATAGTTCCAGGAGCATTGCATCTTTTACTCTTTTTCCTTTTCTTTAAAAGCTGGTACAATTTATCAGTGAATCTGTTGATTCTGTGATATTCTTTGGTGGAAGATAACTTTATTACAACTTTAATCTTGCTCCTTGTGTTGATCTCTTTAAGTGGTTTGTGACATCTTATTTCAATTTGGGTGTTGGTTGTAAGCCTAGACATTTATCCATGTCTTTTCAATTGTCAACTCCCTGAAGTGTACGTTTTCAAAAGATCTGCCTGGGAGTGGCAGTTCACACTTTTCTTCCCAGCACTCAGTAGGCAAAGACAGGTAGATCTCCACAATGTCTGGGCCAGCCTGGTATATATAGCAAGTTCCAGGCTAGCAAAGGCTACATAGTGAGATCTCTGGTGGCCATATGGTTTTAGTAGTGTCTGTTGAATTTTTCTCCTTTTTATGCCTTTAACTTTATGAATTTGCATCTTGTGCCTGTAAGTTTGGGTAAGAATGTATCAGTTCTATTTATTTTCTGGAACCAGCAGTTTCTTTGGTCTTTGTTTTGTCCTTGCAGTGTGCACTTAGATAGAGCTAATTGGCTAACTCTTATATCTTAATTTAACCCATTTCTAGTAATCTGTGCATCACCACGAGATCGTGGCCTACCAGCAAAGTTTCAGCACATCTGTCTGATAGCTCTATGGTTTCTCTCTGACTCCACCTTTCTTCCTCCCAGCATTCAGCTTATTTTTCCCTGCCTACCTAAGTTCTGCCTTACTATAGATCCCAATAGTTTTTTATTCACTAATGGTAATCACAGCACACAGAGGGGACTCACACATCATGTAGGATCTGTGTTTGGGACAGGGGGAAAGGAGGAAGGGGATCCTTATTTTGGCAGTCTTCATCTATGTGGCATGCCTGCCTCATGAGTGGGGTCCACCTTGTGAGTGTTGAGAGGCCCTTAAAATAATTCAAGTTTAGGAAAAAATGTTTTAGTCTTTGAGAGTGACAGGCAAGACTGATATTGTCAGCAAACAGTGGTGAAAGTTGCCTGGTCACCACTGTGTGCAGTAAAAAAATGTGTCTGAGGAAGAGATGGTTGCCAAGCAGGAACTTGTTTGTGCAAAAGAACTCATTAGTGTACAATGAGAAAGGAAGCTCTGGCTAACATCGAACATTTTCTCTCTGATTTAGCAAATAAATTAGATAAACAAGAGGATAAGTTAGTGTGTTGGTTTACCATGTCTGATGTCTTGGCAAGCCAAAGGGAAAAGGCCCTGTGCTAGACCTGTTCTGAAAGCCCTTCTCAAGACTCAAGAACTTAGAACTCATGGGAAGAATTAGAGAATAAGAATTTCATACAAGTGGAAGAAGATATCTATGGGATTTGACCTTTAATAGAAAATAATGGGGGCGGGGTGGTATCTGTGATCCAATATACAGATGGAACCTGTAAAAAGGGCCCAGTATTAGAAACTATGGTAACTAGAGAATACTTGGCATTTGAACTGACAGAATTGGGGAAGAATTTTAAATAGGAAATGAAAGAACCTGTCATAGCCTCGCTCATGAAGCTGTGGAGCATGGGAGTAGGGAGGATCCATCTGACTTGTGTGGAGACAAAAAACTGAGTAATGGAACTAATCTTCACAGAGGCTGCTTCCCCTGACACAGCAGGAGATAACTCAGTCCCTGAGAGAGTGGACCGTTATCTTGAACTTATTTGCCTTCGCTTTTCTCTCTGTTGGTCAAAGACCTGTTTAAATCTCCTACATGTTTTCTATTGAGCTATGTGTTCTCATAGTTTTAGGGATTGGCCAAGTTCCTTGCCAGCCATTTAATTCACAAACACTTCCCCCATCTGTGATTATCTTTTCATTTCCTTTTCAGGGTTTTTGGAAAAGCACAGGTTCTGAGTTTTAAAGTTTAGTGTTTCTTTTATTGTTTGAATATTTCACATTTCAAGAAAGCCCGGCGTCGCTCAGTTTCCTGTGTGTTTTCCTAGGAAATTTATAGAGGTGGGTCTTATATTTGGTCTGCGGTACATTTGAAATTAACATTATAAATAAATCACCAAGTGTTCTCTATTTGGATGAAAAGAAAAAGCCTATAAGCAAGGAATCAGTTTTCTAGTTTTGGTAGCCCTTGACCCTTGAGTAACCTCAGAGGCTCTAGGCCCAAAGAACCAAAAGCTATGATTCCAAAGTTTAAAAACCAAAGACTTAAATCTAGGTACTAAAAAAGTTCTGGGTTTTTCACAGACAAGTACTTATTGCTGTAGGCCCTAAAAACTGGGGGCTTCTTGATCCAAACTTTCCAAATTGTGCCTACAGCTTAGAGGATTACTGTTCCAGGCTTTGGTTGCTGGAGAGCCAGCATCTGGTACCTGGTGTTTCAGCATCTTAGCTTTGGGGGCAGGATCCTCATCTTTAACCCTTGGTGGTTTCCAGAAGCTGTGGATTGTAACATTTCAATCCTTAGCCCTTGTCGCTCTTTTGCCCTCAGATTTCACAACTAGCTTCTGCAGTTGCGGCCTTCCACACAGGTTCTGCTTCTGTGCTCTGGAGCTATTCTGCTACCTCTAGCTGTTTGCTGAATTGAGGGCTCAAAGAACTGACAGTCCCAGGAGCTGATGAAAATCACTCTTTGTCTGCCTTGAGGATGCTGATACCAGCGGCATTGCGGTGGAAGCCCGTTTTGTCTGTCATATTTCCAGGTCAGCACTCCACCCATAGTGGAGAACACAAGTAGTGAAACGTTCCTCAGGAGAAGCCTTCATGAGGACTTACGGTTTTAGTGTTGGTCTGTAGGACACGGAATGAAAGTTTCCTGAACTCATCAACAGCATCCAGCTCCACCAATCACTGCCTTGAACATATGATCTGGATAGTTTAATGTCAACTTCGCACAAGCTAATATCATCTGAGAGGAAGAAACCCTAATTGAGAAAATGCCTCCAGACGATTAGGTTGTAGGGCATTATCTTAGTGATTGATGTGGGGAGATGTAGCCCATTCATTGTGGGTGGTGCCGCTCACAGGCTAATGGTTGTATCAGGCTATAAGAAAACAGGCTGAGAAACCATGAGGAACAAGCCATAAGCAACAATCCTCCATGGCCTCTACATCTGTTCCTGCCACAAAGCTGAGCTTTTTATTAACTAAAATGTTGAATTCTTCTAGCCACTTGCTTGGAAAGACTAGCATTGCTCAACAATATTGTCTTTGACTGCGGGACACTTAGCGGTATACACGTGGGTGTATTTCTGGACTCCAGAGTCTCCATGTTTTGCTGCATATCTGAAGGCCAGTGTGTACTCCACTATGTTTACTACAGTTGTCTGGTGAAGTCTTGACGTCAAGGAGTGTGTCTGCAACTATTGTCTTCTTTTCCTAAGTAGTATTTTCTCTTCTATGCAATTAGTATTTATAAACAAAGTTTTTGAATTGACTTATCAGTGTGTTCATTTTTACTATTAGGTTCCATTCTGCTCTGTTTAATGTTCTTAAATTGTTAGTTTATAGATATTGTTTTTGTCTCTGTGTTTTTACTATCCTCACCATATTGTGACTAGTGCCTTCTCTTGAGTATGTGGGAGAATTTTCTGTGGACAGTCTTCATGGCAGGTCAAATGTCCAGCTTGATTGGATGTTGATGAATCTGTTTCCAGAGAAGCTGAGCTCAGACATACTCTCCATGCAGACTATTTAAGATACCGTTCATTGCCATTTTTGGCATCACCAAACTTCTGTTTTACCACTCAAATAGAGAAAAGCTAAAAGTCACTTTTGTAGTCATCATGATTTCTACTACCTAAGATTGAGCTTGGGCTCCTTTCTTGTGTGTGCTGGCTGAGAGTCTCTTTAAAGTGACCTATGATTCTGCTCCTTTTGGGGCTTCAGGTCACATTATACCTAGGAATAACCTTATTCTATTTTCTCCTGTTGCAAGGTTCATCCTGCTCATGTTGACAGACTTTACTTCTTCTGCTAATACTTGTGGCCTGCAGTGGCTGTACATGACAGGTCCCACTTTAGTTTACTTTGAAACATGTTGACTAGCAGATATTTTACCTTAATGTAGCTTAATTATCTTCAGATCTTTTTCCATTATCTCTACAATATTTTTCACTATTATAATGTTGTAGGAGCAAAGCTTGTAGAGCACCTTTTGTTAATTTATACATTCATTACTTTTTGTTAGACTAGTTTTTAGAGCCATTTTGTATTTATGCTTTTTTAAATATAGGCTAGGTCAAATTCTACATTACTCTCAGCCTAGATTATAAGTCAGATAGTCTGCAAGAGAACCTCTTCTCTTTATAGAACCACTCTGAATGTCTGTTAGCTGTCTAACAATCCCAGTTCAGTGCACAGCAAAGGAACCATCCAGAAGCTCTTTTATAAGCAGAAATTGATTTCAAGCTGTCTTTTGGAGCTTGTTAAAGTCCGCACATTACTCTATTGATTTCCAGAAGCATCATATGTGAACAGAAATCAATTTGCAAAGCCAAAGGCTTCTCTGGTGTACATGTGCCAACAGGATCCATTTCACAACATCGCTTCCTCTTGCCAAGGTCAGCACACCAGGCCTGTTATCACCAAAGTAACCAGAGAATGCCGGAGTCCTCGGGCTCAAAACCCAGCTTCTTTTGCAACATTCCATTTCAACACTTTTTGTCCCTTTCATTCTTTTCAATGGCAGAAAGCCTTATCATTCTAAAATGTAGTTGGCTTCTTTCTCATGAGAATTTTAAATAGAGAAAGAAAAAAGTTATACACCCTCTGCCCCTCCCTGCTCTGAGACTATTTCCTCATGTTCGGGGGAGTAGAGTTTCACAAAAGTTAAGGAAAGGGGTACAGTGTGTCATGCCATGCCCCCACACAATTGTGAAGCTGAATGCTCTTAGCTTTGCCCCTTTGACCTGGAGTCCAGGTGTGGGCGCAGCTTCCTTACTTACTCATTTAATTTACCAAGTATACCTGGTGGCTAGTATTTCTCACCTTTCTGAGAGTGAACTGACACAGCCCTCCCTATATGTAATTAGGATAAAGCCCTGGGCTTTATAAGGTAGACAGGAAGTCTAGGCATAAATGGAAAGAAGACAGATTTAGACTGAATATGACATAGAGGATCACACTAATTTCATTTTGAGTGTGAAGCTCTCGAACAGACACTTTTGACCTGAGTACTTCATCCTTAAATGGGAAACTAAACAGCCATGAAATTTTAATAGTGAGGAAATTAGTGCCTTCTTACATTTCAGACTGTGAAATGGCACCAGGGAGTCTCAGGGGCCGGCCGTAGGCAGTGTGTAGAGGTTCTAGATCAAACCTGAAAGTTTTGCCCTTCAACTTGCAAATCCCACTCTGCCCAGCAAGCCCCCCACGGAGACATTCTGACTGGACACTTCCAGGATGCCACCCAAAAAAGGTATTTCAAAATACTTGTCTGTGAAATTCTGTATATTGCTTAGAAGGAGATGTTGTCTTCCAAATTTTGTTTCAGCATTTCTAGCCCCTCATTGTTTTTCTGTGGTTGAATTCCTTTGTTTCCTGAGAACTTGGGAAGATTTTTAATAGATCTTCAATGTCTTTTCTTGTATGGTTGTCCAATTTCTCCACTGGCAAAAGTGGCCACATGTATTTATGTTCAGGAAGACAGGGAGGAAGCAATGTACAATGAGATTCTGGTGAGGCAGCCCGCAGGATTTCTGTAGCAGAGACCTATCTATGGTCAGATCATCATGAGGGCTTTTTGCAAAGTACCTACACTGCTTAGATTTACACATCAATGTCCCTAATTAAATGCAGCTAAGAAGAGAAAACAGACTAAGACAGAGAAAGCTAAGAGACATGAAATCACATGTTGGGGAGTTAGGAATGGAGATGAGAAGCTGCCACTGGCCATGAGGTCTGTCTGTATTTTGAAGTGATGACTAGCTTTTATTTTGATCTGTTTCTGGCAATATTTAAGTTCCCCTAAAGACAAACTGGTAGAATTTTCAAATGGCAAAAAACTGGACATGCTTTTAGTCTTGTTATTAACTAATTCATTTAATCTTAAAATTAAGAGTGAAGGCTGAGACCTCATGGAGAGATAATCTATGAAAACTATCCGACCTCTGACTGGTATCTTGGGGATCTGAGCAGTAGCCTACTTAATATGTTCAGCCATTTTATTAACGTCCAACATTTGGAGAATCATAGGCACATCAGTATTGAAATTATTTCTTTCAGAAAAGAACAAAAGAACAGAGAGAGAGAGAGAGAGGGAGAGAGAGAGAGAGAGAGAGAGAGAGAGAGAGAGAGAGGAAAGCCTGTCAGCAGGAGAGAGGAGAGAGAGTTTGCCAAATCTTTCCCAGAAATCTTTAGAAAAATGTCACAAAGTCAGGTATTAACTTTTAGCAGCATGGAGTTGATTTCCTAGTAATAAAGATAAAATTCACATCTCAGGTAAAATTTTCGAACCTGGGGTCCTCAGGCTTCTGACACTATTTTGTTTGTTAGGGTGTTGGAGGACTTTTGGTTTTGTTTGTTTTTATTAGCTCTCCAATAATGCTTTCAAATCCTCGTAATGGAGATTCTTGGGCTCTCTGGGTCATCTTCTTAACAAGTAGTATCAGAATTAATAATTTCTTTACTCAAATGTGGTGCTGGGTATCTAAACCAAGAGCCCCACACTTGCCAGGCAAGGGTTTTACAACTGAGTTTCTTCCACTGTGGTCGAGTGGGCTGTTCTTGCTTATAGTTAATGCTTTCTATTGTATTTCATCTACTAATTTTTCTACACAATAATATATTTTAAAGTTTAATAACTTTGATTAAGGATGTAATATGCTGTTGTACAAAATGTATAAAATTTACAGAAAAATGCTTTAGAACAGTCCAGTGAAAAGACAGAACCCCACTACAGAAAGATCAGCATAAACACTTGGCTGTCTTCCAGATGTTTTATATGATAATTATGTTTGGTTTACACTTAATAAAATAGGCATAATGTAAGCATCACTTTGGATCCCATGAATATATAACATATGTAATTATTCTTTGTCAATTAAAAATGGAATGAATAAGTGAAGCAGATGCAAATTAATTTAATAAGCAAATGAAAGCAGTTTCGTAGAATTCAGTTAGGCTTTTCAAGGAAAGGATGATAGCTTTCCCTCTTTTGGTTGATGGACTATCAGAGCATCCTGATGATTGTGTCTGTAATTGAGTCCTTGTAACGTGCCAGGCTCTAGACAATGACCAGTAGTCACTCACCATGGTGGCTAGATGTGAAACAATGACAAACAATTATTACCTTTCTGCCACTTCCAGCAAGCTGTGAAGGACCGTAGTGTGCTAGTTCCAAGTACATGGCTCGGTGTGATGGAGAGGTGAAGGGAGGCACATCTGTCTCTCTGGGTCCCTCTCAGGCTTTGGCCCAATTGAGAAAAATAACAAAACAAAGGTAACCTTAGCCTTTTCACTGGGGGCATCATTCTAACCTGCCACATCCTGTACTCTGTCATCTGGTATTCCATCCAATGGATGGATGGCAGAGGCCCTTAAACTCCGGAGGTCCATGTCTTTATGTGCTTGGCACTTCAACAGCAAGTGATTAGTTGGACAGGGATTTGGCTGGAATTTCGAGAAGGCACATTTGAGAAAGTTGGAAGATGTACTTGAGGTTTATAACACAGAAAAGTAGAACTCCAGAAACATCTGATGCATCATAACCCTAGTTCTTTGTGAGGTTTAATATGGAAAAATGAGAGAGGGAAGGTGCCACAAATGCCCTTCTGCTTCCAAGTCAACTGAGCAGAATTAAATTCCAGTAAACAACCAGAACACAGCAGAAAGGGAAAGTTTAGTGGGAATGTGACCTGTTTTCTGCAAGGTTTTCCTTAAGGACCAGAGGAGAGGTGAGCGTTCATGATGGGGTTGCAAAGAGTTATTTTAGTACTCTTGGGGATCATGAAGTTAGTGTAATTATGTAGATTACTTTAAATTTTAAAAAAAAGTATTGTAGATTGAGCCTCCAGCCTTGTGCATGTCAAGCAGGCACTCTGTCCCTGGGTCACACTCCAGCCTTCATGTGGCTATCTAAGAGAATATAAAATGATAAGAGATGAGAAACAAACAAAAAAGTAGGTTCTTGGACAGCAGCAGCACTGAGTGGTAGGTAGGGAGAGTCAGTGGGTGGCAGACTAGAGGAACCGAAAAGATGGACAAGAGAGTTGAGAGATCATTTAGAGATGAAAACTCAGAATCTGGGGAATGAGGGAAGACAGGTGATCAGTGAAAACCTTCAGGATGCATCAGAGAGATCTGCAACACAGAAACATAAGGATTGTGTGTCTGTGTAAGGCAGGGGGAGGGAGGGCGGAAGGGAGAGGAGAGAGAGAGAGCACGTGGGCATTTAAAATGTGGCTACTCTTTCTTACCATTTTAAACAGATTAACAGAATGCTAATGAGCAGAGATGTTTAGAAACTTTCCACCAATACGTCAGTGAATCCTGAAGATTCGAAACTGTTAGTGGTTAAAGGGTGTTCCAAAATGAGACCACAAGACCCTGCTTATGCAAACCATTTGTAAATTCCAAAGTGATATGTTAATAATGGTTTCAGGAACCACTATGTTACTAGTTGTTTGGGATAAGAATGGTTTCTTAACCATGCAAAGATAGGCCTCTTTTTTTTTTTTATTATTATTGTATTTTCGCTAGGCCTCTTTTTTGCTTGAACAAATTAGTCAAATATCTGAATTTCTGGTACTCCAATGATGCTCTTTAAAGTATTTAAAGGCAAATAGGACACATTTTCTATAACAGATGTTGATGTGTGTATATACATATTATGGCTTTATAAATTCTTATAGAAAATCACTTCGTTACATAATTTATTTGACTATTTTTTTAGTTCATTTGACAAATAATTCATTTGTTCTTGTTATATGCTTTTGTTGGCATGAATGAGGATGGTCCCCATAGGCTAATATGTTTGAATGCAAGTTGGTAGAACTGTTTGGGAAGGATTAGAAGGTGTGTCCTTGTTGAAGGAGATATGCCAGTAGAAGTGGGCTTTGAGGTTTCAAAAGGTCATAGCCTCTCTCTCTCTCT